>NC_064640.1:576044192-576647407 GCF_023864345.2 Schistocerca serialis cubense | reverse complement strand
ATCATCAAGTTATTCACGAATGCTGATGCCTGCAATGTTAAAAGTTCTCACCGCAGATTTTAATACAAATTTCAGCACTGTTTTCGAACTTACCTCTATTTACGTGTACACATCTTGACAAAGTTTACATTATCGAGAATCTGATATAAGAGATAGAGCTTCTACATCTAGATATGTAATGGAACAAGGAACTTTAGAAATTTGAGGAATAGATCATATTGTGATGTACATTGGAGTATAAATAAATAGTGAATGGCGTTTAAATGTGTTATCGTTAATATGAACACTAAGCAGGTTAAAGAAATGTTGGAATATGAATGGGCATTGAAATGGGAAGCAATTCTTGGTGTTCTTAAAATGTCTCTGAAAGGAATTGACTTTTGGGAATACGTTAAGGAAGCAAAAGAAAGAAATTGTTTCATTACTTGTGCAAGTCACATAAATTTAATTTTCGTGAATGAAATTTGCTGCTTAATGCTAAATGTAGTTTTAAATACGATCAGGGGCAAGTATCATAAATATAACAGTTCTAGTGGTTACAGGATCGCAAAATATGCGAATGGGAAACAAAGGTGTAAATGCGAGCCTACTTGGTATGAGGAACTGTATCAGCTGTGATACTGAAAGACTAATCGTTGCGAAGTGAAGTGAACTGCAAAGTGTGTGAAAGGGATTTAACGAGTTTAGAAGGGATAAGTAATGGCTGCTCGTGTATTTCTTTAAGAGACTTTCGTTGCTCGTGACCAACTAACGTCATTCTCCGAATAACATCCTTATGTGATCACTCCCATTCATTGCAGGTGATACCGAGATTTCTTTTCATCATTACTATACCACAAAAGGTATTGAGTGCTATATAATATTGTGGAAAGTGGCAGTTATTCTTTGTCATTATACGATTTAAGAGTCCTGTGAGGCTTTACTGTGCATTTACACGTGCCAATAAAGGTTCTGGAAACTTCCTGCATGCGCAAATCCACGGCGACCTCACAACATTAGCTGTCTATGATCTAGTAGTGTAAAATATACAGTGGGCGGCCACATATTTAATACCTTTATGGAGAAGGGAGTTTTTAAATCTGCCCTCTGTAGTGGGTCACATAATGATATGTCATGGACACAGTTAGTGCTTGTATGTTGAGTTGCAACATGTTAATTATTTATGACCGGAGGCTACCATATGATGAGTAAGTCCTGCAATGACTGCCACAGCCATATGGAGTGTGCAGAATGATTTGAACAAACTCTGATGGTATGCCAGTGCTATAGTTTTTCATATAGTGTCCTCTTCAATGCGGTCACAGTTTTCTTTGCTTGGCATGAGCGCTTTCAATGTCTGATAGTATGTTGTCGGAAGCTTGTTTGTTCCTTGCTCTTGCCGCCAATACATACCCTGTTGTATTTGAGCACGTCCGGTTACTATTCTGTGGGAAAAATGGTATAACATTCCGTTGAAAACCAGTGTTAAGTATCTGTGTAGACGTCAAATAGAGCTCGTATGTATCTTGTCAGCATTGATGCTATTGGTAATGGGTAGGGCACTCGTGTGATCCATAACCCCTACAATGGCCCCACACTTTGGTGGTATCCCACTTTACCTTGCAACATAACAGATATGCATTTATGTCATTCAATATTTGGGGAGCTTCAGTATAGGTTTAGGTCCGTACACGAACGAAGTTTTATTACAACTTATTAGAATCATTAGTCGTGTCCAATCTAATTTACTCTGTGTATTCCGTTATGAACCATTAATGTCTTTTTCCTAGAATATTTCTAGCGATGGTTGTATGCAAGCTTCTAAGTTAGTTAATGTTATCAGTGATTCCAAGGGTCAAATCGCCTTTTACTGTATATTAACTTTTTCTGTTCTAAGTGATTTATGTGCTTTAGTCTCCCGAGCCAGCAAATGAACCAGCAGGATCGTCAGTAGGGATGAGGTAATAGAAGGATAAGTCGATCAGGAGAGCGCAGTGAGTGCATTGTAGCTCGCTGTCCAGATTTCGAGAGCGTGCGCTTCTGGATGAGTCATCGAATATATTGCTTCCCCCTACTTATACGGCCCGAGGAGATAGCGAATGTAAAATTAGAGATATTCGAGCGGTCACGGACGCTTTCCGGCTGTCGTTTTTCCCGCGAACCATACGCGACTGGAACAGGAAAAGGAGGTAATGACAGTGGCACGTGAAATGCACTTGCATTTGCTGTCAATAGTTAGCCTGTTTTATTTGAGGACGAAAAGCCACTATACTGCGGGAAGAATGGTACGACATTCCATTGATAATCAGCGACAAGCATCTGTGCAGCCGTCAAATAGTGCTCGTATGTATCTTGTCGGCATTGATGCTATTGGTAATGGGTGGGGCACTCGTGTGATCCATAAGCCCAACTATGGCTCCACACTTAGGTGGGATCCCACGTTACCTTTCACCATAATAGATATACACTCACGTCATTCAATATTTGTTTTACTTCAGTATAGGTATAGGTGCGTGCAGGAACGACGTTTTATTATAATCCTTTAGAAACATTAGTCCTGCTTGATCTGATTAGTACCTGTATTTCCTTAAGAACAATTAAAGTCATTTTTCTAGCGATGGTTTTATGCATGATTCTAGTCGTGTTAATTGTCTCTCCTGAGTGACTTGTGTGCTTTAGTCCCGGTAATTAGGAATTGAACCAGCAGGATCGTCAGTAGGGATGAGGTAATAGAAGGATAAGTCGATCAGGAAAACGCAGTGAGTTGGCACGTAGGTTAGTTACTGGATATGAGCAGATTAACAAATCACTTGCGATCATTTCGTCTATTCTAAAGCTGCCCAGGTAACCCGTTTTTATAGAGACTGTGAAGTGGAAAGGCCAAGAAAAAGCTCTGTTGAACAGAGATGCGGCAGACGTCCTGTACTGACGGTATTTAATTCTTTTGGGAAATTAGCAGTAAATCTTTAATAACTGAGCAAACAAAAAATATTTACTCACATGCAGTGCAATTATTTAAGGTAACTTGCAGTGAACGGCTGGAAAAACAGTAAGAATTTTCATATAGTTTATGAGGGTCTAACTACATAATGTGAACTCTGAATACAAAGAAATTTTTGGACAATGAAAGTGTTTTAGGAATGAAGATTTTGGATTAAGAATAATTGGAATAGCTTTGATATAACATTTGTCGTATAAACATTTATGTCGCTCAGTAATTTATAATTTTTCCTACCAGCCTACGTTTAAAATCAATAGACTTGTTAACTACTTTCCTTAGATGCTTAAAACTTTATGCTCGCATTTATGACATTGTTATTTAAAAAGCAGACTTAACTCAAATGATTTCAGTCGATAGTTATTTATACTATAAATAAATGACTGTGAGTAAAAATTAAGGTAATTTTTTAATAACTAATAAGGGTATATTTTTCTTCCTAGTGAAAGTAAGCTGGTGCCTGTAGGCTACTTTTCTCCAAATGGTAGATGAAATACAAAAAATAAAATGTCACATCTCTAGCTGAATTGCTTTTTTTTTTTAAAATAATCAAGTCAGAAAATTAGATTCTTGGGAAATTCAGTTTAAAGGGGCATGTCATCGGTTACGCACCTGTGTTGTAGTTCAAACCCTCCAGTTGCATAATATTCTTGGTTTGTGGGTACCTCATCTTCTCTCCTCCTTTTATTCCTCCTCGTTTCTATTCTGGCCTTTTTAGTTGCCTCAAGAACCCATTTTCCGCCCTCGGCCCCTCTCAAGGGATCAGTTGGCATCAGTGCTAACTGCCCAATCATTAAAGCAAATTACTGCATCTAACAAATCTAATCTCAAGGTACTGAAATCAACAATCACAGTTTTAGGCAGGTGTTCCCATATCACATGGTTTAAAAAGTCATTAACATTTTGTGTCTTTCCATGTAAGCACTATGACAATAGTTTCGTGTCACTTAGGTCCCTGTATATGGGCTTAGTTGCTTTCAATACCTCAAGTGGCAGGGAGTGATGGTGTGCATAAGTCTCTCTATTTGTTATTGCTTTTATGTAACGACACCATGTGTGTACACCACTGTCACAGAGAGCATGCTGTGGATGGTTACCCGTAGAAGCTTTATGGAAACAGGTAGCCCATACTGCTTTCTTTATGGCCTCAATATTGTCTCGCTTCCTTCTTATGGCTAAGATAGAATAGAGCGGCACTTTGTCACGTCTTCCTTAGTAGGACGACCCCGACCAACAATTTGTTTGCCATCCCTGAGATTTTTCTCCTTCATATCTTTTGTTAACTTATATAAACGTGTAACTATCCTCTCTTCGACATGACCAAAAGACAGTAACATTTCAATTTAAGCAGTTCTCCCTTAAGGCATATTTTCCAACACATTTGCAACCATCTGGACTCTGCGTCTCCAAGGTACTTCACATACCGGCACACATTTAAATTGGATTTTTAAAGTGTTTCGGATATCTGAATCGATTCATTTAACTACCATTTTGTGCACAGAATTCTACATATTCATTGAAGACAAAAAAAAAATAGAATTTTTTAACCAGATTCACTGGAAAGTGATCTTAAATCACATAAGTAATTTGTTTTAAATATACGAAGATTAAATATAAGTTTTTAAAATGGTAAACGAAACTCAACATGTATCTTTTTTTTAAATGGTCAGTAGGTACTTAAATTTGTGTACATGGAAACCGAGAACACTTAACACTGAATACCTCTGACTCGCCTCAGTCCAATTGCTGCACGAAATATGCAGATGTTACTGTGGAATTTCACAATAAGATAAATTTAAAAACTATGATTTCTCTCTGGTTTTGAAATAAGTTTCGGTTAAATAAAGTTTGTAATTAAGATGCATAACAATTTCAAAAATTAATGATTATTTAGCAAAGTACAAGATAAACCTTATTAAGCACCTTACTAGGGCATATAAGCCGTGTTAAGGATGCCTATTAACATTTCTAACATCACTTTGTCATGTAAATGTATGTAAATTACGGTAAGTTAAGATACATGTTAATGCGTTGTCGTTTCAAGAAACGTTGATTTTACCAGATCGGCAATAACATTTGAAGCTCAACTGCATTCCATAACATATTCAGGGTCATTATCTGTTTCATAGTATTCACATGATCCTCAGATTGTATAGATCGTCCCATGAAATTATTAGTCTCGTACAAATACCGCAGAGTTTGATGTTTATAAAGAATCTGCATCGAATGCAAATAGAAACCGGTTGTTGACCTACGTTTCGGCGCTGATAACAAGCCTTGTTCAGAACACACTATAGCTACAAACTGCCTATAGAGTCTTGGTGCAACATTAATTCAGAACCATGCCTCCATAGGCAGCTTGTGGTTTTAGTGTGTTCCAAAGAAGGACGAACATTAACACAGAACCGTACCTCTTTGGGCAGTTTGTAGTTTTAGTGTTTTCCGAAGAAGGCGTGTTTACCTGCGTCGAAACCTAGGTCAACATCCGGTTTCTATTTGCAATCGAGGCAGATTGTTTACAATCATCAAGTTATTCACGAATGCTGATGCCTGCAATGTTAAAAGTTCTCACCGCAGATTTTAATACAAATTTCAGCACTGTTTTCGAACTTACCTCTATTTACGTGTACACATCTTGACAAAGTTTACATTATCGAGAATCTGATATAAGAGATAGAGCTTCTACATCTAGATATGTAATGGAACAAGGAACTTTAGAAATTTGAGGAATAGATCATATTGTGATGTACATTGGAGTATAAATAAATAGTGAATGGCGTTTAAATGTGTTATCGTTAATATGAACACTAAGCAGGTTAAAGAAATGTTGGAATATGAATGGGCATTGAAATGGGAAGCAATTCTTGGTGTTCTTAAAATGTCTCTGAAAGGAATTGACTTTTGGGAATACGTTAAGGAAGCAAAAGAAAGAAATTGTTTCATTACTTGTGCAAGTCACATAAATTTAATTTTCGTGAATGAAATTTGCTGCTTAATGCTAAATGTAGTTTTAAATACGATCAGGGGCAAGTATCATAAATATAACAGTTCTAGTGGTTACAGGATCGCAAAATATGCGAATGGGAAACAAAGGTGTAAATGCGAGCCTACTTGGTATGAGGAACTGTATCAGCTGTGATACTGAAAGACTAATCGTTGCGAAGTGAAGTGAACTGCAAAGTGTGTGAAAGGGATTTAACGAGTTTAGAAGGGATAAGTAATGGCTGCTCGTGTATTTCTTTAAGAGACTTTCGTTGCTCGTGACCAACTAACGTCATTCTCCGAATAACATCCTTATGTGATCACTCCCATTCATTGCAGGTGATACCGAGATTTCTTTTCATCATTACTATACCACAAAAGGTATTGAGTGCTATATAATATTGTGGAAAGTGGCAGTTATTCTTTGTCATTATACGATTTAAGAGTCCTGTGAGGCTTTACTGTGCATTTACACGTGCCAATAAAGGTTCTGGAAACTTCGTGCATGCGCAAATCCACGGCGACCTCACAACATTAGCTGTCTATGATCTAGTAGTGTAAAATATACAGTGGGCGGCCACATATTTAATACCTTTATGGAGAAGGGAGTTTTTAAATCGGCCCTCTGTAGTGGGTCACATAATGATACGTCATGGACACAGTTAGTGCCTGAATGTTGAGTTGCAACATGTTAATTATTTATGACCGGAGGCTACCATATGATGAGTAAGTCCTGCAATGACTGCCACAGCCATATGGAGTGTGCAGAATGATTTGAACAAACTCTGATGGTATGCCAGTGCTATAGTTTTTCATATAGTGTCCTCTTCAATGCGGTCACAGATTCCTTTGCTTGGCATGAGCGCTTTCAATGTCTGATAGTGTGTTGTCGGAACCTCGTTTGTTCCTTGCTCTTGCCACCAATACATACCCTGTTGTATTAGAGCACGTCCGGTTACTATTCTGTGGGAAAAATGGTATAACATTCCGTTGAAACCGAGTGTTAAGTAACTGTGTAGACGTCAAATAGAGCTCGTATGTATCTTGTCAGCATTGATGCTATTGGTAATGGGTAGGGCACTCGTGTGATCCATAACCCCTACAATGGCCCCACACTTCGGTGGTATCCCACATTACCTTGCAACATAACAGATATGCATTTATGTCATTCAATATTTGGGGAGCTTCAGTATAGGTTTAGGTCCGTACACGAACGAAGTTTTATTACAACTTATTAGAATCATTAGTCGTGTCCAATCTAATTTACTGTGTGTATTCCGTTAAGAACCATTAATGTCATTTTCCTAGAATATTTCTAGCGATGGTTGTATGCAAGCTTCTAAGTTAGTTAATGTTATCAGTGATTCCAAGGGTCAAATCGCCTTTTACTGTATATTAACTATTTCTGTTCTGAGTGATTTATGTGCCTTAGTCTCGCGAGCTAGCAAATGAACCAGCAGGATCGTCAGTAGGGATGAGGTAATAGATGGATAAGTCGATCAGGAGAGCGCAGTGAGTGCGTTGTAGCTCGCTGTCCAGATTTCGAGAGCGTGCACTTCTGGATGAGTCATCGAATATATTGCTTCCCCCTACTTATACGGCCCGAGGAGATAGCGAATGTAAAATTAGAGATATTCGAGCGGTCACGGACGCTTTCCGGCTGTCGTTTTTCCCGCGAACCATACGCGACTGGAACAGGAAAGGGAGGTAATGACAGTGGCACGTGAAGTGCCCTCCGCCACACACCTTTGGGTGTCTTGCTGAGTATAAATGTAGATGTAGATGTAGATGTTGTGTTGCAACATAGAAATTATTTATGAACAGCGGTTACCAAGTGATGAGTAAGTAGCGCAATGACTGTCATATCCATATGGTGTGTGCAGAATGAATTGAACTAACTCTGATGGTATGCCATTGCTACAGTTTTGCATATAGTGAAAGCTTCTGTGCGGTCCAGGTTGTCTTTGCTCGGAATGAGCGCTTTCAATGTGTGATAGTGTGTTGTCGGAACGTTGTCTGTCCCTTGCACTTGCTGTCAATAGTTAGCCTGTTTTATTTGAGGACGAAAAGCCACTATGCTGCGGGAAGAATGGTACGACATTCCGTTGATAATGAGCGACAAGCATCTGTGCAGACGTCAAATAGTGCTCGTATGTATCTTGTCAGCATTGATGCTATTGGTAATGGGTGGGGCACTCGTGTGATCCATAAGCCCAACTATGGCTCCACACTTAGGTGGGATCCCACGTTACCTTTCAACATAATAGATATACACTAACGTCATTCAATATTTGTTTTACTTCAGTATAGGTATAGGTGCGTGCAGGAACGACGTTTTATTATAATCCTTTAGAAACATTAGTCCTCCTCGATCTGATTAGTACCTGTATTTCCTTAAGAACAATTAAAGTCATTTTTCTAGCGATGGTTTTATGCATGATTCTAGTTGTGTTAATTGTCTCTCCTGAGTGACTTGTGTGCTTTAGTCCCGGTAATTAGGAATTGAACCAGCAGGATCGTCAGTATGGATGAGGTAATAGAAGGATAAGTCGATCAGGAGAACGCAGTGAGGTGGCACGTAGGTTAGTTACTGGATATGAGCAGATTAACAAATCACTTGCGATCATTTCGTCTATTCTAAAGCTGCCCAGGTAGCCCGTTTTTGAAGAGACTGTCAAGTGGAAAGGCCAAGAAAATGCTCTGTTGAACAGAGATGCGGCAGACGTCCTGTACTGACGGTATTTAATTCTTTTGGGAAATTGGCAGTAAATCTTTAATAACTGAGCAAACAAAAAATATTTACTCACAGGCAGTGCAATTATTTAAGGTAACTTGCAGTGAACGTCTGGAAAAACAGTAAGAATTTTCATATAGTTTATGAGGGTCTAACTACATAATGTGAACTCTGAATACAAAGAAATTTTTGGACAATGAAAGTGTTTTAAGAATGAAGATTTTGGATTAAGAATAATTGGAATAGCTTTGATATAACATTTGTCGTATAAACATTTATGTCGCTCAGTAATTTATAATTTTTCCTACCAGCCTACGTTTAAAATCAATAGACTTGTTAACTACTTTCCTTAGATGCTTAAAACTTTATGCTCGCATTTATGACATTGTTATTTAAAAAGCAGACTTAACTCAAATGATTTCAGTCGATAGTTATTTATACTATAAATAAATGACTGTGAGTAAAAATTAAGGTAATTTTTTAATAACTAATAAGGGTATATTTTTCTTCCTAGTGAAAGTAAGCTGGTGCCTGTAGGCTACTTTTCTCCAAATGGTAGCTGAAATACAAAAAATAAAATGTCACATCTCTAGCTGAAATTGCTTTTTTTATTAAAATAATCAAGTCAGAAAATTAGATTCTTGGGAAATTCAGTTTAAAGGGGCATTTCATCGGTTACGCACCTGTGTTGTAGTTCAAACCCTCCAGTTGCATAATATTCTTGGTTTGTGGGTACCTCATCTTCTCTCCTCCTTTTATTGCTCCTCGTTTCTATTCTGGCCTTTTTAGTTGCCTCAAGAACCCATTTTCCGCCCTCGGCCCCTCTCAAGGGATCATTTGGCATCAGTGCTAACTGCCCAATCATTAAAGCAAATTACTGCATCTAACAAATCTAATCTCAAGGTACTGAAATCAACAATCACAGTTTTAGGCAGGTGTTCCCATATCACATGGTTTAAAAAGTCATTAACATTTTGTGTCTTTCCATGTAAGCACTATGACAATAGTTTCGTGTCACTTAGGTCCCTGTATATGGGCTTAGTTGCTTTCAATACCTCAAGTGGCAGGGAGTGATGGTGTGCATAAGTCTCACCATTTGTTATTGCTTTTATGTAACGACACCATGTGTGTACACCACTGTCACAGAGAGCATGCTGTGGATGGTTACCCGTAGAAGCTTTATGGAAACAGGTAGCCCATACTGCTTTCTTTATGGCCTCAATATTGTCTCACTTCCTTCTTATGGCTAAGATAGAATAGAGCGGCACTTTGTCACGTCTTCCTTAGTAGGACAACCCCGACCAACAATTTGTTTGCCATCACTGAGATTTTTCTCCTTCATATCTTTTTTTAACTTATATAAACGTGTAACTATCCTCTCTTCGACATGACCAAAAGACAGTAACATTTCAATTTAAGCAGTTCTCCCTTAAGGCATATTTTCCAACACATTTGCAACCATCTGGACTCTGCGTCTCCAAGGTACTTCACATACCGGCACACATTTAAATTGGATTTTTAAAGTGTTTCGGATATCTGAATCGATTCATTTAACTACCATTTTGTGCACAGAATTCTACATATTCATTGAAGACAAAAAAAAAAAATAGAATTTTTTAACCAGATTCACTGGAAAGTGATCTTAAATCACATAAGTAATTTGTTTTAAATATACGAAGATTAAATATAAGTTTTTAAAATGGTAAACGAAACTCAACATGTATTTTTTTTTAAATGGTCAGTAGGTACTTAAATTTGTGTACATGGAAACCGAGAACACTTAACACTGAATACCTCTGACTCGCCTCAGTCCAATTGCTGCACGAAATATGCAGATGTTACTGTGGAATTTCACAATAAGATAAATTTAAAAACTATGATTTCTCTCTGGTTTTGAAATAAGTTTCGGTTAAATAAAGTTTGTAATTAAGATGCATAACAATTTCAAAAATTAATGATTATTTAGCAAAGTACAAGGTAAACCTTATTAAGCACCTTACTAGGGCATATAAGCCGTGTTAAGGATGCCTATTAACATTTCTAACATCACTTTGTCATGTAAATGTATGTAAATTACGGTAAGTTAAGATACATGTTAATGCGTTGTCGTTTCAAGAAACAGTGATTTTACCAGATCGGCAATAACATTTGAAGCTGAACTGCATTCCGTAACCTATTCAGGGTCATTATCTGTTTCATAGTATTCACATGATCCTCAGATTGTATAGATCGTCCCATGAAATTATTAGTCTCGTACAAATACCGCAGAGTTTGATGTTTATAAAGAATCTGCATCGAATGCAAATAGAAACCGGTTGTTGACCTACGTTTCGGCGCTGATAACAAGCCTTGTTCAGAACACACTATAGCTACAAACTGCCTATAGAGTCTTGGTGCAACATTAATTCAGAACCATGCCTCCATAGGCAGCTTGTGGATTTAGTGTGTTCCAAAGAAGGAAGAACATTAACACAGAACCGTACCTCTTTGGGCAGTTTGTAGTTTTAGTGTGTTCCGAAGAAGGCGTGTTTACCTGCGTCGAAACCTAGGTCAACATCCGGTTTCTATTTGCAATCGAGGCAGATTGTTTACAATCATCAAGTTATTCACGAATGCTGATGCCTGCAATGTTAAAAGTTCTCTCCGCAGATTTTAATACAAATGGCAGCACTGTTTTCGCACTGACCTCTATTTACGTGTACACATCTTGACAAAGTTTACATTATCGAGAATCTGACATAAGAGATAGAGCTTCTACATCTAGATATGTAATGGAACAAGGAACTTTAGAAATTTGAGGAATAGATCATATTGTGATGTACATTGGAGTATAAATAAATAGTGAATGGCGTTTAAATGTGTTATCGTTAATATGAACACTAAGCAGGTTAAAGAAATGTTGGAATATGAATGGGCATTGAAATGGGAAGCAATTCTTGGTGTTCTTAAAATGTCTCTGAAAGGAATTGACTTTTGGGAATACATTAGGGAAGCAAAAGAAAGAAATTGTTTCATTACTTGTGCAAGTCACATAAATTTAATTTTCGTGAATGAAATTTGCTGCTTAATGCTAAATGTAGTTTTAAATACGATCAGGGGCAAGTATCATAAATATAACAGTTCTAGTGGTTACAGGATCGCAAAATATGCGAATGGGAAACAAAGGTGTAAATGCGAGCCTACTTGGTATGAGGAACTGTATCAGCTGTGATACTGAAAGACTAATCGTTGCGAAGTGAAGTGAACTGCAAAGTGTGTGAAAGGGATTTAACGAGTTTGGAAGGGATAAGTAATGGCTGCTCGTGTATTTCTTTAAGAGACTTTCGTTGCTCGTGACCAACTAACGTCATTCTCCGAATAACATCCTCATGTGATCACTCCCATTCATTGCAGGTGATACCGAGATTTCTTTTCATCTTTACTATACCACAAAAGGTATTGAGTGCTATATAATATTGTGGAAAGTGGCAGTTATTCTTTGTCATTATACGATTTAAGAGTCCTGTGAGGCTTTACTGTGCATTTACACGTGCCAATAAAGGTTCTGGAAACTTCCTGCATGCGCAAATCCACGGCGACCTCACAACATTAGCTGTCTATGATCTAGTAGTGTAAAATATACAGTGGGCGGCCACATATTTAATACCTTTATGGAGAAGGGAGTTTTTAAATCGGCCCTCTGTAGTGGGTCACATAATGATACGTCATGGACACAGTTAGTGCTTGAATGTTGAGTTGCAACATGTTAATTATTTATGACCGGAGGCTACCATATGATGAGTAAGTCCTGCAATGACTGCCACAGCCATATGGAGTGTGCAGAATGATTTGAACAAACTCTGATGGTATGCCAGTGCTATAGTTTTTCATATAGTGTCCTCTTCAATGCGGTCACAGTTTCCTTTGCTTGGCATGAGCGCTTTCAATGTCTGATAGTGTGTTGTCGGAAGCTCGTTTGTTCCTTGCTCTTGCCAGCCGGCCGAAGTGGCCGTGCGGTTAAAGGCGCTGCAGTCTGGAACCGCAAGACCGCTACGGTCGCAGGTTCGAATCCTGCCTCGGGCATGGATGTTTGTGATGTCCTTAGGTTAGTTAGGTTTAACTAGGTCTAAGTTCTAGGGGACTAATGACCTCAGCAGTTGAGTCCCATAGTGCTAAGAGCCATTTGAACCATTTGAACCTTGCTCTTGCCGCCAATACATACCCTGTTGTATTTGAGCACGTCCGGTTACTATTCTGTGGGAAAAATGGTATAACATTCCGTTGAAAACGAGTGTTAAGTATCTGTGTAGACGTCAAATAGAGCTCGTATGTATCTTGTCAGCATTGATGCTATTGGTAATGGGTAGGTCACTCGTGTGATCCATAACCCCTACATTGGCCCCACACTTAGGTGGTATCCCACATTACCTTGCAACATAACAGATATGCATTTATGTCCCTCAATATTTGGGGAGCTTCAGTATAGGTTTAGGTCCGTACACGAACGAAGTTTTACTACAACTTTTTAGAATCATTAGTCGTGTCCAATCTAATTTACTCTGTGTATTCCGTTAAGAACCATTAATGTCATTTTCCTAGAATATTTCTAGCGATGGTTGTATGCAAGCTTCTAAGTTAGTTAATGTTATCAGTGATTCCAAGGGTCAA
This sequence comes from Schistocerca serialis cubense, assembly GCF_023864345.2. Lineage (NCBI taxonomy): Eukaryota > Metazoa > Arthropoda > Insecta > Orthoptera > Acrididae > Schistocerca > Schistocerca serialis. Next base: position 576,634,067 of record NC_064640.1, on the reverse strand, counting down.
ATCGCCTTTTACTGTATATTAACTTTTTCTGTTCTGAGTGATTTATGTGCCTTAGTCTCGCGAGCCAGCAAATGAACCAGCAGGATCGTCAGTAGGGATGAGGTAATAGAAGGATAAGTCGATCAGGAGAGTGCAGTGAGTGCGTTGTAGCTCGCTGTCCAGATTTCGAGAGCGTGCGCTTCTGGATGAGTCATCGAATATATTGCTTCCCCCTACTTATACGGCCCGAGGAGATAGCGAATGTAATATTAGAGAGATTCGAGCTTTCACGGACGCTTTCCGGCTGTCGTTTTTCCCGCGAACCATACGCGACTGGAACAGGAAAGGGAGGTAATGACAGTGGCACGTGAAGTGCCCTCCGCCACACACCTTTGGGTGTCTTGCTGAGTATAAATGTAGATGTAGATGTAGATGTTGTGTTGCAACATAGAAATTATTTATGAACAGCGGTTACCAAGTGATGAGTAAGTAGCGCAATGACTGTCATATCCATAAGGTGTGTGCAGAATGAATTGAACTAACTCTGATGGTATGCCATTGCTACAGTTTTGCATATAGTGAAAGCTTCTGTGCGGTCCAGGTTGTCTTTGCTCGGAATGAGCGCTTTCAATGTGTGATAGTGTGTTGTCGGAACGTCGTCTGCCCCTTGCACTTGCTGTCAATAGTTAGCCTGTTTTATTTGAGGACGAAAAGCCACTATAGTGCGGGAAGAATGGTACGACATTCCGTTGATAATCAGCGACAAGCATCTGTGCAGACGTCAAATAGTGCTCGTATGTATCTTGTCAGCATTGATGCTATTGGTAATGGGTGGGGCACTCGTGTGATCCATAAGCCCAACTATGGCTCCACACTTAGGTGGGATCCCACGTTACCTTTCAACATAATAGATATACACTCATGTCATTCAATATTTGTTTTACTTCAGTATAGGTATAGGTGCGTGCAGGAACGACGTTTTATTATAATCCTTTAGAAACATTAGTCCTGCTCGATCTGATTAGTACCTGTATTTCCTTAAGAACAATTAAAGTCACTTTTCTAGCGATGGTTTTATGCATGATTCTAGTTGTGTTAATTGTCTCTCCTGAGTGACTTGTGTGCTTTAGTCCCGGTAATTAGGAATTGAACCAGCAGGATCGTCAGTAGGGATGAGGTAATAGAAGGATAAGTCGATCAGGAGAACGCAGTGAGTTGGCACGTAGGTTAGTTACTGGATATGAGCAGATTAACAAATCACTTGCGATCATTTCGTCTATTCTAAAGCTGCCCAGGTAGCCCGTTTTTGAAGAGACTGTGAAGTGGAAAGGCCAAGAAAAAGCTCTGTTGAACAGAGATGCGGCAGACGTCCTGTACTGACGGTATTTAATTCTTTTGGGAAATTGGCAGTAAATCTTTAATAACTGAGCAAACAAAAAATATTTACTCACATGCAGTGCAGTTATTTAAGGTAACTTGCAGTGAACAGCTGGAAAAATAGTAAGAATTTTCATAAAGTTTATGAGGGTCTAACTACATAATGTGAACTCTGAATACAAAGAAATTTTTGGACAATTAAAGTGTTTTAAGAATGAAGATTTTGGATTAAGAATAATTGGAATAGCTTTGATATAACATTTGTCGTATAAACATTTATGTCGCTCAGTAATTTATAATTTTTCCTACCAGCCTACGTTTAAAATTAATAGACTTGTTAACTACTTTCCTTAGATGCTTAAAACTTTATGCTCGCATTTATTACATTGTTATTTAAAAAGCAGACTTAACTCAAATGATTTCAGTCGATAGTTATTTATACTATAAATAAATGACTGTGAGTAAAAATTAAGGTAATTTTTTAATAACTAATAAGGGTATATTTTTCTTCCTAGTGAAAGTAAGCTGGTGCCTGTAGGCTACTTTTCTCCAAATGGTAGCTGAAATACAAAAAATAAAATGTCACACCTCTAGCTCAAATTGCTTTTTTTATTAAAATAATCAAGTCAGAAAATTAGATTCTTGGGAAATTCAGTTTAAAGGGGCATTTCATCGGTTACGCACCTGTGTTGTAGTTCAAACCCTCCAGTTGCATAATATTCTTGGTTTGTGGGTACCTCATCTCCTCTCCTCCTTTTATTGCTCCTCGTTTCTATTGTGGCCTTTTTAGTTGCCTCAAGAACCCATTTTTCGCCCTCGGCCCGTCTCAAGGGATCAATTGGCATCAGTGCTAACTGCCCAATCATTAAAGCAAATTACTGCATCTAACACATCTAATCTCAAGGTACTGAAATCAACAATCACAGTTTTAGGCAGGTGTTCCCATATCACATGGTTTAAAAAGTCATTATCATTTTGTGTCTTTCCATGTAAGCACTATGACAATAGTTTCGTGTCACTTAGGTCCCTGTATATGGGCTTAGTTGCTTCCAATACCTCAAATGGCAGGGAGTGATGGTGTGCATAAGTCTCACCATTTGTTATTGCTTTTATGTAACGACACCATGTGTGTACACCACTGTCACAGAGAGCATGCTGTGGATGGTTACCCGTAGAAGCTTTATGGAAACAGGTAGCCCATACTGCTTTCTTTATGGCCTCAATATTGTCTCGCTTCCTTGTTATGGCTAAGATAGAATAGAGCGGCACTTTGTCACGTCTTCCTTAGTAAGACGACCCCGACCAACAATTTGTTTGCCATCACTGAGGTTTTTCTCCTTCATATCTTTTGTTAGCTTACGTAAACGTGTACCTATCCTCTCTTCGACATGACCAAAAGACAGTAACATTTCAATTTAAGCAGTTCTCCCTTAAGGCATATTTTCCAACACATTTGCAACCATCTGGACTCTGCGTCTCCAAGGTACTTCACATACCGGCACACATTTAAATTGGATTTTTAAAGTGTTTCGGATATCTGAATCGATTCATTTAACTACCATTTTGTGCACAAAATTCTACATATTCATAGAAGACAAAAAAAATAGAATTTTTTAACCAGATTCACTGGAAAGTGATCTCAAATCACATAAGTAATTTGTTTTAAATATACGAAGATTAAATATAAGTTTTGAAAATGGTAAACGAAACTCAACGTGTATTTTTTTTTTAAATGGTCAGTAGTTACTTAAATTTGTGTACATGGAAACCGAGAACACTTAACACTGAATACCTCTGACTCGCCTCAGTCCAATTGCTGCACGAAATATGTAGATGTTACTGTGGAATTTCACAATAAGATAAATTTAAAAACTATGATTTCTCTCTGGTTTTGAAATAAGTTTCCGTTAAATAAAGTTTGTAATTAAGATGCATAACAATTTCAAAAATTAATGATTATTTAGCAAAGTGCAAGATAAACCTTATTAAGCACCTTACTAGGGCATATAAGCCGTGTTAAGGATGCCTATTAACATTTCTAACATCACTTTGTCATGTAAATGTATGTAAATTACGGTAAGTTAAGATACATGTTAATGCATTGTCGTTTCAAGAAACGTTGATTTTACCAGATCGGCAATAACATTTGAAGCTGAACTGCATTCCGTAACCTATTCAGGGTCATTATCTGTTTCATAGTATTCACATGATCCTCAGATTGTATAGATCGTCCCATGAAATTATTAGTCTCGTACAAATACCGCAGAGTTTGATGTTTATAAAGAATCTGCATCGAATGCAAATAGAAACCGGTTGTTGACCTACGTTTCGGCGCTGATAACCAAGCCTTATTCAGAACACACTACAGCTACAAACTGCCTATAGAGTCTTGGTGCAACATTAATTCAGAACCATGCCTCCATAGGTAGCTTGTGGTTTTAGTGTGTTCCAAAGAAGGAAGAACATTAACACAGAACTGTACCTCTTTGGGCAGTTTGTAGTTTTAGTGTGTTCCGAAGAAGGCGTGGTTACATGCATCGAAACCTAGGTCAACATCCGGTTTCTATTTGCAATCGAGGCAGATTGTTTACAATCATCAAGTTATTCACGAATGCTGATGCCTGCAATGTTAAAAGTTCTCACTGCAGATTTTGATACAAAAAGGCAGCACTGTTTTCGCACTGACCTCTATTTACGTATACACATCTTGACAAAGTTTACATTATCGAGAATCTGATATAAGAGATAGAGCTTCTACATCTAGATATGTAATGGAACAAGGAACTTTAGAAATTTGAGGAATAGATCATATTGTGATGTACATTGGAGTATAAATAAATAGTAAATGGTGTTTAAATGTGTTATCGTTAATATGAACACTAAGCAGGTTAAAGAAATGTTGGAATAAGAATGGCATTGAAATGGGAAGCAATTCTTGATGTTCTTAAAATGTCCCTGAAATGAATTGACTTTTGGGAATACGTTAGGGAAGCAAAAGAAAGGAATTGTTTCATTACTTGCGCTAGTCACTTAAATTTAATTTTCATGAATGAAATTTGCTGCTTAATGCTAAATGTAGTTTTAAATACGATCAGGGGCAAGTATCATAAATATAACAGTTCTAGTGGTTACAGGATCGCAAAATATGCGAATGGGAAACAAAGGTGTAAATGCGAGCCTACTTGGTATGAGGAACTGTATCAGCTATGATACTGAAAGACTAATCGTTCCGAAGTGAAGTGAACTGCAAAGTGTGTGAAAGGGATTTAACGAGTTTAGAAGGGATAAGTAATGGCTGCTCGTGTATTTCTTTAAGAGACTTTCGTTGCTCGTGACCAACTAACGTCATTCTCCGAATAACATCCTCATGTGATCACTCCCATTCGTTGTAGGTGATACCGAGATTTCTTTTCATCTTTACTATACCACAAAAGGTATTGAGTGCTATATAATATTGTGGGAAGGGGCAGTTATTCTTTGTCATTATACGATTTAACAGTCCTGTGAGGCTTTACTGTGCATTTACACGTGCCAATAAAAGTTCTGGAAACTTCCTGCATGCGCAAATCCACGGCGACCTCACAACCTTAGCTGTCTATGATCTAGTAGTGTAAAATATACAGTGGGCGACCACATATTTAATACCTTTATGTAGAAGGGAGTTTTTAAATCTGCCCTCTGTAGTGGGTCACATAATGATACGTCATGGACACAGTTAGTGCTTGTATGTTGAGTTGCAACATGATAATTATTTATGACCGGAGGCTACCATATGATGAGTAAGTCCTGCAATGACTGCCACAGCCATATGGAGTGTGCAGAATGATTTAAACAAACTCTGATGGTATGCCAGTGCTATAGTTTTTCATATAGTGTCCTCTTCAATGCGGTCACAGTTTTCTTTGCTTGGCATGATCGCTTTCAATGTCTGATAGTATGTTGTCGGAAGCTCGTTTGTTCCTTGCTCTTGCCGCCAAAACATACCCTGTTGTATTTGAGCACGTCCGGTTACTATTCTGTGGGAAAAATGGTATAACATTCCGTTAAAAACCAGTGTTAAGTATCTGTGTAGATGTCAAATAGAGCTCGTATGTATCTTGTCAGCATTGATGCTATTGGTAATGGGTAGGGCACTCGTGTGATCCATAACCCCTACAATGGCCCCACACTTCGGTGGTATCCCACATTACCTTGCAACATAACAGATATGCATTTATGTCATTCAATATTTGGGGAGCTTTAGTATAGGTTTAGGTCCGTACACGAACGATGTTTTATTACAACTTTTTAGAATCATTAGTCGTGCCCAATCTAATTTACTCTGTGTATTCCGTTAAGAACCATTAATGTCATTTTCCTAGAATATTTCTAGCGATGGTTGTATGCAAGCTTCTAAGTTAGTTAATGTTATCAGTGATTCCAAGGGTCAAATCGCCTTTTACTGTATATTAACTTTTTCTGTTCTGAGTGATTTATGTGCCTTAGTCTCGCGAGCCAGCAAATGAACCAGCAGGATCGTCAGTAGGGATGAGGTAATAGAAGGATAAGTCGATCAGGAGAGTGCAGTGAGTGCGTTGTAGCTCGCTGTCCAGATTTCGAGAGCGTGCGCTTCTGGATGAGTCATCGAATATATTGCTTCCCCCTACTTATACGGCCCGAGGAGATAGCGAATGTAATATTAGAGAGATTCGAGCTTTCACGGACGCTTTCCGGCTGTCGTTTTTCCCGCGAACCATACGCGACTGGAACAGGAAAGGGAGGTAATGACAGTGGCACGTGAAGTGCCCTCCGCCACACACCTTTGGGTGTCTTGCTGAGTATAAATGTAGATGTAGATGTAGATGTTGTGTTGCAACATAGAAATTATTTATGAACAGCGGTTACCAAGTGATGAGTAAGTAGCGCAATGACTGTCATATCCATAAGGTGTGTGCAGAATGAATTGAACTAACTCTGATGGTATGCCATTGCTACAGTTTTGCATATAGTGAAAGCTTCTGTGCGGTCCAGGTTGTCTTTGCTCGGAATGAGCGCTTTCAATGTGTGATAGTGTGTTGTCGGAACGTCGTCTGCCCCTTGCACTTGCTGTCAATAGTTAGCCTGTTTTATTTGAGGACGAAAAGCCACTATAGTGCGGGAAGAATGGTACGACATTCCGTTGATAATCAGCGACAAGCATCTGTGCAGACGTCAAATAGTGCTCGTATGTATCTTGTCAGCATTGATGCTATTGGTAATGGGTGGGGCACTCGTGTGATCCATAAGCCCAACTATGGCTCCACACTTAGGTGGGATCCCACGTTACCTTTCAACATAATAGATATACACTCACGTCATTCAATATTTGTTTTACTTCAGTATAGGTATAGGTGCGTGCAGGAACGACGTTTTATTATAATCCTTTAGAAACATTAGTCCTGCTCGATCTGATTAGTACCTGTATTTCCTTAAGAATAATTAAAGTCACTTTTCTAGCGATGGTTTTATGCATGATTCTAGTTGTGTTAATTGTCTCTCCTGAGTGACTTGTGTGCTTTAGTCCCGGTAATTAGGAATTGAACCAGCAGGATCGTCAGTAGGGATGAGGTAATAGAAGGATAAGTCGATCAGGAGAACGCAGTGAGTTGGCACGTAGGTTAGTTACTGGATATGAGCAGATTAACAAATCACTTGCGATCATTTCGTCTATTCTAAAGCTGCCCAGGTAGCCCGTTTTTGAAGAGACTGTGAAGTGGAAAGGCCAAGAAAAAGCTCTGTTGAACAGAGATGCGGCAGACGTCCTGTACTGACGGTATTTAATTCTTTTGGGAAATTGGCAGTAAATCTTTAATAACTGAGCAAACAAAAAATATTTACTCACATGCAGTGCAGTTATTTAAGGTAACTTGCAGTGAACAGCTGGAAAAATAGTAAGAATTTTCATAAAGTTTATGAGGGTCTAACTACATAATGTGAACTCTGAATACAAAGAAATTTTTGGACAATTAAAGTGTTTTAAGAATGAAGATTTTGGATTAAGAATAATTGGAATAGCTTTGATATAACATTTGTCGTATAAACATTTATGTCGCTCAGTAATTTATAATTTTTCCTACCAGCCTACGTTTAAAATTAATAGACTTGTTAACTACTTTCCTTAGATGCTTAAAACTTTATGCTCGCATTTATTACATTGTTATTTAAAAAGCAGACTTAACTCAAATGATTTCAGTCGATAGTTATTTATACTATAAATAAATGACTGTGAGTAAAAATTAAGGTAATTTTTTAATAACTAATAAGGGTATATTTTTCTTCCTAGTGAAAGTAAGCTGGTGCCTGTAGGCTACTTTTCTCCAAATGGTAGCTGAAATACAAAAAATAAAATGTCACACCTCTAGCTGAAATTGCTTTTTTCATTAAAATAATCAAGTCAGAAAATTAGATTCTTGGGAAATTCAGTTTAAAGGGACATTTCATCGGTTACGCACCTGTGTTGTAGTTCAAACCCTCCAGTTGCATAATATTCTTGGTTTGTGGGTACCTCATCTTCTCTCCTCCTTTTATTGCTCCTCGTTTCTATTGTGGCCTTTTTAGTTGCCTCAAGAACCCATTTTTCGCCCTCGGCCCGTCTCAAGGGATCAATTGGCATCAGTGCTAACTGCCCAATCATTAAAGCAAATTACTGCATCTAACACATCTAATCTCAAGGTACTGAAATCAACAATCACAGTTTTAGGCAGGTGTTCCCATATCACATGGTTTAAAAAGTCATTAACATTTTGTGTCTTTCCATGTAAGCACTATGACAATAGTTTCGTGTCACTTAGGTTCCTGTATATGGGCTTAGTTGCTTCCAATACCTCAAATGGCAGGGAGTGATGGTGTGCATAAGTCTCACCATTTGTTATTGCTTTTATGTAACGACACCATGTGTGTACACCACTGTCACAGAGAGCATGCTGTGGATGGTTACCCGTAGAAGCTTTATGGTAACAGGTAGCCCATACTGCTTTCTTTATGGCCTCAATATTGTCTCGCTTCCTTCTTATGGCTAAGATAGAATAGAGCGGCACTTTGTCACGTCTTCCTTAGTAAGACGACCCCGACCAACAATTTGTTTGCCATCACTGAGGTTTTTCTCCTTCATATCTTTTGTTAGCTTACGTAAACGTGTACCTATCCTCTCTTCGACATGACCAAAAGACAGTAACATTTCAATTTAAGCAGTTCTCCCTTAAGGCATATTTTCCAACACATTTGCAACCATCTGGACTCTGCGTCTCCAAGGTACTTCACATACCGGCACACATTTAAATTGGATTTTTAAAGTGTTTCGGATATCTGAATCGATTCATTTAACTACCATTTTGTGCACAAAATTCTACGTATTCATTGAAGACAAAAGAAAAAAAATTGAATTTTTTAACCAGATTCACTGGAAAGTGATCTTAAATCACATAAGTAATTTGTTTTAAATATACGAAGATTAAATATAAGCTTTTAAAATGGTAAACGAAACTCAACATGTATTTTTTTTTAAAATGGTCACTAGGTACTTAAATTTATGTACATGGAAACCGAGAACACTTAACACTGAATACCTCTGACTCGCCTCAGTCCAATTGCTGCACGAAATATGTAGATGTTACTGTGGAATTTCACAATAAGATAAATTTAAAAACTATGATTTTTCTCTGGTTTTGAAATAAGTTTCGGTTAAATAAAGTTTGTAATTAAGATGCATAACAATTTCAAAAATTAATGATTATTTAGCAAAGTACAAGATAAACCTTATTAAGCACCTTACTAGGGCATATAAGCCGTGTTAAGGATGCCTATTAACATTTCTAACATCACTTTGTCATGTAAATGTATGTAAATTACGGTAAGTTAAGATACATGTTAATGCGTTGTCGTTTCAAGAAACGTTGATTTTACCAGATCGGCAATAACATTTGAAGCTGAACTGCATTCCGTAACATATTCAGGGTCATTATCTGTTTCATAGTATTCACATGATCCTCAGATTGTATAGATCGTCCCATGAAATTATTAGTCTCGTACAAATACCGCAGATTTTGATGTTTATAAAGAATCTGCATCGAATGCAAATAGAAACCGGTTGTTGACCTACGTTTCGGCGCTGATAACCAAGCCTTGTTCAGAACACACTATAGCTACAAACTGCCTATAGAGTCTTGGTGCAACATTAATTCAGAACCATGCCTCCATAGGCAGCTTGTGGTTTTAGTGTGTTCCAAAGAAGGAAGAACATTAACACAGAACCGTACCTCTTTGGGCAGTTTGTAGTTTTAGTGTGTTCCGAAGAAGGCGTGGTTACCTGCGTCGAAACCTAGGTCAACATCCGGTTTCTATTTGCAATCGAGGCAGATTGTTTACAATCATCAAGTTAGTCACGAATGCTGATGCCTGCAATGTTAAAAGTTCTCTCCGCAGATTTTAATACAAATGGCAGCACTGTTTTCGCACTTACCTCTATTTACGTGTACACATCTTGACAAAGTTTACATTATCGAGAATCTGATATAAGAGATAGAGCTTCTACATCTAGATATGTAATGGAACAAGGAACTTTAGAAATTTGAGGAATAGATCATATTGTGATGTACATTGGAGTATAAATAAATATTGAATGGCGTTTAAATGTGTTATCGTTAATATGAACACTTAGCAGGTTAAAGAAATGTTGGAATATGAATGGGCATTGAAATGGGAAGCAATTCTTGGTGTTCTTAAAATGTCTCTGAAAGGAATTGACTTTTGGGGATACTTTAGGGAAGCAAAAGAAAGAAATTGTTTCATTACTTGCGCAAGTCACTTAAATTTAATTTTCATGAATGAAATTTGCTGCTTAATGCTAAATGTAGTTTTAAATACGATCAGGGGCAAGTATCATAAATATAACAGTTCTAGTGGTTACAGGATCGCAAAATATGCGAATGGGAAACAAAGGTGTAAATGCGAGCCTACTTGGTATGAGGAACTGTATCAGCTGTGATACTGAAAGACTAATCGTTCCGAAGTGAAGTGAACTGCAAAGTGTGTGAAAGGGATTTAACGAGTTTAGAAGGGATAAGTAATGGCTGCTCGTGTATTTCTTTAAGAGACTTTCGTTGCTCGTGACCAACTAACGTCATTCTCCGAATAACATCCTCATGTGATCACTCCCATTCGTTGCAGGTGATACCGAGATTTCTTTTCATCTTTACTATACCACAAAAGGTATTGAGTGCTATATAATATTGTGGGAAGTGGCAGTTATTCTTTGTCATTATACGATTTAACAGTCCTGTGAGGCTTTACGGTGCATTTACACGTGCCAATAAAGGTTCTGGAAACTTCCTGCATGCGCAAATCCACTGCGACCTCACAACATTAGCTGTCTATGATCTAGTAGTGTAAAATATACAGTGGGCGGCCACATATTTAATACCTTTATGGAGAAGGGAGTTTTTAAATCTGCCCTCTGTAGTGGGTCACATAATGATACGTTATGGACACAGTTAGTGCTTGTATGTTGAGTTGCAACATGTTAATTATTTATGACCGGAGGCTACCATATGATGAGTAAGTCCTGCAATTACTGCCACAGCCATATGGAGTGTGCAGAATGATTTGAACAAACTCTGATGGTATGCCAGTGCTATAGTTTTTCATATAGTGTCCTCTTCAATGCGGTCACAGTTTTCTTTGCTTGGCATGAGCGCTTTCAATGTCTGATAGTGTGTTGTCGGAAGCTCGTTTGTTCCTTGCTCTTGCCAGCCGGCCGAAGTGGCCGTGCGGTTAAAGGCGCTGCAGTCTGGAACCGCAAGACCGCTACGTTCGCAGGTTCGAATCCTGCCTCGGGCATAGATGTTTGTGATGTCCTTAGGTTAGTTAGGTTTAACTAGTTCTAAGTTCTAGGGGACTAATGACCTCTGCAGTTGAGTCCCATAGTGCTAAGAGCCATTTGAACCATTTGAACCTTGCTCTTGCCGCCAATACATACCCTGTTGTATTTGAGCACGTCCAGTTACTATTCTGTGGGAAAAATGGTATAACATTCCGTTGAAAACGAGTGTTAAGTATCTGTGTAGACGTCAAATAGAGCTCGTATGTATCTTGTCAGCATTGATGCTATTGGTAATGGGTAGGGCACTCGTGTGATCCATAACCCCTACAATGGCCCCACACTTCGGTGGTATCCCACATTACCTCTCAACATAACAGATATGCATTTATGTCCCTCAATATTTGGGGAGCTTCACTATAGGTTTAGGTCCGTACACGAACGAAGTTTTACTACAACTTTTTAGCATCATTAGTCGTGTCCAATCTAATTTACTCTGTGTATTCCGTTAAGAACCATTAATGTCATTTTCCTAGAATATTTCTAGCGATGGTTGTATGCAAGCTTCTAAGTTAGTTAATGTTATCAGTGATTCCAAGGGTCAAATCGCCTTTTACTGTATATTAACTTTTTCTGTTCTGAGTGATTTATGTGCCTTAGTCTCGCGAGCCAGCAAATGAACCAGCAGGATCGTCAGTAGGGATGAGGTAATAGAAGGATAAGTCGATCAGGAGAGTGCAGTGAGTGCGTTGTAGCTCGCTGTCCAGATTTCGAGAGCGTGCGCTTCTGGATGAGTCATCGAATATATTGCTTCCCCCTACTTATACGGCCCGAGGAGATAGCGAATGTAATATTAGAGAGATTCGAGCTTTCACGGACGCTTTCCGGCTGTCGTTTTTCCCGCGAACCATACGCGACTGGAACAGGAAAGGGAGGTAATGACAGTGGCACGTGAAGTGCCCTCCGCCACACACCTTTGGGTGTCTTGCTGAGTATAAATGTAGATGTAGATGTAGATGTTGTGTTGCAACATAGAAATTATTTATGAACAGCGGTTACCAAGTGATGAGTAAGTAGCGCAATGACTGTCATATCCATAAGGTGTGTGCAGAATGAATTGAACTAACTCTGATGGTATGCCATTGCTACAGTTTTGCATATAGTGAAAGCTTCTGTGCGGTCCAGGTTGTCTTTGCTCGGAATGAGCGCTTTCAATGTGTGATAGTGTGTTGTCGGAACGTCGTCTGCCCCTTGCACTTGCTGTCAATAGTTAGCCTGTTTTATTTGAGGACGAAAAGCCACTATAGTGCGGGAAGAATGGTACGACATTCCGTTGATAATCAGCGACAAGCATCTGTGCAGACGTCAAATAGTGCTCGTATGTATCTTGTCAGCATTGATGCTATTGGTAATGGGTGGGGCACTCGTGTGATCCATAAGCCCAACTATGGCTCCACACTTAGGTGGGATCCCACGTTACCTTTCAACATAATAGATATACACTCATGTCATTCAATATTTGTTTTACTTCAGTATAGGTATAGGTGTGTGCAGGAACGACGTTTTATTATAATCCTTTAGAAACATTAGTCCTGCTCGATCTGATTAGTACCTGTATTTCCTTAAGAACAATTAAAGTCACTTTTCTAGCGATGGTTTTATGCATGATTCTAGTTGTGTTAATTGTCTCTCCTGAGTGACTTGTGTGCTTTAGTCCCGGTAATTAGGAATTGAACCAGCAGGATCGTCAGTAGGGATGAGGTAATAGAAGGATAAGTCGATCAGGAGAACGCAGTGAGTTGGCACGTAGGTTAGTTACTGGATATGAGCAGATTAACAAATCACTTGCGATCATTTCGTCTATTCTAAAGCTGCCCAGGTAGCCCGTTTTTGAAGAGACTGTGAAGTGGAAAGGCCAAGAAAAAGCTCTGTTGAACAGAGATGCGGCAGACGTCCTGTACTGACGGTATTTAATTCTTTTGGGAAATTGGCAGTAAATCTTTAATAACTGAGCAAACAAAAAATATTTACTCACATGCAGTGCAGTTATTTAAGGTAACTTGCAGTGAACAGCTGGAAAAATAGTAAGAATTTTCATAAAGTTTATGAGGGTCTAACTACATAATGTGAACTCTGAATACAAAGAAATTTTTGGACAATTAAAGTGTTTTAAGAATGAAGATTTTGGATTAAGAATAATTGGAATAGCTTTGATATAACATTTGTCGTATAAACATTTATGTCGCTCAGTAATTTATAATTTTTCCTACCAGCCTACGTTTAAAATTAATAGACTTGTTAACTACTTTCCTTAGATGCTTAAAACTTTATGCTCGCATTTATTACATTGTTATTTAAAAAGCAGACTTAACTCAAATGATTTCAGTCGATAGTTATTTATACTATAAATAAATGACTGTGAGTAAAAATTAAGGTAATTTTTTAATAACTAATAAGGGTATATTTTTCTTCCTAGTGAAAGTAAGCTGGTGCCTGTAGGCTACTTTTCTCCAAATGGTAGCTGAAATACAAAAAATAAAATGTCACACCTCTAGCTGAAATTGCTTTTTTCATTAAAATAATCAAGTCAGAAAATTAGATTCTTGGGAAATTCAGTTTAAAGGGACATTTCATCGGTTACGCACCTGTGTTGTAGTTCAAACCCTCCAGTTGCATAATATTCTTGGTTTGTGGGTACCTCATCTTCTCTCCTCCTTTTATTGCTCCTCGTTTCTATTGTGGCCTTTTTAGTTGCCTCAAGAACCCATTTTTCGCCCTCGGCCCGTCTCAGGGGATCAATTGGCATCAGTGCTAACTGCCCAATCATTAAAGCAAATTACTGCATCTAACACATCTAATCTCAAGGTACTGAAATCAACAATCACAGTTTTAGGCAGGTGTTCCCATATCACATGGTTTAAAAAGTCATTAACATTTTGTGTCTTTCCATGTAAGCACTATGACAATAGTTTCGTGTCACTTAGGTTCCTGTATATGGGCTTAGTTGCTTCCAATACCTCAAATGGCAGGGAGTGATGGTGTGCATAAGTCTCACCATTTGTTATTGCTTTTATGTAACGACACCATGTGTGTACACCACTGTCACAGAGAGCATGCTGTGGATGGTTACCCGTAGAAGCTTTATGGTAACAGGTAGCCCATACTGCTTTCTTTATGGCCTCAATATTGTCTCGCTTCCTTCTTATGGCTAAGATAGAATAGAGCGGCACTTTGTCACGTCTTCCTTAGTAAGACGACCCCGACCAACAATTTGTTTGCCATCACTGAGGTTTTTCTCCTTCATATCTTTTGTTAGCTTACGTAAACGTGTACCTATCCTCTCTTCGACATGACCAAAAGACAGTAACATTTCAATTTAAGCAGTTCTCCCTTAAGGCATATTTTCCAACACATTTGCAACCATCTGGACTCTGCGTCTCCAAGGTACTTCACATACCGGCACACATTTAAATTGGATTTTTAAAGTGTTTCGGATATCTGAATCGATTCATTTAACTACCATTTTGTGCACAAAATTCTACGTATTCATTGAAGACAAAAGAAAAAAAATTGAATTTTTTAACCAGATTCACTGGAAAGTGATCTTAAATCACATAAGTAATTTGTTTTAAATATACGAAGATTAAATATAAGTTTTTAAAATGGTAAACGAAACTCAACATGTATTTTTTTTTAAAATGGTCACTAGGTACTTAAATTTATGTACATGGAAACCGAGAACACTTAACACTGAATACCTCTGACTCGCCTCAGTCCAATTGCTGCACGAAATATGTAGATGTTACTGTGGAATTTCACAATAAGATAAATTTAAAAACTATGATTTTTCTCTGGTTTTGAAATAAGTTTCGGTTAAATAAAGTTTGTAATTAAGATGCATAACAATTTCAAAAATTAATGATTATTTAGCAAAGTACAAGATAAACCTTATTAAGCACCTTACTAGGGCATATAAGCCGTGTTAAGGATGCCTATTAACATTTCTAACATCACTTTGTCATGTAAATGTATGTAAATTACGGTAAGTTAAGATACATGTTAATGCGTTGTCGTTTCAAGAAACGTTGATTTTACCAGATCGGCAATAACATTTGAAGCTGAACTGCATTCCGTAACATATTCAGGGTCATTATCTGTTTCATAGTATTCACAGGATCCTCAGATTGTATAGATCGTCCCATGAAATTATTAGTCTCGTACAAATACCGCAGATTTTGATGTTTATAAAGAATCTGCATCGAATGCAAATAGAAACCGGTTGTTGACCTACGTTTCGGCGCTGATAACCAAGCCTTGTTCAGAACACACTATAGCTACAAACTGCCTATAGAGTCTTGGTGCAACATTAATTCAGAACCATGCCTCCATAGGCAGCTTGTGGTTTTAGTGTGTTCCAAAGAAGGAAGAACATTAACACAGAACCGTACCTCTTTGGGCAGTTTGTAGTTTTAGTGTGTTCCGAAGAAGGCGTGGTTACCTGCGTCGAAACCTAGGTCAACATCCGGTTTCTATTTGCAATCGAGGCAGATTGTTTACAATCATCAAGTTAGTCACGAATGCTGATGCCTGCAATGTTAAAAGTTCTCTCCGCAGATTTTAATACAAATGGCAGCACTGTTTTCGCACTTACCTCTATTTACGTGTACACATCTTGACAAAGTTTACATTATCGAGAATCTGATATAAGAGATAGAGCTTCTACATCTAGATATGTAATGGAACAAGGAACTTTAGAAATTTGAGGAATAGATCATATTGTGATGTACATTGGAGTATAAATAAATATTGAATGGCGTTTAAATGTGTTATCGTTAATATGAACACTTAGCAGGTTAAAGAAATGTTGGAATATGAATGGGCATTGAAATGGGAAGCAATTCTTGGTGTTCTTAAAATGTCTCTGAAAGGAATTGACTTTTGGGGATACTTTAGGGAAGCAAAAGAAAGAAATTGTTTCATTACTTGCGCAAGTCACTTAAATTTAATTTTCATGAATGAAATTTGCTGCTTAATGCTAAATGTAGTTTTAAATACGATCAGGGGCAAGTATCATAAATATAACAGTTCTAGTGGTTACAGGATCGCAAAATATGCGAATGGGAAACAAAGGTGTAAATGCGAGCCTACTTGGTATGAGGAACTGTATCAGCTGTGATACTGAAAGACTAATCGTTCCGAAGTGAAGTGAACTGCAAAGTGTGTGAAAGGGATTTAACGAGTTTAGAAGGGATAAGTAATGGCTGCTCGTGTATTTCTTTAAGAGACTTTCGTTGCTCGTGACCAACTAACGTCATTCTCCGAATAACATCCTCATGTGATCACTCCCATTCGTTGCAGGTGATACCGAGATTTCTTTTCATCTTTACTATACCACAAAAGGTATTGAGTGCTATATAATATTGTGGGAAGTGGCAGTTATTCTTTGTCATTATACGATTTAACAGTCCTGTGAGGCTTTACGGTGCATTTACACGTGCCAATAAAGGTTCTGGAAACTTCCTGCATGCGCAAATCCACTGCGACCTCACAACATTAGCTGTCTATGATCTAGTAGTGTAAAATATACAGTGGGCGGCCACATATTTAATACCTTTATGGAGAAGGGAGTTTTTAAATCTGCCCTCTGTAGTGGGTCACATAATGATACGTTATGGACACAGTTAGTGCTTGTATGTTGAGTTGCAACATGTTAATTATTTATGACCGGAGGCTACCATATGATGAGTAAGTCCTGCAATTACTGCCACAGCCATATGGAGTGTGCAGAATGATTTGAACAAACTCTGATGGTATGCCAGTGCTATAGTTTTTCATATAGTGTCCTCTTCAATGCGGTCACAGTTTTCTTTGCTTGGCATGAGCGCTTTCAATGTCTGATAGTGTGTTGTCGGAAGCTCGTTTGTTCCTTGCTCTTGCCAGCCGGCCGAAGTGGCCGTGCGGTTAAAGGCGCTGCAGTCTGGAACCGCAAGACCGCTACGTTCGCAGGTTCGAATCCTGCCTCGGGCATAGATGTTTGTGATGTCCTTAGGTTAGTTAGGTTTAACTAGTTCTAAGTTCTAGGGGACTAATGACCTCTGCAGTTGAGTCCCATAGTGCTCAGAGCCATTTGAACCATTTGAACCTTGCTCTTGCCGCCAATACATACCCTGTTGTATTTGAGCACGTCCAGTTACTATTCTGTGGGAAAAATGGTATAACATTCCGTTGAAAACGAGTGTTAAGTATCTGTGTAGACGTCAAATAGAGCTCGTATGTATCTTGTCAGCATTGATGCTATTGGTAATGGGTAGGGCACTCGTGTGATCCATAACCCCTACAATGGCCCCACACTTCGGTGGTATCCCACATTACCTCTCAACATAACAGATATGCATTTATGTCCCTCAATATTTGGGGAGCTTCACTATAGGTTTAGGTCCGTACACGAACGAAGTTTTACTACAACTTTTTAGAATCATTAGTCGTGTCCAATCTAATTTACTCTGTGTATTCCGTTAAGAACCATTAATGTCATTTTCCTAGAATATTTCTAGCGATGGTTGTATGCAAGCTTCTAAGTTAGTTAATGTTATCAGTGATTCCAAGGGTCAAATCGCCTTTTACTGTATATTAACTTTTTCTGTTCTGAGTGATTTATGTGCCTTAGTCTCGCGAGCCAGCAAATGAACCAGCAGGATCGTCAGTAGGGATGAGGTAATAGAAGGATAAGTCGATCAGGAGAGTGCAGTGAGTGCGTTGTAGCTCGCTGTCCAGATTTCGAGAGCGTGCGCTTCTGGATGAGTCATCGAATATATTGCTTCCCCCTACTTATACGGCCCGAGGAGATAGCGAATGTAATATTAGAGAGATTCGAGCTTTCACGGACGCTTTCCGGCTGTCGTTTTTCCCGCGAACCATACGCGACTGGAACAGGAAAGGGAGGTAATGACAGTGGCACGTGAAGTGCCCTCCACCACACACCTTTGGGTGTCTTGCTGAGTATGAGATGTAGATGTTGTGTTGCAACATAGAAATTATTTATGAGCAGCGGTTACCAAGTGATGAGTAAGTAGCGCAATGACTGTCATATCCATATGGTGTGTGCAGAATGAATTGAACTAACTCTGATGGTATGCCATTGCTACAGTTTTGCATATAGCGGAAGCTTCTGTGCGGTCCAGGTTGTTTTTGCTCGGAATGAGCGCTTTCAATGTGTGATGGTGTGTTGTTGGAACGTCGTCTGTCCCTTGCACTTGCTGTCAATAGTTAGCCTGTTTTATTTGAGGACGAAAAGCCACTATACTGCGGGAAGAATGGTACGACATTCCGTTGATAATCAGCGACAAGCATTTGTGCAGACGTCAAATAGTGCTCGTATGTATCTTGTCAGCATTGATGCTATTGGTAATGGGTGGGGCACTCGTGTGATCCATAAGCCCAACTATGGCTCCACACTTAGGTGGGATCCCACGTTACCTTTCAACATAATAGATATACACTCACGTCATTCAATATTTGTTTTACTTCAGTATAGGTATAGGTGCGTGCAGGAACGACGTTTTATTATAATCCTTTAGAAACATTAGTCCTGCTCGATCTGATTAGTACCTGTATTTCCTTAAGAACAATTAAAGTCACTTTTCTAGCGATGGTTTTATGCATGATTCTAGTTGTGTTAATTGTCTCTCCTGAGTGACTTGTGTTCTTTAGTCCCGGTAATTAGGAATTGAACCAGCAGGATCGTCAGTAGGGATGAGGTAATAGAAGGATAAGTCGATCAGGAGAGCGCAGTGAGTTGGCACGTAGGTTAGTTACTGGATATGAGCAGATTAACAAATCACTTGCGATCATTTCGTCTATTCTAAAGCTGCCCAGGTAGCCCGTTTTTGAAGAGACTGTGAAGTGGAAAGGCCAAGATAAAGCTCTGTTGAACAGAAATGCGACAGACGTCCTGTACTGACGGTATTTAATTCTTTTGGGAAATTGGCAGTAAATCTTTAATAACTGAGCAAACAAAAAATATTTACTCACATGCAGTGCAATTATTTAAGGTAACTTGCAGTGAACGGCTGGAAAAACAGTAAGAATTTTCATAAAGTTTATGAGGGTCTAACTACATAATGTGAACTCTGAATACAAAGAAATTTTTGGACAACGAAAGTGTTTTAAGTATGAAGATTTTGGATTAAGAATAATTGGAATAGCTTTGATATAACATTTGTCGTATAAACATTTATGTCGCTCAGTAATTTATAATTTTTCCTACCAGCCTACGTTTAAAATCAATAGACTTGTTAACTACTTTCCTTAGATGCTTAAAACTTTATGCTCGCATTTATGACATTGTTATTTAAAAAGCAGACTTAACTCAAATGATTTCAGTCGATAGTTATTTATACTATAAATAAATGACTGTGAGTAAAAATTAAGGTAATTTTTTAATAACTAATAAGGGTATATTTTTCTTCCTAGTGAAAGTAAGCTGGTGCCTGTAGGCTACTTTTCTCCAAATGGTAGCTGAAATACAAAAAATAAAATGTCACATCTCTAGCTGAAATAGCTTTTTTCATTAAAATAATCAAGTCAGAAAATTAGATTCTTGGGAAATTCAGTTTAAAGGACATTTCATCGGTTATGCACCTGTGTTGTAGTTCAAACCCTCCAGTTGCATAATATTCTTGGTTTGTGGGTACCTCATCTTCTCTCCTCCTTTTATTGCTCCTCGTTTCTATTCTGGCCTTTTTAGTTGCCTCAAGAACCCATTTTTCGCCCTCGGCCCGTCTCAAGGGATCAATTGTCATCAGTGCTAACTGCCCAATCATTAAAGCAAATTACTGCATCTAACACATCTAATCTCAAGGTACTGAAATCAACAATCACAGTTTTAGGCAGGTGTTCCCATATCACATGGTTTAAAAAGTCATTAACATTTTGTGTCTTTCCATGTAAGCACTATGACAATAGTTTCGTGTCACTTAGGTTCCTGTATATGGGCTTAGTTGCTTCCAATACCTCAAATGGCAGGGAGTGATGGTGTGCATAAGTCTCACCATTTGTTATTGCTTTTATGTAACGACACCATGTGTGTACACCACTGTCACAGAGAGCATGCTGTGGATGGTTACCCGTAGAAGCTTTATGGAAACAGGTAGCCCCTACTGCTTTCTTTATGGCCTCAATATTGTCTCGCTTCCTTCTTATGGCTAAGATAGAATAGAGCGGCACTTTGTCACGTCTTCCTTAGTAAGACGACCCCGACCAACAATTTGTTTGCCATCACTGAGGTTTTTCTCCTTCATATCTTTTGTTAGCTTACGTAAACGTGTACCTATCCTCTCTTCGACATGACCAAAAGACAGTAACATTTCAATTTAAGCAGTTCTCCCTTAAGGCATATTTTCCAACACATTTGCAACCATCTGGACTCTGCGTCTCCAAGGTACTTCACATACCGGCACACATTTAAATTGGATTTTTAAAGTGTTTCGGATATCTGAATCGATTCATTTAACTACCATTTTGTGCACAAAATTCTACATATTCATTGAAGACAAAAAAAAAATAGAATTTTTTAACCAGATTCACTGGAAAGTGATCTTAAATCACATAAGTAATTTGTTTTAAATATACGAAGATTAAATATGAGTTTTTAAAATGGTAAACGAAACTCAACATGTATTTTTTTTTAAATGGTCAGTAGGTACTTAAATTTGTGTACATGGAAACCGAGAACACTTAACACTGAATACCTCTGACTCGCCTCAGTCCAATTGCTGCACGAAATATGTAGATGTTACTGTGGAATTTCACAATAAGATAAATTTAAGAACTATGATTTCTCTCTGGTTTTGAAATAAGTTTCGGTTAAATAAAGTTTGTAATTAAGATGCATAACAATTTCAAAAATTAATGATTATTTAGCAAAGTACAAGATAAACCTTATTAAGCACCTTACTAGGGCATATAAGCCGTGTTAAGGATGCCTATTAACATTTCTAACATCACTTTGTCATGTAAATGTATGTAAATTACGCTAAGTTAAGATACATGTTAATGCGTTGTCGTTTCAAGAAACGTTGATTTTACCAGATCGGCAATAACATTTGAAGCTGAACTGCATTCCGTAACATATTCAGGGTCATTATCTGTTTCATAGTATTCACATGATCCTCAGATTGTATAGATCGTCCCATGAAATTATTAGTCTCGTACAAATACTGCAGAGTTTGATGTTTATAAAGAATCTGCATCGAATGCAAATAGAAACCGGTTGTTGACCTACGTTTCGGCGCTGATAACCAAGCCTTGTTCAGAACACACTATAGCTACAAACTGCCTATAGAGTCTTGGTGCAACATTAATTCAGAACCATGCCTCCATAGGCAGCTTGTGGTTTTAGTGTGTTCCAAAGAAGGAAGAACATTAACACAGAACCGTACCTCTTTGGGCAGTTTGTAGTTTTAGTGTGTTCCGAAGAAGGCGTGGTTACCTGCGTCGAAACCTAGGTCAACATCCGGTTTCTATTTGCAATCGAGGCAGATTGTTTACAATCATCAAGTTATTCACGAATGCTGATGCCTGCAATGTTAAAAGTTCTCTCCGCAGATTTTAATACAAATGGCAGCACTGTTTTCGCACTTACCTCTATTTACGTGTACACATCTTGACAAAGTTTACATTATCGAGAATCTGATATAAGAGATAGTGCTTCTACATCTAGATATGTAATGGAACAAGGAACTTTAGAAATTTGAGGAATAGATCATATTGTGATGTACATTGGAGTATAAATAAATAGTGAATGGCGTTTAAATGTGTTATCGTTAATATGAACACTTAGCAGGTTAAAGAAATGTTGGAATATGAATGGGCATTGAAATGGGAAGCAATTCTTGGTGTTCTTAAAATGTCTCTGAAAGGAATTGACTTTTGGGGATACTTTAGGGAAGCAAAAGAAAGAAATAGTTTCATTACTTGCGCAAGTCACTTAAATTTAATTTTCATGAATGAAATTTGCTGCTTAATGCTAAATGTAGTTTTAAATACGATCAGGGGCAAGTATCATAAATATAACAGTTCTAGTGGTTACAGGATCGCAAAATATGCGAATGGGAAACAAAGGTGTAAATGCGAGCCTACTTGGTATGAGGAACTGTATCAGCTGTGATACTGAAAGACTAATCGTTGCGAAGTGAAGTGAACTGCAAAGTGTGTGAAAGGGATTTAACGAGTTTAGAAGGGATAAGTAATGGCTGCTCGTGTATTTCTTTAAGAGACTTTCGTTGCTCGTGACCAACTAACGTCATTCTCCGAATAACATCCTCATGTGATCACTCCCATTCGTTGCAGGTGATACCGAGATTTCTTTTCATCTTTACTATACCACAAAAGGTATTGAGTGCTATATAATATTGTGATAAGTGGCAGTTATTCTTTGTCATTATACGATTTAACAGTCCTGTGAGGCTTAACAGTGCATTTACACGTGCCAATAAAGGTTCTGGAAACTTCCTGCATGCGCAAATCCACTGCGACCTCACAACATTAGCTGTCTATGATCTAGTAGTGTAAAATATACAGTGGGCGGCCACATATTTAATACCTTTATGGAGAAGGGAGTTTTTAAATCTGCCCTCTGTAGTGGGTCACATAATGATACGTCATGGACACAGTTAGTGCTTGTATGTTGAGTTGCAACATGTTAATTATTTATGACCGGAGGCTACCATATGATGAGTAAGTCCTGCAATGACTGCCACAGCCATATGGAGTGTGCAGAATGATTTGAACAAACTCTGATGGTATGCCAGTGCTATAGTTTTTCATATAGTGTCCTCTTCAATGCGGTCACAGTTTTCTTTGCTTGGCATGAGCGCTTTCAATGTCTGATAGTGTGTTGTCGGAAGCTCGTTTGTTCCTTGCTCTTGCCAGCCGGCCGAAGTGGCCGTGCGGTTAAAGGCGCTGCAGTCTGGAACCGCAAGACCGCTACGTTCGCAGGTTCGAATCCTGCCTCGGGAATAGATGTTTGTGATGTCCTTAGGTTAGTTAGGTTTAACTAGTTCTAAGTTCTAGGGGACTAATGACCTCAGCAGTTGAGTCCCATAGTGCTCAGAGCCATTTGAACCATTTGAACCTTGCTCTTGCCGCCAATACATACCCTGTTGTATTTGAGCACGTCCAGTTACTATTCTGTGGGAAAAATGGTATAACATTCCGTTGAAAACGAGTGTTAAGTATCTGTGTAGACGTCAAATAGAGCTCGTATGTATCTTGTCAGCATTGATGCTATTGGTAATGGGTAGCGCACTCGTGTGATCCATAACCCCTACAATGGCCCCACACTTCGGTGGTATCCCACATTACCATGCAACATAACAGATATGCATTTATGTCCCTCAATATTTGGGGAGCTTCACTATAGGTTTAGGTCCGTACACGAACGAAGTTTTACTACAACTTTTTAGAATCATTAGTCGTGTCCAATCTAATTTACTCTGTGTATTCCGTTAAGAACCATTAATGTCATTTTCCTAGAATATTTCTAGCGATGGTTGTATGCAAGCTTCTAAGTTAGTTAATGTTATCAGTGATTCCAAGGGGCAAATCGCCTTTTACTGTATATTAACTTTTTCTGTTCTGAGTGATTTATGTGCCTTAGTCTCGCGAGCCAGCAAATGAACCAGCAGGATCGTCAGTAGGGATGAGGTAATAGAAGGATAAGTCGATCAGGAGAGTGCAGTGAGTGCGTTGTAGCTCGCTGTCCAGATTTCGAGAGCGTGCGCTTCTGGATGAGTCATCGAATATATTGCTTCCCCCTACTTATACGGCCCGAGGAGATAGCGAATGTAATATTAGAGAGATTCGAGCTTTCACGGACGCTTTCCGGCTGTCGTTTTTCCCGCGAAGCATACGCGACTGGAACAGGAAAGGGAGGTAATGACAGTGGCACGTGAAGTGCCCTCCGCCACACACCTTTGGGTGTCTTGCTGAGTATGAGATGTAGATGTTGTGTTGCAACATAGAAATTATTTATGAACAGCGGTTACCAAGTGATGAGTAAGTAGCGCAATGACTGTCATATCCATATGGTGTGTGCAGAATGAATTGAACTAACTCTGATGGTATGCCATTGCTACAGTTTTGCATATAGCGGAAGCTTCTGTGCGGTCCAGGTTGTTTTTGCTCGGAATGAGCGCTTTCAATGTGTGATAGTGTGTTGTCGGAACGTCGTCTGTCCCTTGCACTTGCTGTCAATAGTTAGCCCTTTATTTGAGGACGAAAAGCCACTATACTGCGGGAAGAATGGTACGACATTCCGTTGATAATGAGCGACAAGCATCAGTGCAGACGTCAAATAGTGCTCGTATGTATCTTGTCAGCATTGATGCTATTGGTAATGGGTGGGGCACTCGTGTGATCCATAAGCCCAACTATGGCTCCACACTTAGGTGGGATCCCACGTTACCTTTCAACATAATAGATATACACTCACGTCATTCAATATTTGTTTTACTTCAGTATAGGTATAGGTGCGTGCAGGAACGACGTTTTATTATAATCCTTTAGAAACATTAGTCCTGCTCGATCTGATTAGTACCTGTATTTCCTTAAGAACAATTAAAGTCACTTTTCTAGCGATGGTTTTATGCATGATTCTAGTTGTGTTAATTGTCTCTCCTGAGTGACTTGTGTGCTTTAGTCCCGGTAATTAGGAATTGAACCAGCAGGATCGTCAGTAGGGATGAGGTAATAGAAGGATAAGTCGATCAGGAGAACGCAGTGAGTTGGCACGTAGGTTAGTTACTGGATATGAGCAGATTAACAAATCACTTGCGATCATTTCGTCTATTCTAAAGCTGCCCAGGTAGCCCGTTTTTGAAGAGACTGTGAAGTGGAAAGGCCAAGATAAAGCTCTGTTGAACAGAAATGCGACAGACGTCCTGTACTGACGGTATTTAATTCTTTTGGGAAATTGGCAGTAAATCTTTAATAACTGAGCAAACAAAAAATATTTACTCACATGCAGTGCAATTATTTAAGGTAACTTGCAGTGAACGGCTGGAAAAACAGTAAGAATTTTCATAAAGTTTATGAGGGTCTAACTACATAATGTGAACTCTGAATACAAAGAAATTTTTGGACAACGAAAGTGTTTTAAGTATGAAGATTTTGGATTAAGAATAATTGGAATAGCTTTGATATAACATTTGTCGTATAAACATTTATGTCGCTCAGTAATTTATAATTTTTCCTACCAGCCTACGTTTAAAATCAATAGACTTGTTAACTACTTTCCTTAGATGCTTAAAACTTTATGCTCGCATTTATGACATTGTTATTTAAAAAGCAGACTTAACTCAAATGATTTCAGTCGATAGTTATTTATACTATAAATAAATGACTGTGAGTAAAAATTAAGGTAATTTTTTAATAACTAATAAGGGTATATTTTTCTTCCTAGTGAAAGTAAGCTGGTTCCTGTAGGCTACTTTTCTCCAAATGGTAGCTGAAATACAAAAAATAAAATGTCACACCTCTAGCTGAAATTGCTTTTTTCATTAAAATAATCAAGTCAGAAAATTAGATTCTTGGGTTATGCACCTGTGTTGTAGTTCAAACCCTCCAGTTGCATAATATTCTTGGTTTGTGGGTACCTCATCTTCTCTCCTCCTTTTATTCCTCCTCGTTTCTATTCTGGCCTTTTTAGTTGCCTCAAGAACCCATTTTTCGCCCTCGGCCCGTCTCAAGGGATCAATTGGCATCAGTGCTAACTGCCCAATCATTAAAGCAAATTACTGCATCTAACACATCTAATCTCAAGGTACTGAAATCAACAATCACAGTTTTAGGCAGGTGTTCCCATATCACATGGTTTAAAAAGTCATTAACATTTTGTGTCTTTCCATGTAAGCACTATGACAATAGTTTCGTGTCACTTAGGTTCCTGTATACGGGCTTAGTTGCTTCCAATACCTCAAATGGCAGGGAGTGATGGTGTGCATAAGTCTCACCATTTGTTATTGCTTTTATGTAACGACACCATGTGTGTACACCACTGTCACAGAGAGCATGCTGTGGATGGTTACCCGTAGAAGCTTTATGGAAACAGGTAGCCCCTACTGCTTTCTTTATGGCCTCAATATTGTCTCGCTTCCTTCTTATGGCTAAGATAGAATAGAGCGGCACTTTGTCACGTCTTCCTTAGTAAGACGACCCCGACCAACAATTTGTTTGCCATCACTGAGGTTTTTCTCCCTCATATCTTTTGTTAGCTTACGTAAACGTGTACCTATCCTCTCTTCGACATGACCAAAAGACAGTAACATTTCAATTTAAGCAGTTCTCCCTTAAGGCATATTTTCCAACACATTTGCAACCATCTGGACTCTGCGTCTCCAAGGTACTTCACATACCGGCACACATTTAAATTGGATTTTTAAAGTGTTTCGGATATCTGAATCGATTCATTTAACTACCATTTTGTGCACAAAATTCTACATATTCATTGAAGACAAAAAAAAATAGAATTTTTTAACAAGATTCACTGGAAAGTGATCTTAAATCACATAAGTAATTTGTTTTAAATATACGAAGATTAAATATGAGTTTTTAAAATGGTGAACGAAACTCAACATGTATTTTTTTTAAATGGTCAGTAGGTACTTAAATTTGTGTACATGGAAACCGAGAACACTTAACACTGAATACCTCTGACTCGCCTCAGTCCAATTGCTGCACGAAATATGTAGATGTTACTGTGGAATTTCACAATAAGATAAATTTAAGAACTATGATTTCTCTCTGGTTTTGAAATAAGTTTCGGTTAAATAAAGTTTGTAATTAAGATGCATAACAATTTCAAAAATTAATGATTATTTAGCAAAGTACAAGATAAACCTTATTAAGCACCTTACTAGGGCATATAAGCCGTGTTAAGGATGCCTATTAACATTTCTAACATCACTTTGTCATGTAAATGTATGTAAATTACGCTAAGTTAAGATACATGTTAATGCGTTGATTTTACCAGATCGGCAATAACATTTGAAGCTGAACTGCATTCCGTAACATATTCAGGGTCATTATCTGTTTCATAGTATTCACATGATCCTCAGATTGTATAGATCGTCCCATGAAATTATTAGTCTCGTACAAATACTGCAGAGTTTGATGTTTATAAAGAATCTGCATCGAATGCAAATAGAAACCGGTTGTTGACCTACGTTTCGGCGCTGATAACCAAGCCTTGTTCAGAACACACTATAGCTACAAACTGCCTATAGAGTCTTGGTGCAACATTAATTCAGAACCATGCCTCCATAGGCATCTTGTGGTTTTAGTGTGTTCCAAAGAAGGACGAACATTAACACAGAACCGTACCTCTTTGGGCAGTTTGTAGTTTTAGTGTGTTCCGAAGAAGGCGTGGTTACCTGCGTCGAAACCTAGGTCAACATCCGGTTTCTATTTGCAATCGAGGCAGATTGTTTACAATCATCAAGTTATTCACGAATGCTGATGCCTGCAATGTTAAAAGTTCTCTCCGCAGATTTTAATACAAATGGCAGCACTGTTTTCGCACTTACCTCTATTTACGTGTACACATCTTGACAAAGTTTACATTATCGAGAATCTGATATAAGAGATAGAGCTTCTACATCTAGATATGTAATGGAACAAGGAACTTTAGAAATTTGAGGAATAGATCATATTGTGATGTACATTGGAGTATAAATAAATAGTGAATGGCGTTTAAATGTGTTATCGTTAATATGAACACTTAGCAGGTTAAAGAAATGTTGGAATATGAATGGGCATTGAAATGGGAAGCAATTCTTGGTGTTCTTAAAATGTCTCTGAAAGGAATTGACTTTTGGGAATACTTTAGGGAAGCAAAAGAAAGAAATTGTTTCATTACTTGCGCAAGTCACTTAAATTTAATTTTCATGAATGAAATTTGCTGCTTAATGCTAAATGTAGTTTTAAATACGATCAGGGGCAAGTATCATAAATATAACAGTTCTAGTGGTTACAGGATCGCAAAATATGCGAATGGGAAACAAAGGTGTAAATGCGAGCCTACTTGGTATGAGGAACTGTATCAGCTGTGATACTGAAAGACTAATCGTTCCGAAGTGAAGTGAACTGCAAAGTGTGTGAAAGGGATTTAACGAGTTTAGAAGGGATAAGTAATGGCTGCTCGTGTATTTCTTTAAGAGACTTTCGTTGCTCGTGACCAACTAACGTCATTCTCCGAATAACATCCTCATGTGATCACTCCCATTCGTTGCAGGTGATACCGAGATTTCTTTTCATCTTTACTATACCACAAAAGGTATTGAGTGCTATATAATATTGTGGGAAGTGGCAGTTATTCTTTGTCATTATACGATTTAACAGTCCTGTGAGGCTTTACGGTGCATTTACACGTGCCAATAAAGGTTCTGGAAACTTCCTGCATGCGCAAATCCACTGCGACCTCACAACATTAGCTGTCTATGATCTAGTAGTGTAAAATATACAGTGGGCGGCCACATATTTAATACCTTTATGGAGAAGGGAGTTTTTAAATCTGCCCTCTGTAGTGGGTCACATAATGATACGTCATGGACACAG
The DNA here is from genome assembly GCF_023864345.2 of Schistocerca serialis cubense. Taxonomy (NCBI): domain Eukaryota; kingdom Metazoa; phylum Arthropoda; class Insecta; order Orthoptera; family Acrididae; genus Schistocerca; species Schistocerca serialis. The sequence continues at coordinate 576,605,266 of NC_064640.1, read as the reverse complement.
TTAGTGCTTGTATGTTGAGTTGCAACATGTTAATTATTTATGACCGGAGGCTACCATATGATGAGTAAGTCCTGCAATTACTGCCACAGCCATATGGAGTGTGCAGAATGATTTGAACAAACTCTGATGGTATGCCAGTGCTATAGTTTTTCATATAGTGTCCTCTTCAATGCGGTCACAGTTTTCTTTGCTTGGCATGAGCGCTTTCAATGTCTGATAGTGTGTTGTCGGAAGCTCGTTTGTTCCTTGCTCTTGCCGCCAATACATACCCTGTTGTATTTGAGCACGTCCGTTTACTATTCTGTGGGAAAAATGGTATAACATTCCGTTGAAAACGAGTGTTAAGTATCTGTGTAGACGTCAAATAGAGCTCGTATGTATCTTGTCAGCATTGATGCTATTGGTAATGGGTAGGGCACTCGTGTGATTCATAACCCCTACAATGGCCCCACACTTCAGTGGTATCCCACATTACCTTGCAACATAACAGATATGCATTTATGTCCCTCAATATTTGGGGAGCTTCAGTATAGGTTTAGGTCCGTACACGATCGAAGTTTTACTACAACTTTTTAGAATCATTAGTCGTGTCCAATCTAATTTACTCTATGTATTCCGTTAAGAACCATTAATGTCATTTTCCTAGAATATTTCTAGCGATGGTTGTATGCAAGCTTCTAAGTTAGTTAATGTTATCAGTGATTCCAAGGGTCAAATCGCCTTTTACTGTATATTAACTTTTTCTGTTCTGAGTGAGTTATGTGCCTTAGTCTCGCGAGCCAGCAAATGAACCAGCGGGATCGTCAGTAGGGATGAGGTAATAGAAGGATAAGTCGATCAGGAGAGTGCAGTGAGTGCGTTGTAGCTCGCTGTCCAGATTTCGAGAGCGTGCGCTTCTGGATGAGTCATCGAATATATTGCTTCCCGCTACTTATACGGCCCGAGGAGATAGCGAATGTAAAATTAGAGAGATTCGAGCGGTCACGGACGCTTTCCGGCTGTCGTTTTTCCCGCGAACCATACGCGACTGGAACAGGAAAGGGAGGTAATGACAGTGGCACGTGAAGTGCCCTCCGCCACAAACCTTTGGGTGTCTTGCTGAGTATGAGATGTAGATGTTGTGTTGCAACATAGAAATTATTTATGAACAGCGGTTACCAAGTGATGAGTAAGTAGCGCAATGACTGTCATATCCATATGGTGTGTGCAGAATGAATTGAACTAACTCTGATGGTATGCCATTGCTACAGTTTTGCATATACTGAAAGCTTCTGTGCGGTCCAGGTTGTCTTTGCTCGGAATGAGCGCTTTCAATGTGTGATAGTGTGTTGTCGGAACGTCGTCTGTCCCTTGCACTTGCTGTCAATAGTTAGCCTGTTTTATTTGAGGACGAAAAGCCACTATACTGCGGGAAGAATGGTACGACATTCCGTTGATAATGAGCGACAAGCATCAGTGCAGACGTCAAATAGTGCTCGTATGTATCTTGTCAGCATTGATGCTATTGGTAATGGGTGGGGCACTCGTGTGATCCATAAGCCCAACTATGGCTCCACACTTAGGTGGGATCCCACGTTACCTTTCAACATAATAGATATACACTCACGCCATTCAATATTTGTTTTACTTCAGTATAGGTATAGGTGCGTGCAGGAACGACGTTTTATTATAATCCTTTAGAAACATTAGTCCTGCTCGATCTGATTAGTACCTGTATTTCCTTAAGAACAATTAAAGTCACTTTTCTAGCGATGGTTTTATGCATGATTCTAGTTGTGTTAATTGTCTCTCCTGAGTGACTTGTGTGCTTTAGTCCCGGTAATTAGGAATTGAACCAGCAGGATCGTCAGTAGGGATGAGGTAATAGAAGGATAAGTCGATCAGGAGAACGCAGTGAGTTGGCACGCAGGTTAGTTACTGGATATGAGCAGATTAACAAATCACTTGCGATCATTTCGTCTATTCTAAAGCTGCCCAGGTAGCCCGTTTTTGAAGAGACTGTGAAGTGGAAAGGCCAAGAAAAAGCTCTGTTGAACAGAGATGCAGCAGACGTCCTGTACTGACGGTATTTAATTCTTTTGGGAAATTGGCAGTAAATCTTTAATAACTGAGCAAACAAAAAATATTTACTCACATGCAGTGCAATTATTTAAGGTAACTTGCAGTGAACGGCTGGAAAAACAGTAAGAATTTTCATAAAGTTTATGAGGGTCTAACTACATAATGTGAACTCTGAAAACAAAGAAATTTTTGGACAATGAGAGTGTTTTAAGAATGAAGATTTTGGATTAAGAATAATTGGAATAGCTTTGATATAACATTTGTCGTATAAACATTTATGTCGCTCAGTAATTTATAATTTTTCCTACCAGCCTACGTTTAAAATCAATAGACTTGTTAACTACTTTCCTTAGATGCTTAAAACTTTATGCTCGCATTTATGACATTGTTATTTAAAAAGCAGACTTAACTCAAATGATTTCAGTCGATAGTTATTTATACTCTAAATAAATGACTGTGAGTAAAAATTAAGGTAATTTTTTAATATCTAATAAGGGTATATTTTTCTTCCTAGTGAAAGTAAGCTTGTGCCTGTAGGCTACTTTTCTCCAAATGGTAGCTGAAATACAAAAAATAAAATGTCACACCTCTAGCTGAAATTGATTTTTTATTAAAATAATCAAGTCAGAAAATTAGATTCTTGAGAAATTCAGTTTAAAGGTGCATTTCATCGGTTACGCACCTGTGTTGTAGTTCAAACCCTCCAGTTGCATAATATTCTTGGTTTGTGGGTACCTCATCTTCTCTCCTCCTTTTATTGCTCCTCGTTTCTATTGTGGCCTTTTTAGTTGCCTCAAGAACCCATTTTTCGCCCTCGGCCCGTCTCAAGGGATCAATTGGCATCAGTGCTAACTGCCCAATCATTAAAGCAAATTACTGCATCTAACACATCTAATCTCAAGGTACTGAAATCAACAATCACAGTTTTAGGCAGGTGTTCACATATCACATGGTTTAAAAAGTCATTAACATTTTGTGTCTTTCCATGTAAGCACTATGACAATAGTTTCGTGTCACTTAGGTTCCTGTATATGGGCTTAGTTGCTTCCAATACCTCAAATGGCAGGGAGTGATGGTGTGCATAAGTCTCACCATTTGTTATTGCTTTTATGTAACGACACCATGTGTGTACACCACTGTCACAGAGAGCATGCTGTGGATGGTTACCCGTAGAAGCTTTATGGAAACAGGTAGCCCCTACTGCTTTCTTTATGGCCTCAATATTGTCTCGCTTCCTTCTTATGGCTAAGATAGAATAGAGCGGCACTTTGTCACGTCTTCCTTAGTAAGACGACCCCGACCAACAATTTGTTTGCCATCACTGAGGTTTTTCTCCTTCATATCTTTTGTTAGCTTACGTAAACGTGTACCTATCCTCTCTTCGACATGACCAAAAGACAGTAACATTTCAATTTAAGCAGTTCTCCCTTAAGGCATATTTTCCAACACATTTGCAACCATCTGGACTCTGCGTCTCCAAGGTACTTCACATACCGGCACACATTTAAATTGGATTTTTAAAGTGTTTCGGATATCTGAATCGATTCATTTAACTACCATTTTGTGCACAAAATTCTACATATTCATTGAAGACAAAAAAAAATAGAATTTTTTAACCAGATTCACTGGAAAGTGATCTTAAATCACATAAGTAATTTGTTTTAAATATACGAAGATTAAATATGAGTTTTTAAAATGGTGAACGAAACTCAACATGTATTTTTTTTTTAAATGGTCAGTAGGTACTTAAATTTGTGTACATGGAAACCGAGAACACTTAACACTGAATACCTCTGACTCACCTCAGTCCAATTGCTGCACGAAATATGTAGATGTTACTGTGGAATTTCACAATAAGATAAATTTAAGAACTATGATTTCTCTCTGGTTTTGAAATAAGTTTCGGTTAAATAAAGTTTGTAATTAAGATGCATAACAATTTCAAAAATTAATGATTATTTAGCAAAGTACAAGATAAACCTTATTAAGCACCTTACTAGGGCATATAAGCCGTGTTAAGGATGCCTATTAACATCTCTAACATCACTTTGTCATGTAAATGTATGTAAATTACGGTAAGTTAAGATACATGTTAATGCGTTGTCGTTTCAAGAAACGTTGATTTTACCAGATCGGCAATAACATTTGAAGCTGAACTGCATTCCGTAACATATTCAGGGTCATTATCTGTTTCATAGTATTCACATGATCCTCAGATTGTATAGATCGTCCCATGAAATTATTAGTCTCGTACAAATACTGCAGAGTTTGATGTTTATAAAGAATCTGCATCGAATGCAAATAGAAACCGGTTGTTGACCTACGTTTCGGCGCTGATAACCAAGCCTTGTTCAGAACACACTATAGCTACAAACTGCCTATAGAGTCTTGGTGCAACATTAATTCAGAACCATGCCTCCATAGGCATCTTGTGGTTTTAGTGTGTTCCAAAGAAGGACGAACATTAACACAGAACCGTACCTCTTTGGGCAGTTTGTAGTTTTAGTGTGTTCCGAAGAAGGCGTGGTTACCTGCGTCGAAACCTAGGTCAACATCCGGTTTCTATTTGCAATCGAGGCAGATTGTTTACAATCATCAAGTTATTCACGAATGCTGATGCCTGCAATGTTAAAAGTTCTCTCCGCAGATTTTAATACAAATGGCAGCACTGTTTTCGCACTTACCTCTATTTACGTGTACACATCTTGACAAAGTTTACATTATCGAGAATCTGATATAAGAGATAGAGCTTCTACATCTAGATATGTAATGGAACAAGGAACTTTAGAAATTTGAGGAATAGATCATATTGTGATGTACATTGGAGTATAAATAAATAGTGAATGGCGTTTAAATGTGTTATCGTTAATATGAACACTTAGCAGGTTAAAGAAATGTTGGAATATGAATGGGCATTGAAATGGGAAGCAATTCTTGGTGTTCTTAAAATGTCTCTGAAAGGAATTGACTTTTGGGAATACTTTAGGGAAGCAAAAGAAAGAAATTGTTTCATTACTTGCGCAAGTCACTTAAATTTAATTTTCATGAATGAAATTTGCTGCTTAATGCTAAATGTAGTTTTAAATACGATCAGGGGCAAGTATCATAAATATAACAGTTCTAGTGGTTACAGGATCGCAAAATATGCGAATGGGAAACAAAGGTGTAAATGCGAGCCTACTTGGTATGAGGAACTGTATCAGCTGTGATACTGAAAGACTAATCGTTCCGAAGTGAAGTGAACTGCAAAGTGTGTGAAAGGGATTTAACGAGTTTAGAAGGGATAAGTAATGGCTGCTCGTGTATTTCTTTAAGAGACTTTCGTTGCTCGTGACCAACTAACGTCATACTCCGAATAACATCCTCATGTGATCACTCCCATTCGTTGCAGGTGATACCGAGATTTCTTTTCATCTTTACTATACCACAAAAGGTATTGAGTGCTATATAATATTGTGGGAAGTGGCAGTTATTCTTTGTCATTATACGATTTAACAGTCCTGTGAGGCTTTACGGTGCATTTACACGTGCCAATAAAGGTTCTGGAAACTTCCTGCATGCGCAAATCCACTGCGACCTCACAACATTAGCTGTCTATGATCTAGTAGTGTAAAATATACAGTGGGCGGCCACATATTTAATACCTTTATGGAGAAGGGAGTTTTTAAATCTGCCCTCTGTAGTGGGTCACATAATGATACGTCATGGACACAGTTAGTGCTTGTATGTTGAGTTGCAACATGTTAATTATTTATGACCGGAGGCTACCATATGATGAGTAAGTCCTGCAATTACTGCCACAGCCATATGGAGTGTGCAGAATGATTTGAACAAACTCTGATGGTATGCCAGTGCTATAGTTTTTCATATAGTGTCCTCTTCAATGCGGTCACAGTTTTCTTTGCTTGGCATGAGCGCTTTCAATGTCTGATAGTGTGTTGTCGGAAGCTCGTTTGTTCCTTGCTCTTGCCGCCAATACATACCCTGTTGTATTTGAGCACGTCCGGTTACTATTCTGTGGGAAAAATGGTATAACATTCCGTTGAAAACGAGTGTTAAGTATCTGTGTAGACGTCAAATAGAGCTCGTATCTATCTTGTCAGCATTGATGCTATTGGTAATGGGTAGGGCACTCGTGTGATCCATAACCCCTACAATGGCCCCACACTTCGGTGGTATCCCACATTACCTTGCAACATAACAGATATGCATTTATGTCCCTCAATATTTGGGGAGCTTCAGTATAGGTTTAGGTCCGTACACGAACGAAGTTTTACTACAACTTTTTAGAATCATTAGTCGTGTCCAATCTAATTTACTCTGTGTATTCCGTTAAGAACCATAAATGTCATTTTCCTAGAATATTTCTAGCGATGGTTGTATGCAAGCTTCTAAGTTAGTTAATGTTATCAGTGATTCCAAGGGTCAAATCGCCTTTTACTGTATATTAACTTTTTCTGTTCTGAGTGATTTATGTGCCTTAGTCTCGCGAGCCAGCAAATGAACCAGCAGGATCGTCAGTAGGGATGAGGTAATAGAAGGATAAGTCGATCAGGAGAGTGCAGTGAGTGCGATGTAGCTCGCTGTCCAGATTTCGAGAGCGTGCGCTTCTGGATGAGTCATCGAATATATTGCTTCCCCCTACTTATACGGCCCGAGGAGATAGCGAATGTAATATTAGAGAGATTCGAGCTTTCACGGACGCTTTCCGGCTGTCGTTTTTCCCGCGAACCATACGCGACTGGAACAGGAAAGGGAGGTAATGACAGTGGCACGTGAAGTGCCCTCCGCCACACACCTTTGGGTGTCTTGCTGAGTATAAGATGTAGATGTTGTGTTGCAACATAGAAATTATTTATGAACAGCGGTTACCAAGTGATGAGTAAGTAGCGCAATGACTGTCATATCCATATGGTGTGTGCAGAATGAATTGAACTAACTCTGATGGTATGCCATTGCTACAGTTTTGCATATAGCGGAAGCTTCTGTGCGGTCCAGGTTGTTTTTGCTCGGAATGAGCGCTTTGAATGTGTGATAGTGTGTTGTCGGAACGTCGTCTGTCCCTTGCACTTGCTGTCAATAGTTAGCCTGTTTTATTTGAGGACGAAAAGCCACTATACTGCGGGAAGAATGGTACGACATTCCGTTGATAATCAGCGACAAGCATTTGTGCAGACGTCAAATAGTGCTCGTATGTATCTTGTCAGCATTGATGCTATTGGTAATGGGTGGGGCACTCGTGTGATCCATAAGCCCAACTATGGCTCCACACTTAGGTGGGATCCCACGTTACCTTTCAACATAATAGATATACACTCACGTCATTCAATATTTGTTTTACTTCAGTATAGGTATAGGTGCGTGCAGGAACGACGTTTTATTATAATCCTTTAGAAACATTAGTCCTGCTCGATCTGATTAGTACCTGTATTTCCTTAAGAACAATTAAAGTCACTTTTCTAGCGATGGTTTTATGCATGATTCTAGTTGTGTTAATTGTCTCTCCTGAGTGACTTGTGTGCTTTAGTCCCGGTAATTAGGAATTGAACCAGCAGGATCGTCAGTAGGGATGAGGTAATAGAAGGATAAGTCGATCAGGAGAACGCAGTGAGTTGGCACGTAGGTTAGTTACTGGATATGAGCAGATTAACAAATCACTTGCGATCATTTCGTCTATTCTAAAGCTGCCCAGGTAGCCCGTTTTTGAAGAGACTGTGAAGTGGAAAGGCCAAGATAAAGCTCTGTTGAACAGAAATGCGACAGACGTCCTGTACTGACGGTATTTAATTCTTTTGGGAAATTGGCAGTAAATCTTTAATAACTGAGCAAACAAAAAATATTTACTCACATGCAGTGCAATTATTTAAGGTAACTTGCAGTGAACGGCTGGAAAAACAGTAAGAATTTTCATAAAGTTTATGAGGGTCTAACTACATAATGTGAACTCTGAATACAAAGAAATTTTTGGACAACGAAAGTGTTTTAAGTATGAAGATTTTGGATTAAGAATAATTGGAATAGCTTTGATATAACATTTGTCGTATAAACATTTATGTCGCTCAGTAATTTATAATTTTTCCTACCAGCCTACGTTTAAAATCAATAGACTTGTTAACTACTTTCCTTAGATGCTTAAAACTTTATGCTCGCATTTATGACATTGTTATTTAAAAAGCAGACTTAACTCAAATGATTTCAGTCGATAGTTATTTATACTATAAATAAATGACTGTGAGTAAAAATTAAGGTAATTTTTTAATAACTAATAAGGGTATATTTTTCTTCCTAGTGAAAGTAAGCTGGTGCCTGTAGGCTACTTTTCTCCAAATGGTAGCTGAAATACAAAAAATAAAATGTCACACCTCTAGCTGAAATTGCTTTTTTCATTAAAATAATCAAGTCAGAAAATTAGATTCTTGGGAAATTCAGTTTAAAGGGACATTTCATCGGTTATGCACCTGTGTTGTAGTTCAAACCCTCCAGTTGCATAATATTCTTGGTTTGTGGGTACCTCATCTTCTCTCCTCCTTTTATTGCTCCTCGTTTCTATTGTGGCCTTTTTAGTTGCCTCAAGAACCCATTTTTCGCCCTCGGCCCGTCTCAAGGGATCAATTGGCATCAGTGCTAAGTGCCCAATCATTAAAGCAAATTACTGCATCTAACACATCTAATCTCAAGGTACTGAAATCAACAATCACAGTTTTAGGCAGGTGTTCCCATATCACATGGTTTAAAAAGTCATTAACATTTTGTGTCTTTCCATGTAAGCACTATGACAATAGTTTCGTGTCACTTAGGTTCCTGTATACGGGCTTAGTTGCTTCCAATACCTCAAATGGCAGGGAGTGATGGTGTGCATAAGTCTCACCATTTGTTATTGCTTTTATGTAACGACACCATGTGTGTACACCACTGTCACAGAGAGCATGCTGTGGATGGTTACCTGTAGAAGCTTTATGGAAACAGGTAGCCCATACTGCTTTCTTTATGGCCTCAATATTGTCTCGCTTCCTTCTTATGGCTAAGATAGAATAGAGCGGCACTTTGTCACGTCTTCCTTAGTAAGACGACCCCGACCAACAATTTGTTTGCCATCACTGAGGTTTTTCTCCTTCATATTTTTTGTTAGCTTACGTAAACGTGTACCTATCCTCTCTTCGACATGACCAAAAGACAGTAACATTTCAATTTAAGCAGTTCTCCCATAAGGCATATTTTCCAACACATTTGCAACCATCTGGACTCTGCGTCTCCAAGGTACTTCACATACCGGCACACATTTAAATTGGATTTTTAAAGTGTTTCGGATATCTGAATCGATTCATTTAACTACCATTTTGTGCACAAAATTCTACATATTCATTGAAGACAAAAAAAAATAGAATTTTTTAACAAGATTCACTGGAAAGTGATCTTAAATCACATAAGTAATTTGTTTTAAATATACGAAGATTAAATATGAGTTTTTAAAATGGTGAACGAAACTCAACATGTATTTTTTTTTTAAATGGTCAGTAGGTACTTAAATTTGTGTACATGGAAACCGAGAACACTTAACACTGAATACCTCTGACTCGCCTCAGTCCAATTGCTGCACGAAATATGTAGATGTTACTGTGGAATTTCACAATAAGATAAATTTAAGAACTATGATTTCTCTCTGGTTTTGAAATAAGTTTCGGTTAAATAAAGTTTGTAATTAAGATGCATAACAATTTCAAAAATTAATGATTATTTAGCAAAGTACAAGATAAACCTTATTAAGCACCTTACTAGGGCATATAAGCCGTGTTAAGGATGCCTATTAACATTTCTAACATAACTTTGTCATGTAAATGTATGTAAATTACGGTAAGTTAAGATACATGTTAATGCATTGTCGTTTCAAGAAACGTTGATTTTACCAGATCGGCAATAACATTTGAAGCTGAACTGCATTCCGTAACATATTCAGGGTCATTATCTGTTTCATAGTATTCACATGATCCTCAGATTGTATAGATCGTCCCATGAAATTATTAGTCTCGTACAAATACTGCAGAGTTTGATGTTTATAAAGAATCTGCATCGAATGCAAATAGAAACCGGTTGTTGACCTACGTTTCGGCGCTGATAACCAAGCCTTGTTCAGAACACACTATAGCTACAAACTGCCTATAGAGTCTTGGTGCAACATTAATTCAGAACCATGCCTCCATAGGCATCTTGTGGTTTTAGTGTGTTCCAAAGAAGGACGAACATTAACACAGAACCGTACCTCTTTGGGCAGTTTGTAGTTTTAGTGTGTTCCGAAGAAGGCGTGGTTACCTGCGTCGAAACCTAGGTCAACATCCGGTTTCTATTTGCAATCGAGGCAGATTGTTTACAATCATCAAGTTATTCACGAATGCTGATGCCTGCAATGTTAAAAGTTCTCTCCGCAGATTTTAATACAAATGGCAGCACTGTTTTCGCACTTACCTCTATTTACGTGTACACATCTTGACAAAGTTTACATTATCGAGAATCTGATATAAGAGATAGAGCTTCTACATCTAGATATGTAATGGAACAAGGAACTTTAGAAATTTGAGGAATAGATCATATTGTGATGTACATTGGAGTATAAATAAATAGTGAATGGCGTTTAAATGTGTTATCGTTAATATGAACACTTAGCAGGTTAAAGAAATGTTGGAATATGAATGGGCATTGAAATGGGAAGCAATTCTTGGTGTTCTTAAAATGTCTCTGAAAGGAACTGACTTTTGGGAATACTTTAGGGAAGCAAAAGAAAGAAATTGTTTCATTACTTGCGCAAGTCACTTAAATTTAATTTTCATGAATGAAATTTGCTGCTTAATGCTAAATGTAGTTTTAAATACGATCAGGGGCAAGTATCATAAATATAACAGTTCTAGTGGTTACAGGATCGCAAAATATGCGAATGGGAAACAAAGGTGTAAATCCGAGCCTACTTGGTATGAGGCACTGTATCAGCTGTGATACTGAAAGACTAATCGTTCCGAAGTGAAGTGAACTGCAAAGTGTGTGAAAGGGATTTAACGAGTTTAGAAGGGATAAGTAATGGCTGCTCGTGTATTTCTTTAAGAGACTTTCGTTGCTCGTGACCAACTAACGTCATTCTCCGAATAACATCCTCATGTGATCACTCCCATTCGTTGCAGGTGATACCGAGATTTCTTTTCATCTTTACTATACCACAAAAGGTATTGAGTGCTATATAATATTGTGGGAAGTGGCAGTTATTCTTTGTCATTATACTATTTAACAGTCCTGTGAGGCTTTACGGTGCATTTACACGTGCCAATAAAGGTTCTGGAAACTTCCTGCATGCGCAAATCCACTGCGACCTCACAACATTAGCTGTCTATGTTCTAGTAGTGTAAAATATACAGTGGGCGGCCACATATTTAATACCTTTATGGAGAAGGGAGTTTTTAAATCTGCCCTCTGTAGTGGGTCACATAATGATACGTCATGGACACAGTTAGTGCTTGTATGTTGAGTTGCAACATGTTAATTATTTATGACTGGAGGCTACCATATGATGAGTAAGTCCTGCAATTACTGCCACAGCCATATGGAGTGTGCAGAATGATTTGAACAAACTCTGATGGTATGCCAGTGCTATAGTTTTTCATATAGTGTCCTCTTCAATGCGGTCACAGTTTTCTTTGCTTGGCATGAGCGCTTTCAATGTCTGATAGTGTGTTGTCGGAAGCTCGTTTGTTCCTTGCTCTTGCCAGCCGGCCGAAGTGGCCGTGCGGTTAAAGGCGCTGCAGTCTGGAACCGCAAGACCGCTACGTTCGCAGGTTCGAATCCTGCCTCGGGCATAGATGTTTGTGATGTCCTTAGGTTAGTTAGGTTTAACTACACTCCTGGAAATTGAAATAAGAACACCGTGAATTCATTGTCCCAGGAAGGGGAAACTTTATTGACACATTCCTGGGGTCAGATACATCACATGATCACACTGACAGAACCACAGGCGCATAGACACAGGCAACAGAGCATGCACAATGTCGGCACTAGTACAGTGTATATCCACCTTTCGCAGCAATGCAGGCTGCTATTCTCCCATGGAGACGATCGTAGAGATGCTGGATGTAGTCCTGTGGAACGGCTTGCCATGCCATTTCCACCTGGCGCCTCAGTTGGACCAGCGTTCGTGCTGGACGTACAGATCGCGTGAGACGACGCTTCATCCAGTCCCAAACATGCTCAATGGGGGACAGATCCGGAGATCTTGCTGGCCAGGGTAGTTGACTTACACCTTCTAGAGCACGTTGGGTGGCACGCGATACATGCGGACGTACATTGTCCTGTTGGAACAGCAAGTTCCCTTGCCGGTCTAGGAATGGTAGAACGATGGGTTCGATGACGGTTTGGATGTACTGTGCACTATTCAGTGTCCCCTCGACGATCACCAGTGGTGTACGGCCAGTGTAGGAGATCGCTCCCCACACCATGATGCCGGGTGTTGGCCCTGTGTGCCTCGGTCGTATGCAGTCCTGATTGTGGCGCTCACCTGCACGGCGCCAAACAGGCATACGACCATCATTGGCACCAAGGCAGAAGCGACTCTCATCGCTGAAGACGACACGTCTCCATTCGTCCCTCCATTCACGCCTGTCGCGACACCACTGGAGGCGGGCTGCACGATGTTGGGGCGTGAGCGGAAGACGGCCTAACGGTGTGCGGGACCGTAGCCCAGCTTCATGGAGACGGTTGCGAATGGTCCTCGCCGATACCCCAGGAGCAACAGTGTCCCTACTTTGCTGGGAAGTGGCGGTGCTGTCCCCTACGGCACTGCGTAGGATCCTACGGTCTTGGGGTGCATCCGTGCGTCGCTGCGGTCCGGTCCCAGGTCGACGGGCACGTGCACCCTCTGACGACCACTGGCGACAACATCGATGTACTGTGGAGACCTCACGCCCCACGTGTTGAGCAATTCGGCGGTACGTCCACCCGGCCTCCCGCATGCCCACTATACGCCCTCGCTCAAAGTCCGTCAACTGCACATACGGTTCATGTCAACGCTGTCGCGGCATGCTACCAGTGTTAAAGACTGCGATGGAGCTCCGTATGCCACGGCAAACTGGCTGACACTGACGGCGGCGGTGCACAAATGCTGCGCAGCTAGCGCCATTCGTCGGCCAACACCGCGGTTCCTAGTGTGTCCGCTGTCCCGTGCGTGTGATCATTGCTTGTACAGCACTCTCGCAGTGTCCGGAGCAAGTATGGGGGGTCTGACACACCGGTGTCAATGTGTTCTTTTTTCCATTTCCAGGAGTGTAGTTCTAAGTTCTAGGGGACTAATGACCTCAGCAGTTGAGTCCCATAGTGCTCAGAGCCATTTGAACCATTTGAACCTTGCTCTTGCCGCCAATACATACCCTGTTGTATTTGAGCACGTCCAGTTACTATTCTGTGGGAAAAATGGTATAACATTCCGTTGAAAACGAGTGTTAAGTATCTGTGTAGACGTCAAATAGAGCTCGTATGTATCTTGTCAGCATTGATGCTATTGGTAATGGGTAGGGCACTCGTGTGATCCATAACCCCTACAATGGCCCCCCACTTCGGTGGTATCCCACATTACCTTGCAACATAACAGATATGCATTTATGTCCCTCAATATTTGGGGAGCTTCACTATAGGTTTAGGTCCGTACACGAACGAAGTTTTACTACAACTTTTAAGAATCATTAGTCGTGTCCAATCTAATTTACTCTGTGTATTCCGTTAAGAACCATAAATGTCATTTTCGTAGAACATTTCTAGCGATGGTTGTATGCAAGCTTCTAAGTTAGTTAATGTTATCAGTGATTCCAAGGGTCAAATCGCCTTTTACTGTATATTAACTTTTTCTGTTCTGAGTGATTTATGTGCCTTAGTCTCGCGAGCCAGCAAATGAACCAGCAGGATCGTCAGTAGGGATGAGGTAATAGAAGGATAAGTCGATCAGGAGAGTGCAGTGAGTGCGATGTAGCTCGCTGTCCAGATTTCGAGAGCGTGCGCTTCTGGATGAGTCATCGAATATATTGCTTCCCCCTACTTATACGGCCCGAGGAGATAGCGAATGTAATATTAGAGAGATTCGAGCTTTCACGGACGCTTTCCGGCTGTCGTTTTTCCCGCGAACCATACGCGACTGGAACAGGAAAGGGAGGTAATGACAGTGGCATGTGAAGTGCCCTCCGCCACACACCTTTGGGTGTCTTGCTGAGTATAAGATGTAGATGTTGTGTTGCAACATAGAAATTATTTATGAACAGCGGTTACCAAGTGATGAGTAAGTAGCGCAATGACTGTCATATCCATATGGTGTGTGAAGAATGAATTGAACTAACTCTGATGGTATGCCATTGCTACAGTTTTGCATATACTGAAAGCTTCTGTGCGGTCCAGGTTGTCTTTGCTCGTAATGAGCGCTTTCAATGTGTGATAGTGTGTTGTCGGAACGTCGTCTGTCCCTTGCACTTGCTGTCAATAGTTAGCCTGTTTTATTTGAGGACGAAAAGCCACTATACTGCGGGAAGAATGGTACGACATTCCGTTGATAATGAGCGACAAGCATCAGTGCAGACGTCAAATAGTGCTCGTATGTATCTTGTCAGCATTGATGCTATTGGTAATGGGTGGGGCACTCGTGTGATCCATAAGCCCAACTATGGCTCCACACTTAGGTGGGATCCCACGTTACCTTTCAACATAATAGATATACACTCACGTCATTCAATATTTGTTTTACTTCAGTATAGGTATAGGTGCGTGCAGGAACGACGTTTTATTATAATCCTTTAGAAACATTAGTCCTGCTCGATCTGATTAGTACCTGTATTTCCTTAAGAACAATTAAAGTCACTTTTCTAGCGATGGTTTTATGCATGATTCTAGTTGTGTTAATTGTCTCTCCTGAGTGACTTGTGTGCTTTAGTCCCGGTAATTAGGAATTGAACCAGCAGGATCGTCAGTAGGGATGAGGTAATAGAAGGATAAGTCGATCAGGAGAACGCAGTGAGTTGGCACGTAGGTTAGTTACTGGATATGAGCAGATTAACAAATCACTTGCGATCATTTCGTCTATTCTAAAGCTGCCCAGGTAGCCCGTTTTTGAAGAGACTGTGAAGTGGAAAGGCCAAGAAAATGCTCTGTTGAACAGAGATGCAGCAGACGTCCTGTACTGACGGTATTTAATTCTTTTTGGAAATTGGCAGTAAATCTTTAATAACTGAGCAAACAAAAAATATTTACTCACATGCAGTGCAATTATTTAAGGTAACTTGCAGTGAACGGCTGGAAAAACAGTAAGAATTTTCATAAAGTTTATGAGGGTCTAACTACATAATGTGAACTCTGAATACAAAGAAATTTTGGACAACGAAAGTGTTTTAAGTATGAAGATTTTGGATTAAGAATAATTGGAATAGCTTTGATATAACATTTGTCGTATAAACATTTATGTCGCTCAGTAATTTATAATTTTTCCTACCAGCCTACGTTTAAAATCAATAGACTTGTTAACTACTTTCCTTAGATGCTTAAAACTTTATGCTCGCATTTATGACATTGTTATTTAAAAAGCAGACTTAACTCAAATGATTTCAGTCGATAGTTATTTATACTATAAATAAATGACTGTGAGTAAAAATTAAGGTAATTTTTTAATAACTAATAAGGGTATATTTTTCTTCCTAGTGAAAGTAAGCTGGTGCCTGTAGGCTACTTTTCTCCAAATGGTAGCTGAAATACAAAAAATAAAATGTCACACCTCTAGCTGAAATTGCTTTTTTCATTAAAATAATCAAGTCAGAAAATTAGATTCTTGGGGAATTCAGTTTAAAGGGACATTTCATCGGTTATGCACCTGTGTTGTAGTTCAAACCCTCCAGTTGCATAATATTCTTGGTTTGTGGGTACCTCATCTTCTCTCCTCCTTTTATTCCTCCTCGTTTCTATTCTGGCCTTTTTAGTTGCCTCAAGAACTCATTTTTCGCCCTCGGCCCGTCTCAAGGGATCAATTGGCATCAGTGCTAACTGCCCAATCATTAAAGCAAATTACTGCATCTAACACATCTAATCTCAAGGTACTGAAATCAACAATCACAGTTTTAGGCAGGTGTTCCCATATCACATGGTTTAAAAAGTCATTAACATTTTGTGTCTTTCCATGTAAGCACTATGACAATAGTTTCGTGTCACTTAGGTTCCTGTATATGGGCTTAGTTGCTTCCAATACCTCAAATGGCAGGGAGTGATGGTGTGCATAAGTCTCACCATTTGTTATTGCTTTTATGTAACGACACCATGTGTGTACACCACTGTCACAGAGAGCATGCTGTGGATGGTTACCCGTAGAAGCTTTATGGAAACAGGTAGCTCCTACTGCTTTCTTTATGGCCTCAATATTGTCTCGCTTCCTTCTTATGGCTAAGATAGAATAGAGCGGCACTTTGTCACGTCTTCCTTAGTAAGACGACCCCGACCAACAATTTGTTTGCCATCACTGAGGTTTTTCTCCTTCATATCTTTTGTTAGCTTACGTAAACGTGTACCTATCCTCTTTTCGACATGACCAAAAGACAGTAACATTTCAATTTAAGCAGTTCTCCCTTAAGGCATATTTTCCAACACATTTGCAACCATCTGGACTCTGCGCACACATTTAAATTGGATTTTTAAAGTGTTTCGGATATCTGAATCGATTCATTTAACTACCATTTTGTGCACAAAATTCTACATATTCATTGAAGACAAAATAAAATAGAATTTTTTAACCAGATTCACTGGAAAGTGATCTTAAATCACATAAGTAATTTGTTTTAAATATACGAAGGTTAAATATGAGTTTTTAAAATGGTAAACGAAACTCAACATGTATTTTTTTTTTAAATGGTCAGTAGGTACTTAAATTTGTGTACATGGAAACCGAGAACACTTAACACTGAATACCTCTGACTCGCCTCAGTCCAATTGCTGCACGAAATATGTAGATGTTACTGTGGAATTTCACAATAAGATAAATTTAAGAACTATGATTTCTCTCTGGTTTTGAAATAAGTTTCGGTTAAATAAAGTTTGTAATTAAGATGCATAACAATTTCAAAAATTAATGATTATTTAGCAAAGTACAAGATAAACCTTATTAAGCACCTTACTAGGGCATATAAGCCGTGTTAAGGATGCCTATTAACATTTCTAACATCACTTTGTCATGTAAATGTATGTAAATTACGCTAAGTTAAGATACATGTTAATGCGTTGTCGTTTCAAGAAACGTTGATTTTACCAGATCGGCAATAACATTTGAAGCTGAACTGCATTCCGTAACATATTCAGGGTCATTATCTGTTTCATAGTATTCACATGATCCTCAGATTGTATAGATCGTCCCATGAAATTATTAGTCTCGTACAAATACTGCAGAGTTTGATGTTTATAAAGAATCTGCATCGAATGCAAATAGAAACCGGTTGTTGACCTACGTTTCGGCGCTGATAACCAAGCCTTGTTCAGAACACACTATAGCTACAAACTGCCTATAGAGTCTTGGTGCAACATTAATTCAGAACCATGCCTCCATAGGCATCTTGTGGTTTTAGTGTGTTCCAAAGAAGGACGAACATTAACACAGAACCGTACCTCTTTGGGCAGTTTGTAGTTTTAGTGTGTTCCGAAGAAGGCGTGGTTACCTGCGTCGAAACATAGGTCATCATCCGGTTTCTATTTGCAATCGAGGCAGATTGTTTACAATCATCAAGTTATTCACGAATGCTGATGCCTGCAATGTTAAAAGTTCTCTCCGCAGATTTTAATACAAATGGCAGCACTGTTTTCGCACTTACCTCTATTTACGTGTACACATCTTGACAAAGTTTACATTATCGAGAATCTGATATAAGAGATAGAGCTTCTACATCTAGATATGTAATGGAACAAGGAACTTTAGAAATTTGAGGAATAGATCATATTGTGATGTACATTGGAGTATAAATAAATAGTGAATGGCGTTTAAATGTGTTATCGTTAATATGAACACTTAGCAGGTTAAAGAAATGTTGGAACATGAATGGGCATTGAAATGGGAAGCAATTCTTGGTGTTCTTAAAATGTCTCTGAAAGGAATTGACTTTTGGGGCTACTTTAGGGAAGCAAAAGAAAGAAATTGTTTCATTACTTGCGCAAGTCACTTAAATTTAATTTTCATGAATGAAATTTGCTGCTTAATGCTAAATGTAGTTTTAAATACAATCAGGGGCAAGTATCATAAATATAACAGTTCTAGTGGTTACAGGATCGCAAAATATGCGAATGGGAAACAAAGGTGTAAATGCGAGCCTACTTGGTATGAGGAACTGTATCAGCTGTGATACTGAAAGACTAATCGTTCCGAAGTGAAGTGAACTGCAAAGTGTGTGAAAGGGATTTAACGAGTTTAGAAGGGATAAGTAATGGCTGCTCGTGTATTTCTTTAAGAGACTTTCGTTGCTCGTGACCAACTAACGTCATTCTCCGAATAACATCCTCATGTGATCACTCCCATTCGTTGCAGGTGATACCGAGATTTCTTTTCATCTTTACTATACCACAAAAGGTATTGAGTGCTATATAAAATTGTGGGAAGTGGCAGTTATTCTTTGTCATTATACGATTTAACAGTCCTGTGAGATTTTACTGTGCATTTACACGTGCCAATAAAGGTTCTGGAAACTTCCTGCATACGCAAATCCACTGCGACCTCACAACATTAGCTGTCTATGATCTAGTAGTGTAAAATATACAGTGGGCGGCCACATATTTAATACCTTTATGGAGAAGGGAGTTTTTAAATCTGCCCTCTGTAGTGGGTCACATAATGATACGTCATGGACACAGTTAGTGCTTGTATGTTGAGTTGCAACATGTTAATTATTTATGACCGGAGGCTACCATATGATGAGTAAGTCCTGCAATTACTGCCACAGCCATATGGAGTGTGCTGAATGATTTGAACAAACTCTGATGGTATGCCAGTGCTATAGTTTTTCATATAGTGTCCTCTTCAATGCGGTCACAGTTTTCTTTGCTTGGCATGAGCGCTTTCAATGTCTGATAGTGTGTTGTCGGAAGCTCGTTTGTTCCTTGCTCTTGCCAGCCGGCCGAAGTGGCCGTGCGGTTAAAGGCGCTGCAGTCTGGAACCGCAAGACCGCTACGTTCGCAGGTTCGAATCCTGCCTCGGGCATAGATGTTTGTGATGTCCTTAGGTTAGTTAGGTTTAACTAGTTCTAAGTTCTAGGGGACTAATGACCTCAGCACTTGAGTCCCATAGTGCTCAGAGCCATTTGAACCATTTGAACCTTGCTCTTGCCGCCAATACATACCCTGTTGTATTTGAGCACGTCCAGTTACTATTCTGTGGGAAAAATGGTATAACATTCCGTTGAAAACGAGTGTTAAGTATCTGTGTAGACGTCAAATAGAGCTCGTATGTATCTTGTCAGCATTGATGCTATTGGTAATGGGTAGGGCACTCGTGTGATCCATAACCCCTACAATGGCCCCACACTTCGGTGGTATCCCACATTACCTTGCAACATAACAGATATGCATTTATGTCCCTCAATATTTGAGGAGCTTCACTATAGGTTTAGGTCCGTACACGAACGAAGTTTTACTACAACTTTTTAGAATCATTAGTCGTGTCCAATCTAATTTACTCTGTGTATTCCGTTAAGAACCATAAATGTCATTTTCCTAGAATATTTCTAGCGATGGTTGTATGCAAGCTTCTAAGTTAGTTAATGTTATCAGTGATTCCAAGGGTCAAATCGCCTTTTACTGTATATTAACTTTTTCTGTTCTGAGTGATTTATGTGCCTTAGTCTCGCGAGCCAGCAAATGAACCAGCAGGATCGTCAGTAGGGATGAGGTAATAGAAGGATAAGTCGATCAGGAGAGTGCAGTGAGTGCGTTGTAGCTCGCTGTCCAGATTTCGAGAGCGTGCGCTTCTGGATGAGTCATCGAATATATTGCTTCCCCCTACTTATACGGCCCGAGGAGATAGCGATTGTAAAATTAGAGAGATTCGAGCTTTCACGTACGCTTTCCGGCTGTCGTTTTTCCCGCGAACCATACGCGACTGGAACGGGAAAGGGAGGTAATGACAGTGGCACGTGAAGTGCCCTCCGCCACACACCTTTGGGTGTCTTGCTGAGTATGAGATGTAGATGTTGTGTTGCAACATAGAAATTATTTATGAACAGCGGTTACCAGGTGATGAGTAAGTAGCGCAATGACTGTCATATCCATATGGTGTGTGCAGAATGAATTGAACTAACTCTGATGGTATGCCATTGCTACAGTTTTGCATATAGTGAAAGCTTCTGTGCGGTCCAGTTTGTCTTTGCTCGGAATGAGCGCTTTCAATGTGTGATAGTGTGTTGTCGGAACGTCGTCTGTCCCTTGCACTTGCTGTCAATAGTTAGCCTGTTTTATTTGAGGACGAAAAGCCACTATAGTGCGGGAAGAATGGTACGACATTCCGTTGATAATCAGCGACAAGCATCTGTGCAGACGTCAAATAGTGCTCGTATGTATCTTGTCAGCATTGATGCTATTGGTAATGGGTGGGGCACTCGTGTGATCCATAAGCCCAACTATGGCTCCACACTTAGGTGGGATCCCACATTACCTTTCAACATAATAGATATACACTCATGTCATTCAATATTTGTTTTACTTCAGTATAGGTATAGGTGCGTGCAGGAACGACGTTTTATTATAATCCTTTAGAAACATTAGTCCTGCTCGATCTGATTAGTACCTGTATTTCCTTAAGAACAATTAAAGTCACTTTTCTAGCGATGGTTTTATGCATGATTCTAGTTGTGTTAATTGTCTCTCCTGAGTGACTTGTGTGCTTTAGTCCCGGTAATTAGGAATTGAACCAGCAGGATCGTCAGTAGGGATGAGGTAATAGAAGGATAAGTCGATCAGGAGAACGCAGTGAGTTGGCACGTAGGTTAGTTACTGGATATGAGTAGATTAACAAATCACTTGCGATCATTTCGTCTATTCTAAAGCTGCCCAGGTAGCCCGTTTTTGAAGAGACTGTGAAGTGGAAAGGCCAAGAAAAAGCTCTGTTGAACAGAGATGCGGCAGACGTCCTGTACTGACGGTATTTAATTCTTTTGGGAAATTGGCAGTAAATCTTTAATAACTGAGCAAACAAAAAATATTTACTCACATGCAGTGCAATTATTTAAGGTAACTTGCAGTGAACGGCTGGAAAAACAGTAAGAATTTTCATAAAGTTTATGAGGGTCTAACTACATAATGTGAACTCTGAATACAAAGAAATTTTTGGACAATGAAAGTGTTTTAAGAATGATGATTTTGGATTAAGAATAATTGGAATAGCTTTGATATAACATTTGTCGTATAAACATTTATGTCGCTCAGTAATTTATAATTTTTTCTACCAGCCTACGTTTAAAATCAATAGACTTGTTAACTACTTTCCTTAGATGCTTAAAACTTTATGCTCGCATTTATGACATTGTTATTTAAAAAGCAGACTTAACTCAAATGATTTCAGTCGATAGTTATTTATACTATAAATAAATGACTGTGAGTAAAAATTAAGGTAATTTTTTAATAACTAATAAGGGTATATTTTTCGTCCTAGTGAAAGTAAGCTGGAACCTGTAGGCTACTTTTCTCCAAATGGTAGCTGAAATACAAAAAATAAAATGTCACACCTCTAGCTGAAATTGCTTTTTTTATTAAAATAATCAAGTCAGAAAATTAGATTCTTGGGAAATTCAGTTTAAAGGTGCATTTCATCGGTTACGCACCTGTGTTGTAGTTCAAACCCTCCAGTTGCATAATATTCTTGGTTTGTGGGTACCTCATCTTCTCTCCTCCTTTTATTCCTCCTCGTTTCTATTCTGGCCTTTTTAGTTGCCTCAAGAACCCATTTTCGCCCCCGGCCCCTCTCAAGGGATCAATTGGCATCAGTGCTAACTGCCCAATCATTAAAGCAAATTACTGCATCTAACACATCTAATCTCAAGGTACTGAAATCAACAATCACAGTTTTAGGCAGGTGTTCCCATATCACATGGTTTAAAAAGTCATTAACATTTTGTGTCTTTCCATGTAAGCACTATGACAATAGTTTCGTGTCACTTAGGTCCCTGTATATGGGCTTAGTTGCTTCCAATACCTCAAATGGCAGGGAGTGATGGTGTGCATAAGTCTCACCATTTGTTATTGCTTTTATGTAACGACACCATGTGTGTACACCACTGTCACAGAGAGCATGCTGTGGATGGTTACCCGTAGAAGCTTAATGGAAACAGGTAGCCCCTACTGCTTTCTTTATGGCCTCAATATTGTCTCGCTTCCTTC
This sequence comes from Schistocerca serialis cubense, assembly GCF_023864345.2. NCBI lineage: Eukaryota > Metazoa > Arthropoda > Insecta > Orthoptera > Acrididae > Schistocerca > Schistocerca serialis. Next base: position 576,582,808 of record NC_064640.1, on the reverse strand, counting down.
TTATGGCTAAGATAGAATAGAGCGGCACTTTGTCACGTCTTCCTTAGTAAGACGACCCCGACCAACAATTTGTTTGCCATCACTGAGGTTTTTCTCCTTCATATCTTTTGTTAGCTTACGTAAACGTGTACCTATCCTCTCTTCGACATGACCAAAAGACAGTAACATTTCAATTTAAGCAGTTCTCCCATAAGGCATATTTTCCAACACATTTGCAACCATCTGGACTCTGCGTCTCCAAGGTACTTCACATACCGGCACACATTTAAATTGGATTTTTAAAGTGTTTCGGAAATCTGAATCGATTCATTTAACTACCATTTTGTGCACAAAATTCTACATATTCATTGAAGACCAAAAAAAAAAAAATAGAATTTTTTAACCAGATTCACTGGAAAGTGATCTTAAATCACACAAGTAATATGTTTTAAATATACGAAGATTAAATATAAGTTTTTAAAATGGTAAACGAAACTCAACATGTATTTTTTTTTTAAATGGTCAGTAGGTACTTAAATTTGTGTACATGGAAACCGAGAACACTTAACACTGAATACCTCTGACTCGCCTCAGTCCAATTGCTGCACGAAATATGCAGATGTTACTGTGGAATTTCACAATAAGATAAATTTAAAAACTATGATTTCTCTCTGGTTTTGAAATAAGTTTCGGTTAAATAAAGTTTGTAATTAAGATGCATAACAATTTCAAAAATTAATGATTATTTAGCAAAGTACAAGATAAACCTTATTAAGCACCTTACTAGGGCATATAAGCCGTGTTAAGGATGCCTATTAACATTTCTAACATCACTTTGTCATGTAAATGTATGTAAATTACGGTAAGTTAAGACACATGTTAATGCGTTGTCGTTTCAAGAAACGTTGATTTTACCAGATCGGCAATAACATTTGAAGCTGAACTTCATTCCGTAACATATTCAGGGTCATTATCTGTTTCATAGTATTCACATGATCCTCAGATTGTATAGATCGTCCCATGAAATTATTAGTCTCGTACAAATACTGCAGAGTTTGATGTTTATAAAGAATCTGCATCGAATGCAAATAGAAACCAGTTGTTGACCTACGTTTCGGCGCTGATAACCAAGCCTTATTCAGAACACACTATAGCTACAAACTGCCTATAGAGTCTTGGTGCAACATTAATTCAGAACCATGCCTCCATAGGCAGCTTGTGGTTTTAGTGTGTTCCAAAGAAGGAAGAACATTAACACAGAACCGTACCTCTTTGGGCAGTTTGTAGTTTTAGTGTGTTCCGAAGAAGGCGTGGTTACCTGCATCGAAACCTAGGTCAACATCCGGTTTCTATTTGCAATCGAGGCAGATTGTTTACAATCATCAAGTTATTCACGAATGCTGATGCCTGCAATGTTAAAAGTTCTCACTGCAGATTTTAATACAAATGGCAGCACTGTTTTCGCACTGACCTCTATTTACGTGTACACATCTTGACAAAGTTTACATTATCGAGAATCTGATATAAGAGATAGAGCTTCTACATCTAGATATGTAATGGAACAAGGAACTTTAGAAATTTGAGGCATAGATCATATTGTGTTGTACATTGGAGTATAAATAAATAGTGAATGGTGTTTAAATGTGTTATCGTTAATATGAACACTAAGCAGGTTAAAGAAATGTTGGAATATGAATGGGCATTGAAATGGGAAGCAATTCTTGGTGTTCTTAAAATGTCTCTGAAAGGAATTGACTTTTGGGAATACGTTAGGGAAGCAAAAGAAAGAAATTGTTTCATTACTTGCGCAAGTCACTTAAATTTAATTTTCATGAATGTAATTTGCTGCTTAATGCTAAATGTAGTTTTAAATACGATCAGGGGCAAGTATCATAAATATAACAGTTCTAGTGGTTACAGGATCGCAAAATATGCGAATGGGAAACAAAGGTGTAAATGCGAGCCTACTTGGTATGAGGAACTGTATCAGCTGTGATACTGAAAGACTAATCGTTGCGAAGTGAAGTGAACTGCAAAGTGTGTGAAAGGGATTTAACGAGTTTAGAAGGGATAAGTAATGGCTGCTCGTGTATTTCTTTAAGAGACTTTCGTTGCTCGTGACCAACTAACGTCATTCTCCGAATAACATCCTCATGTGATCACTCCCATTCGTTGCAGGTGATACCGAGATTTCTTTTTATCTTTACTATACCACAAAAGGTATTGAGTGCTATATAATATTGAGGGAAGTGGCAGTTATTCTTTGTCATTATACGATTTAACAGTCCTGTGAGGCTTTACTGTGCATTTACACGTGCCAATAAAGGTTCTGGAAACTTCCTGCATGCGCAAATCCACTGCGACCTCACATCATTAGCTGTCTATGATCTAGTAGTGTAAAATATACAGTGGGCGACCACATATTTAATACCTTTATGGAGAAGGGAGTTTTTAAATCTGCCGTCTGTAGTGGGTCACATAATGATACGTCATGGACACAGTTAGTGCTTGTATGTTGAGTTGCAACATGATAATTATTTATAACCGGAGGCCACCATATGATGAGTAAGTCCTGCAATGACTGCCACAGCCATATGGAGTGTGCAGAATGATTTGAACAAACTCTGATGGTATGCCAGTGCTATAGTTTTTCATATAGTGTCCTCTTCAATGCGGTCACAGTTTTCTTTGCTTGGCATGAGCGCTTTCAATGTCTGATAGTGTGTTGTCGGAAGCTCGTTTGTTCCTTGCTCTTGCCGCCAATACATACCCTGTTGTATTTGAGCACGTCCGGTTACTATTCTGTGGGAAAAATGGTATAACATTCCGTTGAAAACGAGTGTTAAGTATCTGTGTAGACGTCAAATAGAGCTCGTATGTATCTTGTCAGCATTGATGCTATTGGTAATGGGTTGGGCACTCGTGTGATCCATAACCCCTACAATGGCCCCACACTTCGGTGGTATCCCACATTACCTTGCAACATAACAGATACGCATTTAGGTCATTCAATATTTGGGGTGCTCCAGTATAGGTTTAGGTCCGTACACGAACGAAGTTTTATTACAACTTTTTAGAATCATTAGTCGTGCCCAATCTAATTTACTCTGTGTATTCCATTAAGAACCATTAATGTCATTTTCCTAGAATATTTCTAGTGATGGTTGTATGCAAGCTTCTAAGTTAGTTAATGTTATCAGTGATTCCAAGGGTCAAACCGCCTTTTACTGTATATTAACGTTTTCTGTTCTGAGTGATTTATGTGCCTTAGTCTCGCGAGCCAGCAAATGAACCAGCAGGATCGTCAGTAGGGATGAGGTAATAGAAGGATAAGTCGATCAGGAGAGTGCAGTGAGTGCGTTGTAGCTCGCTGTCCAGATTTCGAGAGCGTGCGCTTCTGGATGAGTCATCGAATATATTGCTTCCCCCTACTTATACGGCCCGAGGAGATAGCGAATGTAATATTAGAGAGATTCGAGCTTTCACGGACGCTTTCCGGCTGTCGTTTTTCCCGCGAACCATACGCGACTGGAACAGGAAAGGGAGGTAATGACAGTGGCACGTGAAGTGCCCTCCGCCACACACCTTTGGGTGTCTTGCTGAGTATGAGATGTAGATGTTGTGTTGCAACATAGAAATTATTTATGAACAGCGGTTACCAAGTGATGAGTAAGTAGCGCAATGACTGTCATATCCATATGGTGTGTGCAGAATGAATTGAACTAACTCTGATGGTATGCCATTGCTACAGTTTTGCATATAGCGGAAGCTTCTGTGCGGTCCAGGTTGTTTTTGCTCGGAATGAGCGCTTTCAATGTGTGATAGTGTGTTGTCGGAACGTCGTCTGTCCCTTGCACTTGCTGTCAATAGTTAGCCTGTTTTATTTGAGGACGAAAAGCCACTATACTGCGGGAAGAATGGTACGACATTCCGTTGATAATCAGCGACAAGCATTTGTGCAGACGTCAAATAGTGCTCGTATGTATCTTGTCAGCATTGATGCTATTGGTAATGGGTGGGGCACTCGTGTGATCCATAAGCCCAACTATGGCTCCACACTTAGGTGGGATCCCACGTTACCTTTCAACATAATAGATATACACTCACGTCATTCAATATTTGTTTTACTTCAGTATAGGTATAGGTGCGTGCAGGAACGACGTTTTATTATAATCCTTTAGAAACATTAGTCCTGCTCGATCTGATTAGTTCCTGTATTTCCTTAAGAACAATTAAAGTCACTTTTCTAGCGATGGTTTTATGCATGATTCTAGTTGTGTTAATTGTCTCTCCTGAGTGACTTGTGTGCTTTAGTCCCGGTAATTAGGAATTGAACCAGCAGGATCGTCAGTAGGGATGAGGTAATAGAAGGATAAGTCGATCAGGAGAACGCAGTGAGTTGGCACGTAGGTTAGTTACTGGATATGAGCAGATTAACAAATCACTTGCGATCATTTCGTCTATTCTAAAGCTGCCCAGGTAGCCCGTTTTTGAAGAGACTGTGAAGTGGAAAGGCCAAGAAAAAGCTCTGTTGAACAGAGATGCAACAGACGTCCTGTACTGACGGTATTTAATTCTTTTGGGAAATTGGCAGTAAATCTTTAATAACTGAGCAAACAAAAAATATTTACTAACATGCAGTGCAATTATTTAAGGTAACTTGCAGTGAACGGCTGGAAAAACAGTAAGAATTTTCATAAAGTTTATGAGGGTCTAACTACATAATGTGAACTCTGAATACAAAGAAATTTTTGGACAATGAAAGTGTTTTAAGAATGAAGATTTTGGATTAAGAATAATTGGAATAGCTTTGATATAACATTTGTCGTATAAACATTTATGTCGCTCAGTAATTTATAATTTTTCCTACCAGCCTACGTTTAAAATTAATAGACTTGTTAACTACTTTCCTTAGATGCTTAAAACTTTATGCTCGCATTTATGACATTGTTATTTAAAAAGCAGACTTAACTCAAATGATTTCAGTCGATAGTTATTTATACTATAAATAAATGACTGTGAGTAAAAATTACGGTAATTTTTTAATAACTAATAAGGGTATATTTTTCTTCCTAGTGAAAGTAAGCTGGTGCCTGTAGGCTACTTTTCTCCAAATGGTAGCTGAAATACAAAAAATAAAATGTCACACCTCTAGCTGAAATTGCTTTTTTTATTAAAATAATCAAGTCAGAAAATTAGATTCTTGGGAAATTCAGTTTAAAGGTGCATTTCATCGGTTACGCACCTGTGTTGTAGTTCAAACCCTCCAGTTGCATAATATTCTTGGTTTGTGGCTACCTCATCTTCTCTCCTCCTTTTATTGCTCCTCGTTTCTATTGTGGCCTTTTTAGTTGCCTCAAGAACCCATTTTTCGCCCTCGGCCCATCTCAAGGGATCAATTGGCATCAGTGCTAACTGCCCAATCATTAAAGCAAATTACTGCATCTAACACATCTAATCTCAAGGTACTGAAATCAACAATCACAGTTTTAGGCAGGTGTTCACATATCACATGGTTTAAAAAGTCATTAACATTTTGTGTCTTTCCATGTAAGCACTATGACAATAGTTTCGTGTCACTTAGGTCCCTGTATATGGGCTTAGTTGCTTCCAATACCTCAAATGGCAGGGAGTGATGGTGTGCATAAGTCGCACCATTTGTTATTGCTTTTATGTAACGACACCATGTGTGTACACCACTGTCACAGAGAGCATGCTGTGGATGGTTACCCGTAGAAGCTTTATGGAAACAGGTAGCCCATACTGCTTTCTTTATGGCCTCAATATTGTCTCGCTTCCTTCTTATGGCTAAGATAGAATAGAGCGGCACTTTGTCACGTCTTCCTTAGTAAGACGACCCCGACCAACAATTTGTTTGCCATCACTGAGGTTTTTCTCCTTCATATCTTTTGTTAGCTTACGTAAACGTGTACCTATCCTCTCTTCGACATGACCAAAAGACAGTAACATTTCAATTTAAGCAGTTCTCCCTTAAGGCATATTTTCCAACACATTTGCAACCATCTGGACTCTGCGTCTCCAAGGTACTTCACATACCGGCACACATTTAAATTGGATTTTTAAAGTGTTTCGGATATCTGAATCGATTCATTTAACTACCATTTTGTGCACAAAATTCTACGTATTCATTGAAGACAAAAGAAAAAAAAATTGAATTTTTTAACCAGATTCACTGGAAAGTGATCTTAAATCACATAAGTAATTTGTTTTAAATATACGAAGATTAAATATAAGTTTTTAAAATGGTAAACGAAACTCAACATGTATTTTTTTTTTTAAATGGTCAGTAGGTACTTAAATTTGTGTACATGGAAACCGAGAACACTTAACACTGAATACCTCTGACTCGCCTCAGTCCAATTGCTGCACGAAATATGTAGATGTTACTGTGGAATTTCACAATAAGATAAATTTAAAAACTATGATTTTTCTCTGGTTTTGAAATAAGTTTCGGTTAAATAAAGTTTGTAATTAAGATGCATAACAATTTCAAAAATTAATGATTATTTAGCAAAGTACAAGATAAACCTTATTAAGCACCTTACTAGGGCATATAAGCCGTGTTAAGGATGCCTATTAACATTTCTAACATCACTTTGTCATGTAAATGTATGTAAATTACGGTAAGTTAAGATACATGTTAATGCGTTGTCGTTTCAAGAAACGTTGATTTTACCAGATCGGCAATAACATTTGAAGCTGAACTGCATTCCGTAACATATTCAGGGTCATTATCTGTTTCATAGTATTCACATGATCCTCAGATTGTATAGATCGTCCCATGAAATTATTAGTCTCGTACAAATACTTCAGAGTTTGATGTTTATAAAGAATCTGCATCGAATGCAAATAGAAACCGGTTGTTGACCTACGTTTCAGCGCTGATAACCAAGCCTTGTTCAGAACACACTATAGCTACAAACTGCCTATAGAGTCTTGGTGCAACATTAATTCAGAACCATGCCTCCATAGGCATCTTGTGGTTTTAGTGTGTTCCAAAGAAGGACGAACATTAACACAGAACCGTACCTCTTTGGGCAGTTTGTAGTTTTAGTGTGTTCCGAAGAAGGCGTGGTTACCTGCGTCGAAACCTAGGTCAACATCCGGTTTCTATTTGCAATCGAGGCAGATTGTTTACAATCATCAAGTTATTCACGAATGCTGATGCCTGCAATGTTAAAAGTTCTCTCCGCAGATTTTAATACAAATGGCAGCACTGTTTTCGCACTTACCTCTATTTACGTGTACACATCTTGACAAAGTTTACATTATCGAGAATCTGATATAAGAGATAGAGCTTCTACATCTAGATCTGTAATGGAACAAGGAACTTTAGAAATTTGAGGAATAGATCATATTGTGATGTACATTGGAGTATAAATAAATAGTGAATGGCGTTTAAATGTGTTATCGTTAATATGAACACTTAGCAGGTTAAAGAAATGTTGGAACATGAATGGGCATTGAAATGGGAAGCAATTCTTGGTGTTCTTAAAATGTCTCTGAAAGGAATTGACTTTTGGGGCTACTTTAGGGAAGCAAAAGAAAGAAATTGTTTCATTACTTGCGCAAGTCACTTAAATTTAATTTTCATGAATGAAATTTGCTGCTTAATGCTAAATGTAGTTTTAAATACAATCAGGGGCAAGTATCATAAATATAACAGTTCTAGTGGTTACAGGAACGCAAAATATGCGAATGGGAAACAAAGGTGTAAATGCGAGCCTACTTGGTATGAGGAACTGTATCAGCTGTGATACTGAAAGACTAATCGTTCCGAAGTGAAGTGAACTGCAAAGTGTGTGAAAGGGATTTAACGAGTTTAGAAGGGATAAGTAATGGCTGCTCGTGTATTTCTTTAAGAGACTTTCGTTGCTCGTGACCAACTAACGTCATTCTCCGAATAACATCCTCATGTGATCACTCCCATTCGTTGCAGGTGATACCGAGATTTCTTTTCATCTTTACTATACCACAAAAGGTATTGAGTGCTATATAATATTGTGGGAAGTGGCAGTTATTCTTTGTCATTATACGATTTAACAGTCCTGTGAGGCTTTACGGTGCATTTACACGTGCCAATAAAGGTTCTGGAAACTTCCTGCATACGCAAATCCACTGCGACCTCACAACATTAGCTGTCTATGATCTAGTAGTGTAAAATATACAGTGGGCGGCCACATATTTAATACCTTTATGGAGAAGGGAGTTTTTAAATCTGCCCTCTGTAGTGGGTCACATAATGATACGTCATGGACACAGTTAGTGCTTGTATGTTGAGTTGCAACATGTTAATTATTTATGACCAGAGGCTACCATATGATGAGTAAGTCCTGCAATTACTGCCACAGCCATATGGAGTGTGCAGAATGATTTGAACAAACTCTGATGGTATGCCAGTGCTATAGTTTTTCATATAGTGTCCTCTTCAATGCGGTCACAGTTTTCTTTGCTTGGCATGAGCGCTTTCAATGTCTGATAGTGTGTTGTCGGAAGCTCGTTTGTTCCTTGCTCTTGCCGCCAATACATACCCTGTTGTATTTGAGCACGTCTGGTTACTATTCTGTGGGAAAAATGGTATAACATTCCGTTGAAAACGAGTGTTAAGTATCTGTGTAGACGTCAAATAGAGCTCGTATGTATCTTGTCAGCATTGATGCTATTGGTAATGGGTAGGGCACTCGTGTGATCCATAACCCCTACAATGGCCCCACACTTCGGTGGTATCCCACATTACCTTGCAACATAACAGATATGCATTTATGTCCCTCAATATTTGGGGAGCTTCAGTATAGGCTTAGGTCCGTACACGAACGAAGTTTTACTACAACTTTTTAGAATCATTAGTCGTGTCCAATCTAATTTACTCTGTGTATTCCGTTAAGAACCATTAATGTCATTTTCCTAGAATATTTCTAGCGATGGTTGTATGCAAGCTTCTAAGTTAGTTAATGTTATCAGTGATTCCAAGGGTCAAATCGCCTTTTACTGTATATTAACTTTTTCTGTTCTGAGTGATTTATGTGCCTTAGTCTCGCGAGCCAGCAAATGAACCAGCAGGATCGTCAGTAGGGATGAGGTAATAGAAGGATAAGTCGATCAGGAGAGTGCAGTGAGTGCGTTGTAGCTCGCTGTCCAGATTTCGAGAGCGTGCGCTTCTGGATGAGTCATCGAATATATTGCTTCCCCCTACTTATACGGCCCGAGGAGATAGCGAATGTAATATTAGAGAGATTCGAGCTTTCACAGACGCTTTCCGGCTGTCGTTTTTCCCGCGAACCATACGCGACTGGAACAGGAAAGGGAGGTAATGACAGTGGCACGTGAAGTGCCCTCCGCCACACACCTTTGGGTGTCTTGCTGAGTATGAGATGTAGATGTTGTGTTGCAACATAGAAATTATTTATGAACAGCGGTTACCAAGTGATGAGTAAGTAGCGCAATGACTGTCATATCCATATGGTGTGTGCAGAATGAATTGAACTAACTCTGATGGTATGCCATTGCTACAGTTTTGCATATAGCGGAAGCTTCTGTGCGGTCCAGGTTGTTTTTGCTCGGAATGAGCGCTTTCAATGTGTGATAGTGTGTTGTCGGAACGTCGTCTGTCCCTTGCACTTGCTGTCAATAGTTAGCCTGTTTTATTTGAGGACGAAAAGCCACTATACTGCGGGAAGAATGGTACGACATTCCGTTGATAATCAGCGACAAGCATTTGTGCAGACGTCAAATAGTGCTCGTATGTATCTTGTCAGCATTGATGCTATTGGTAATGGGTGGGGCACTCGTGTGATCCATAAGCCCAACTATGGCTCCACACTTAGGTGGGATCCCACGTTACCTTTCAACATAATAGATATACACTCACGTCATTCAATATTTGTTTTACTTCAGTATAGGTATAGGTGCGTGCAGGAACGACGTTTTATTATAATCCTTTAGAAACATTAGTCCTGCTCGATCTGATTAGTACCAGTATTTCCTTAAGAACAATTAAAGTCACTTTTCTAGCGATGGTTTTATGCATGATTCTAGTTGTGTTAATTGTCTCTCCTGAGTGACTTGTGTGCTTTAGTCCCGGTAATTAGGAATTGAACCAGCAGGATCGTCAGTAGGGATGAGGTAATAGAAGGATAAGTCGATCAGGAGAACGCAGTGAGTTGGCACGTAGGTTAGTTACTGGATATGAGCAGATTAACAAATCACTTGCGATCATTTCGTCTACTCTAAAGCTGCCCAGGTAGCCCGTTTTTGAAGAGACTGTGAAGTGGAAAGGCCAAGATAAAGCTCTGTTGAACAGAAATGCGACAGACGTCCTGTACTGACGGTATTTAATTCTTTTGGGAAATTGGCAGTAAATCTTTAATAACTGAGCAAACAAAAAATATTTACTCACATGCAGTGCAATTATTTAAGGTAACTTGCAGTGAACGGCTGGAAAAACAGTAAGAATTTTCATAAAGTTTATGAGGGTCTAACTACATAATGTGAACTCTGAATACAAAGAAATTTTGGACAACGAAAGTGTTTTAAGTATGAAGATTTTGGATTAAGAATAATTGGAATAGCTTTGATATAACATTTGTCGTATAAACATTTATGTCGCTCAGTAATTTATAATTTTTCCTACCAGCCTACGTTTAAAATCAATAGACTTGTTAACTACTTTCCTTAGATGCTTAAAACTTTATGCTCGCATTTATGACATTGTTATTTAAAAAGCAGACTTAACTCAAATGATTTCAGTCGATAGTTATTTATACTATAAATAAATGACTGTGAGTAAAAATTAAGGTAATTTTTTAATAACTAATAAGGGTATATTTTTCTTCCTAGTGAAAGTAAGCTGGTGCCTGTAGGCTACTTTTCTCCAAATGGTAGCTGAAATACAAAAAATAAAATGTCACACCTCTAGCTGAAATTGCTTTTTTCATTAAAATAATCAAGTCAGAAAATTAGATTCTTGGGAAATTCAGTTTAAAGGGACATTTCATCGGTTATGCACCTGTGTTGTAGTTCAAACCCTCCAGTTGCATAATATTCTTGGTTTGTGGGTACCTCATCTTCTCTCCTCCTTTTATTGCTCCTCGTTTCTATTGTGGCCTTTTTAGTTGCCTCAAGAACCCATTATTCGCCCTCGGCCCGTCTCAAGGGATCAATTGGCATCAGTGCTAACTGCCCAATCATTAAAGCAAATTACTGCATCTAACACATCTAATCTCAAGGTACTGAAATCAACAATCACAGTTTTAGGCAGGTGTTCCCATATCACATGGTTTAAAAAGTCATTAACATTTTGTGTCTTTCCATGTAAGCACTATGACAATAGTTTCGTGTCACTTAGGTTCCTGTATATGGGCTTAGTTGCTTCCAATACCTCAAATGGCAGGGAGTGATGGTGTGCATAAGTCTCACCATTTGTTATTGCTTTTATGTAACGACACCATGTGTGTACACCACTGTCACAGAGAGCATGCTGTGGATGGTTACCCGTAGAAGCTTTATGGAAACAGGTAGCCCCTACTGCTTTCTTTATGGCCTCAATATTGTCTCGCTTCCTTCTTATGGCTAAGATAGAATAGAGCGGCACTTTGTCAAGTCTTCCTTAGTAAGACGACCCCGACCAACAATTTGTTTGGCATCACTGAGGTTTTTCTCCTTCATATCTTTTGTTAGCTTACGTGAACGTGTACCTATCCTCTCTTCGACATGACCAAAAGACAGTAACATTTCAATTTAAGCAGTTCTCCCTTAAGGCATATTTTCCAACACATTTGCAACCATCTGGACTCTGCGTCTCCAAGGTACTTCACATACCGGCACACATTTAAATTGGATTTTTAAAGTGTTTCGGATATCTGAATCGATTCATTTAACTACCATTTTGTGCACAAAATTCTACATATTCATTGAAGACAAAAAAAAATAGAATTTTTTAACCAGATTCACTGGAAAGTGATCTTAAATCACATAAGTAATTTGTTTTAAATATACGAAGATTAAATATGAGTTTTTAAAATGGTAAACGAAACTCAACATGTATTTTTTTTTTAAATGGTCAGTAGGTACTTAAATTTGTGTACATGGAAACCGAGAACACTTAACACTGAATACCTCTGACTCGCCTCAGTCCAATTGCTGCACGAAATATGTAGATGTTACTGTGGAATTTCACAATAAGATAAATTTAAGAACTATGATTTCTCTCTGGTTTTGAAATAAGTTTCGGTTAAATAAAGTTTGTAATTAAGATGCATACTAATTTCAAAAATTAATGATTATTTAGCAAAGTACAAGATAAACCTTATTAAGCACCTTACTAGGGCATATAAGCCGTGTTAAGGATGCCTATTAACATTTCTAACATCACTTTGTCATGTAAATGTATGTAAATTACGGTAAGTTAAGATACATGTTAATGCGTTGTCGTTTCAAGAAACGTTGATTTTACCAGATCGGCAATAACATTTGAAGCTGAACTGCATTCCGTAACATATTCAGGGTCATTATCTGTTTCATAGTATTCACATGATCCTCAGATTGTATAGATCGTCCCATGAAATTATTAGTCTCGTACAAATACCGCAGAGTTTGATGTTTATAAAGAATCTGCATCGAATGCAAATAGAAACCGGTTGTTGACCTACGTTTCGGCGCTGATAACCAAGCCTTGTTCAGAACACACTATAGCTACAAACTGCCTATAGAGTCTTGGTGCAACATTAATTCAGAACCATGCCTCCACAGGCATCTTGTGGTTTTAGTGTGTTCCAAAGAAGGACGAACATTAACACAGAACCGTACCTCTTTGGGCAGTTTGTAGTTTTAGTGTGTTCCGAAGAAGGCGTGGTTACCTGCGTCGAAACCTAGGTCAACATCCGGTTTCTATTTGCAATCGAGGCAGATTGTTTACAATCATCAAGTTATTCACGAATGCTGATGCCTGCAATGTTAAAAGTTCTCTCCGCAGATTTTAATACAAATGGCAGCACTGTTTTCGCACTTACCTCTATTTACGTGTACACATCTTGACAAAGTTTACATTATCGAGAATCTGATATAAGAGATAGAGCTTCTACATCTAGATATGTAATGGAACAAGGAACTTTAGAAATTTGAGGAATAGATCATATTGTGATGTACATTGGAGTATAAATAAATAGTGAATGGCGTTTAAATGTGTTATCGTTAATATGAACACTTAGCAGGTTAAAGAAATGTTGGAATATGAATGGGCATTGAAATGGGAAGCAATTCTTGGTGTTCTTAAAATGTCTCTGAAAGGAATTGACTTTTGGGAATACTTTAGGGAAGCAAAAGAAAGAAATTGTTTCATTACTTGCGCAAGTCACTTAAATTTAATTTTCATGAATGAAATTTGCTGCTTAATGCTAAATGTAGTTCTAAATACGATCAGGGGCAAGTATCATAAATATAACAGTTCTAGTGGTTACAGGATCGCAAAATATGCGAATGGGAAACAAAGGTGTAAATGCGAGCCTACTTGGTATGAGGAACTGTATCAGCTGTGATACTGAAAGACTAATCGTTGCGAAGTGAAGTGAACTGCAAAGTGTGTGAAAGGGATTTAACGAGTTTAGAAGGGATAAGTAATGGCTGCTCGTGTATTTCTTTAAGAGACTTTCGTTGCTCGTGACCAACTAACGTCATTCTCCGAATAACATCCTCATGTGATCACTCCCATTCGTTGCAGGTGATACCGAGATTTCTTTTCATCTTTACTATACCACAAAAGGTATTGAGTGCTATATAATATTGTGGGAAGTGGCAGTTATTCTTTGTCATTATACGATTTAACAGTCCTGTGAGGCTTTACTGTGCATTTACACGTGCCAATAAAGGTTCTGGAAACTTCCTGCATACGCAAATCCACTGCGACCTCACAACATTAGCTGTCTATGATCTAGTAGTGTAAAATATACAGTGGGCGGCCACATATTTAATACCTTTATGGAGAAGGGAGTTTTTAAATCTGCCCTCTGTAGTGGGTCACATAATGATACGTCATGGACACAGTTAGTGCTTGTATGTTGAGTTGCAACATGTTAATTATTTATGACCGGAGGCTACCATATGATGAGTAAGTCCTGCAATTACTGCCACAGCCATATGGAGTGTGCAGAATGATTTGAACAAACTCTGATGGTATGCCAGTGCTATAGTTTTTCATATAGTGTCCTCTTCAATGCGGTCACAGTTTTCTTTGCTTGGCATGAGCGCTTTCAATGTCTGATAGTGTGTTGTCGGAAGCTCGTTTGTTCCTTGCTCTTGCCGCCAATACATACCCTGTTGTATTTGAGCACGTCCGGTTACTATTCTGTTGGAAAAATGGTATAACATTCCTTTGAAAACGAGTGTTAAATATCTGTGTAGACGTCAAATAGAGCTCGTATGTATCTTGTCAGCATTGATGCTATTGGTAATGGGTAGGGCACTCGTGTGATCCATAACCCCTACAATGGCCCCACACTTCGGTGGTATCCCACATTACCTTGCAACATAACAGATATGCATTTATGTCCCTCAATATTTGGGGAGCTTCACTATAGGCTTAGGTCCGTACACGAACGAAGTTTTTTACAACTTTTTAGAATCATTAGTCGTGTCCAATCTAATTTACTCTGTGTATTCCGTTAAGAACCATTAATGTCATTTTCCTAGAATATTTCTAGCGATGGTTGTATGCAAGCTTCTAAGTTAGTTAATGTTATCAGTGATTCCAAGGGTCAAATCGCCTTTTACTGTATATTAACTTTTTCTGTTCTGAGTGATTTATGTGCCTTAGTCTCGCGAGCCAGCAAATGAACCAGCGGGATCGTCAGTAGGGATGAGGTAATAGAAGGATAAGTCGATCAGGAGAGTGCAGTGAGTGCGTTGTAGCTCGCTGTCCAGATTTCGAGAGCGTGCGCTTCTGGATGAGTCATCGAATATATTGCTTCCCCCTACTTATACGGCCCGAGGAGATAGCGAATGTAAAATTAGAGAGATTCGAGCGGTCACGGACGCTTTCCGGCTGTCGTTTTTCCCGCGAACCATACGCGACTGGTACAGGAAAGGGAGGTAATGACAGTGGCACGTGAAGTGCCCTCCGCCACACACCTTAGGGTGTCTTGCTGAGTATGAGATGTAGATGTTGTGTTGCAACATAGAAATTATTTATTAACAGCGGTTACCAAGTGATGAGTAAGTAGCGCAATGACTGTCATATCCATATGGTGTGTGCAGAATGAATTGAACTAACTCTGATGGTATGCCATTGCTATAGTTTTGCATATAGTGAAAGCTTCTGTGCGGTCCAGGTTGTCTTTGCTCGGAATGAGCGCTTTCAATGTGTGATAGTGTGTTGTCGGAACGTCGTCTGTCCCTTGCACTTGCTGTCAATAGTTAGCCTGTTTTATTTGAGGACGAAAAGCCACTATACTGCGGGAAGAATGGTACGACATTCCTTTGATAATGAGCGACAAGCATCAGTGCAGACGTCAAATAGTGCTCGTATGTATCTTGTCAGCATTGATGCTATTGGTAATGGGTGGGGCACTCGTGTGATCCATAAGCCCAACTATGGCTCCACACTTAGGTGGGATCCCACGTTACCTTTCAACATAATAGATATACACTAACGTCATTCAATATTTGTTTTACTTCAGTATAGGTATAGGTGCGTGCAAGAACGACGTTTTATTATAATCCTTTAGAAACATTAGTCCTGCTCGATCTGATTAGTACCTGTATTTCCTTAAGAACAATTAAAGTCACTTTTCTAGCGATGGTTTTATGCATGATTCTAGTTGTGTTAATTGTCTCTCCGGAGTGACTTGTGTGCTTTAGTCCCGGTAATTAGGAATTGAACCAGCAGGATCGTCAGTAGGGATGAGGTAATAGAAGGTTAAGTCGATCAGGAGAACGCAGTGAGTTGGCACGCAGGTTAGTTACTGGATATGAGCAGATTAACAAATCACTTGCGATCATTTCGTCTATTCTAAAGCTGCCCAGGTAGCCCGTTTTTGAAGAGACTGTGAAGTGGAAAGGCCAAGAAAAAGCTCTGTTGAACAGAGATGCAGCAGACGTCCTGTACTGACGGTATTTAATTCTTTTGGGAAATTGGCAGTAAATCTTTAATAACTGAGCAAACAAAAAATATTTACTCACATGCAGTGCAATTATTTAAGGTAACTTGCAGTGAACGGCTGGAAAAACAGTAAGAATTTTCATAAAGTTTATGAGGGTCTAACTACATAATGTGAACTCTGAAAACAAAGAAATTTTTGGACAATGAGAGTGTTTTAAGAATGAAGATTTTGGATTAAGAATAATTGGAATAGCTTTGATATAACATTTGTCGTATAAACATTTATGTCGCTCAGTAATTTATAATTTTTCCTACCAGCCTACGTTTAAAATCAATAGACTTGTTAACTACTTTCCTTAGATGCTTAAAACTTTATGCTCGCATTTATGACATTGTTATTTAAAAAGCAGACTTAACTCAAATGATTTCAGTCGATAGTTATTTATACTCTAAATAAATGACTGTGAGTAAAAATTAAGGTAATTTTTTAATATCTAATAAGGGTATATTTTTCTTCCTAGTGAAAGTAAGCTGGTGCCTGTAGGCTACTTTTCTCCAAATGGTAGCTGAAATACAAAAAATAAAATGTCACACCTCTAGCTGAAATTGATTTTTTATTAAAATAATCAAGTCAGAAAATTAGATTCTTGAGAAATTCAGTTTAAAGGTGCATTTCATCGGTTACGCACCTGTGTTGTAGTTCAAACCCTCCAGTTGCATAATATTCTTGGTTTGTGGGTACCTCATCTTCTCTCCTCCTTTTATTGCTCCTCGTTTCTATTGTGGCCTTTTTAGTTGCCTCAAGAACCCATTTTTCGCCCTCGGCCCGTCTCAAGGGATCAATTGGCATCAGTGCTAACTGCCCAATCATTAAAGCAAATTACTGCATCTAACACATCTAATCTCAAGGTACTGAAATCAACAATCACAGTTTTAGGCAGGTGTTCACATATCACATGGTTTAAAAAGTCATTAACATTTTGTGTCTTTCCATGTAAGCACTATGACAATAGTTTCGTGTCACTTAGGTTCCTGTATATGGGCTTAGTTGCTTCCAATACCTCAAATGGCAGGGAGTGATGGTGTGCATAAGTCTCACCATTTGTTATTGCTTTTATGTAACGACACCATGTGTGTACACCACTGTCACAGAGAGCATGCTGTGGATGGTTACCCGTAGAAGCTTTATGGAAACAGGTAGCCCCTACTGCTTTCTTTATGGCCTCAATATTGTCTCGCTTCCTTCTTATGGCTAAGATAGAATAGAGCGGCACTTTGTCACGTCTTCCTTAGTAAGACGACCCCGACCAACAATTTGTTTGCCATCACTGAGGTTTTTCTCCTTCATATCTTTTGTTAGCTTACGTAAACGTGTACCTATCCTCTCTTCGACATGACCAAAAGACAGTAACATTTCAATTTAAGCAGTTCTCCCTTAAGGCATATTTTCCAACACATTTGCAACCATCTGGACTCTGCGTCTCCAAGGTACTTCACATACCGGCACACATTTAAATTGGATTTTTAAAGTGTTTCGGATATCTGAATCGATTCATTTAACTACCATTTTGTGCACAAAATTCTACATATTCATTGAAGACAAAAAAAAATAGAATTTTTTAACCAGATTCACTGGAAAGTGATCTTAAATCACATAAGTAATTTGTTTTAAATATACGAAGATTAAATATGAGTTTTTAAAATGGTGAACGAAACTCAACATGTATTTTTTTTTTAAATGGTCAGTAGGTACTTAAATTTGTGTACATGGAAACCGAGAACACTTAACACTGAATACCTCTGACTCGCCTCAGTCCAATTGCTGCACGAAATATGTAGATGTTACTGTGGAATTTCACAATAAGATAAATTTAAGAACTATGATTTCTCTCTGGTTTTGAAATAAGTTTCGGTTAAATAAAGTTTGTAATTAAGATGCATAACAATTTCAAAAATTAATGATTATTTAGCAAAGTACAAGATAAACCTTATTAAGCACCTTACTAGGGCATATAAGCCGTGTTAAGGATGCCTATTAACATCTCTAACATCACTTTGTCATGTAAATGTATGTAAATTACGGTAAGTTAAGATACATGTTAATGCGTTGTCGTTTCAAGAAACGTTGATTTTACCAGATCGGCAATAACATTTGAAGCTGAACTGCATTCCGTAACATATTCAGGGTCATTATCTGTTTCATAGTATTCACATGATCCTCAGATTGTATAGATCGTCCCATGAAATTATTAGTCTCGTACAAATACTGCAGAGTTTGATGTTTATAAAGAATCTGCATCGAATGCAAATAGAAACCGGTTGTTGACCTACGTTTCGGCGCTGATAACCAAGCCTTGTTCAGAACACACTATAGCTACAAACTGCCTATAGAGTCTTGGTGCAACATTAATTCAGAACCATGCCTCCATAGGCATCTTGTGGTTTTAGTGTGTTCCAAAGAAGGACGAACATTAACACAGAACCGTACCTCTTTGGGCAGTTTGTAGTTTTAGTGTGTTCCGAAGAAGGCGTGGTTACCTGCGTCGAAACCTAGGTCAACATCCGGTTTCTATTTGCAATCGAGGCAGATTGTTTACAATCATCAAGTTATTCACGAATGCTGATGCCTGCAATGTTAAAAGTTCTCTCCGCAGATTTTAATACAAATGGCAGCACTGTTTTCGCACTTACCTCTATTTACGTGTACACATCTTGACAAAGTTTACATTATCGAGAATCTGATATAAGAGATAGAGCTTCTACATCTAGATATGTAATGGAACAAGGAACTTTAGAAATTTGAGGAATAGATCATATTGTGATGTACATTGGAGTATAAATAAATAGTGAATGGCGTTTAAATGTGTTATCGTTAATATGAACACTTAGCAGGTTAAAGAAATGTTGGAATATGAATGGGCATTGAAATGGGAAGCAATTCTTGGTGTTCTTAAAATGTCTCTGAAAGGAATTGACTTTTGGGAATACTTTAGGGAAGCAAAAGAAAGAAATTGTTTCATTACTTGCGCAAGTCACTTAAATTTAATTTTCATGAATGAAATTTGCTGCTTAATGCTAAATGTAGTTTTAAATACGATCAGGGGCAAGTATCATAAATATAACAGTTCTAGTGGTTACAGGATCGCAAAATATGCGAATGGGAAACAAAGGTGTAAATGCGAGCCTACTTGGTATGAGGAACTGTATCAGCTGTGATACTGAAAGACTAATCGTTCCGAAGTGAAGTGAACTGCAAAGTGTGTGAAAGGGATTTAACGAGTTTAGAAGGGATAAGTAATGGCTGCTCGTGTATTTCTTTAAGAGACTTTCGTTGCTCGTGACCAACTAACGTCATTCTCCGAATAACATCCTCATGTGATCACTCCCATTCGTTGCAGGTGATACCGAGATTTCTTTTCATCTTTACTATACCACAAAAGGTATTGAGTGCTATATAATATTGTGGGAAGTGGCAGTTATTCTTTGTCATTATACGATTTAACAGTCCTGTGAGGCTTTACGGTGCATTTACACGTGCCAATAAAGGTTCTGGAAACTTCCTGCATGCGCAAATCCACTGCGACCTCACAACATTAGCTGTCTATGATCTAGTAGTGTAAAATATACAGTGGGTGGCCACATATTTAATACCTTTATGGAGAAGGGAGTTTTTAAATCTGCCCTCTGTAGTGGGTCACATAATGATACGTCATGGACACAGTTAGTGCTTGTATGTTGAGTTGCAACATGTTAATTATTTATGACCGGAGGCTACCATATGATGAGTAAGTCCTGCAATTACTGCCACAGCCATATGGAGTGTGCAGAATGATTTGAACAAACTCTGATGGTATGCCAGTGCTATAGTTTTTCATATAGTGTCCTCTTCAATGCGGTCACAGTTTTCTTTGCTTGGCATGAGCGCTTTCAATGTCTGATAGTGTGTTGTCGGAAGCTCGTTTGTTCCTTGCTCTTGCCGCCAATACATACCCTGTTGTATTTGAGCACGTCCGGTTACTATTCTGTGGGAAAAATGGTATAACATTCCGTTGAAAACGAGTGTTAAGTATCTGTGTAGACGTCAAATAGAGCTCGTATCTATCTTGTCAGCATTGATGCTATTGGTAATGGGTAGGGCACTCGTGTGATCCATAACCCCTACAATGGCCCCACACTTCGGTGGTATCCCACATTACCTTGCAACATAACAGATATGCATTTATGTCCCTCAATATTTGGGGAGCTTCAGTATAGGTTTAGGTCCGTACACGAACGAAGTTTTACTACAACTTTTTAGAATCATTAGTCGTGTCCAATCTAATTTACTCTGTGTATTCCGTTAAGAACCATAAATGTCATTTTCCTAGAATATTTCTAGCGATGGTTGTATGCAAGCTTCTAAGTTAGTTAATGTTATCAGTGATTCCAAGGGTCAAATCGCCTTTTACTGTATATTAACTTTTTCTGTTCTGAGTGATTTATGTGCCTTAGTCTCGCGAGCCAGCAAATGAACCAGCAGGATCGTCAGTAGGGATGAGGTAATAGAAGGATAAGTCGATCAGGAGAGTGCAGTGAGTGCGATGTAGCTCGCTGTCCAGATTTCGAGAGCGTGCGCTTCTGGATGAGTCATCGAATATATTGCTTCCCCCTACTTATACGGCCCGAGGAGATAGCGAATGTAATATTAGAGAGATTCGAGCTTTCACGGACGCTTTCCGGCTGTCGTTTTTCCCGCGAACCATACGCGACTGGAACAGGAAAGGGAGGTAATGACAGTGGCACGTGAAGTGCCCTCCGCCACACACCTTTGGGTGTCTTGCTGAGTATAAGATGTAGATGTTGTGTTGCAACATAGAAATTATTTATGAACAGCGGTTACCAAGTGATGAGTAAGTAGCGTAATGACTGTCATATCCATATGGTGTGTGCAGAATGAATTGAACTAACTCTGATGGTATGCCATTGCTACAGTTTTGCATATAGCGGAAGCTTCTGTGCGGTCCAGGTTGTTTTTGCTCGGAATGAGCGCTTTCAATGTGTGATAGTGTGTTGTCGGAACGTCGTCTGTCCCTTGCACTTGCTGTCAATAGTTAGCCTGTTTTATTTGAGGACGAAAAGCCACTATACTGCGGGAAGAATGGTACGACATTCCGTTGATAATCAGCGACAAGCATTTGTGCAGACGTCAAATAGTGCTCGTATGTATCTTGTCAGCATTGATGCTATTGGTAATGGGTGGGGCACTCGTGTGATCCATAAGCCCAACTATGGCTCCACACTTAGGTGGGATCCCACGTTACCTTTCAACATAATAGATATACACTCACGTCATTCAATATTTGTTTTACTTCAGTATAGGTATAGGTGCGTGCAGGAACGACGTTTTATTATAATCCTTTAGAAACATTAGTCCTGCTCGATCTGATTAGTACCTGTATTTCCTTAAGAACAATTAAAGTCACTTTTCTAGCGATGGTTTTATGCATGATTCTAGTTGTGTTAATTGTCTCTCCTGAGTGACTTGTGTGCTTTAGTCCCGGTAATTAGGAATTGAACCAGCAGGATCGTCAGTAGGGATGAGGTAATAGAAGGATAAGTCGATCAGGAGAACGCAGTGAGTTGGCACGTAGGTTAGTTACTGGATATGAGCAGATTAACAAATCACTTGCGATCATTTCGTCTATTCTAAAGCTGCCCAGGTAGCCCGTTTTTGAAGAGACTGTGAAGTGGAAAGGCCAAGATAAAGCTCTGTTGAACAGAAATGCGACAGACGTCCTGTACTGACGGTATTTAATTCTTTTGGGAAATTGGCAGTAAATCTTTAATAACTGAGCAAACAAAAAATATTTACTCACATGCAGTGCAATTATTTAAGGTAACTTGCAGTGAACGGCTGGAAAAACAGTAAGAATTTTCATAAAGTTTATGAGGGTCTAACTACATAATGTGAACTCTGAATACAAAGAAATTTTTGGACAACGAAAGTGTTTTAAGTATGAAGATTTTGGATTAAGAATAATTGGAATAGCTTTGATATAACATTTGTCGTATAAACATTTATGTCGCTCAGTAATTTATAATTTTTCCTACCAGCCTACGTTTAAAATCAATAGACTTGTTAACTACTTTCCTTAGATGCTTAAAACTTTATGCTCGCATTTATGACATTGTTATTTAAAAAGCAGACTTAACTCAAATGATTTCAGTCGATAGTTATTTATACTATAAATAAATGACTGTGAGTAAAAATTAAGGTAATTTTTTAATAACTAATAAGGGTATATTTTTCTTCCTAGTGAAAGTAAGCTGGTGCCTGTAGGCTACTTTTCTCCAAATGGTAGCTGAAATACAAAAAATAAAATGTCACACCTCTAGCTGAAATTGCTTTTTTCATTAAAATAATCAAGTCAGAAAATTAGATTCTTGGGAAATTCAGTTTAAAGGGACATTTCATCGGTTATGCACCTGTGTTGTAGTTCAAACCCTCCAGTTGCATAATATTCTTGGTTTGTGGGTACCTCATCTTCTCTCCTCCTTTTATTCCTCCTCGTTTCTATTGTGGCCTTTTTAGTTGCCTCAAGAACCCATTTTTCGCCCTCGGCCCGTCTCAAGGGATCAATTGGCATCAGTGCTAAGTGCCCAATCATTAAAGCAAATTACTGCATCTAACACATCTAATCTCAAGGTACTGAAATCAACAATCACAGTTTTAGGCAGGTGTTCCCATATCACATGGTTTAAAAAGTCATTAACATTTTGTGTCTTTCCATGTAAGCACTATGACAATAGTTTCGTGTCACTTAGGTTCCTGTATACGGGCTTAGTTGCTTCCAATACCTCAAATGGCAGGGAGTGATGGTGTGCATAAGTCTCACCATTTGTTATTGCTTTTATGTAACGACACCATGTGTGTAAACCACTGTCACAGAGAGCATGCTGTGGATGGTTACCTGTAGAAGCTTTATGGAAACAGGTAGCCCATACTGCTTTCTTTATGGCCTCAATATTGTCTCGCTTCCTTCTTATGGCTAAGATAGAATAGAGCGGCACTTTGTCACGTCTTCCTTAGTAAGACGACCCCGACCAACAATTTGTTTGCCATCACTGAGGTTTTTCTCCTTCATATTTTTTGTTAGCTTACGTAAACGTGTACCTATCCTCTCTTCGACATGACCAAAAGACAGTAACATTTCAATTTAAGCAGTTCTCCCTTAAGGCATATTTTCCAACACATTTGCAACCATCTGGACTCTGCGTCTCCAAGGTACTTCACATACCGGCACACATTTAAATTGGATTTTTAAAGTGTTTCGGATATCTGAATCGATTCATTTAACTACCATTTTGTGCACAAAATTCTACATATTCATTGAAGACAAAAAAAAAAAAATAGAATTTTTTAACAAGATTCACTGGAAAGTGATCTTAAATCACATAAGTAATTTGTTTTAAATATACGAAGATTAAATATGAGTTTTTAAAATGGTGAACGAAACTCAACATGTATTTTTTTTTTAAATGGTCAGTAGGTACTTAAATTTGTGTACATGGAAACCGAGAACACTTAACACTGAATACCTCTGACTCGCCTCAGTCCAATTGCTGCACGAAATATGTAGATGTTACTGTGGAATTTCACAATAAGATAAATTTAAGAACTATGATTTCTCTCTGGTTTTGAAATAAGTTTCGGTTAAATAAAGTTTGTAATTAAGATGCATAACAATTTCAAAAATTAATGATTATTTAGCAAAGTACAAGATAAACCTTATTAAGCACCTTACTAGGGCATATAAGCCGTGTTAAGGATGCCTATTAACATTTCTAACATAACTTTGTCATGTAAATGTATGTAAATTACGGTAAGTTAAGATACATGTTAATGCATTGTCGTTTCAAGAAACGTTGATTTTACCAGATCGGCAATAACATTTGAAGCTGAACTGCATTCCGTAACATATTCAGGGTCATTATCTGTTTCATAGTATTCACATGATCCTCAGATTGTATAGATCGTCCCATGAAATTATTAGTCTCGTACAAATACTGCAGAGTTTGATGTTTATAAAGAATCTGCATCGAATGCAAATAGAAACCGGTTGTTGACCTACGTTTCGGCGCTGATAACCAAGCCTTGTTCAGAACACACTATAGCTACAAACTGCCTATAGAGTCTTGGTGCAACATTAATTCAGAACCATGCCTCCATAGGCATCTTGTGGTTTTAGTGTGTTCCAAAGAAGGACGAACATTAACACAGAACCGTACCTCTTTGGGCAGTTTGTAGTTTTAGTGTGTTCCGAAGAAGGCGTGGTTACCTGCGTCGAAACCTAGGTCAACATCCGGTTTCTATTTGCAATCGAGGCAGATTGTTTACAATCATCAAGTTATTCACGAATGCTGATGCCTGCAATGTTAAAAGTTCTCTCCGCAGATTTTAATACAAATGGCAGCACTGTTTTCGCACTTACCTCTATTTACGTGTACACATCTTGACAAAGTTTACATTATCGAGAATCTGATATAAGAGATAGAGCTTCTACATCTAGATATGTAATGGAACAAGGAACTTTAGAAATTTGAGGAATAGATCATATTGTGATGTACATTGGAGTATAAATAAATAGTGAATGGCGTTTAAATGTGTTATCGTTAATATGAACACTTAGCAGGTTAAAGAAATGTTGGAATATGAATGGGCATTGAAATGGGAAGCAATTCTTGGTGTTCTTAAAATGTCTCTGAAAGGAACTGACTTTTGGGAATACTTTAGGGAAGCAAAAGAAAGAAATTGTTTCATTACTTGCGCAAGTCACTTAAATTTAATTTTCATGAATGAAATTTGCTGCTTAATGCTAAATGTAGTTTTAAATACGATCAGGGGCAAGTATCATAAATATAACAGTTCTAGTGGTTACAGGATCGCAAAATATGCGAATGGGAAACAAAGGTGTAAATCCGAGCCTACTTGGTATGAGGAACTGTATCAGCTGTGATACTGAAAGACTAATCGTTCCGAAGTGAAGTGAACTGCAAAGTGTGTGAAAGGGATTTAACGAGTTTAGAAGGGATAAGTAATGGCTGCTCGTGTATTTCTTTAAGAGACTTTCGTTGCTCGTGACCAACTAACGTCATTCTCCGAATAACATCCTCATGTGATCACTCCCATTCGTTGCAGGTGATACCGAGATTTCTTTTCATCTTTACTATACCACAAAAGGTATTGAGTGCTATATAATATTGTGGGAAGTGGCAGTTATTCTTTGTCATTATACTATTTAACAGTCCTGTGAGGCTTTACGGTGCATTTACACGTGCCAATAAAGGTTCTGGAAACTTCCTGCATGCGCAAATCCACTGCGACCTCACAACATTAGCTGTCTATGTTCTAGTAGTGTAAAATATACAGTGGGCGGCCACATATTTAATACCTTTATGGAGAAGGGAGTTTTTAAATCTGCCCTCTGTAGTGGGTCACATAATGATACGTCATGGACACAGTTAGTGCTTGTATGTTGAGTTGCAACATGTTAATTATTTATGACTGGAGGCTACCATATGATGAGTAAGTCCTGCAATTACTGCCACAGCCATATGGAGTGTGCAGAATGATTTGAACAAACTCTGATGGTATGCCAGTGCTATAGTTTTTCATATAGTGTCCTCTTCAATGCGGTCACAGTTTTCTTTGCTTGGCATGAGCGCTTTCAATGTCTGATAGTGTGTTGTCGGAAGCTCGTTTGTTCCTTGCTCTTGCCAGCCGGCCGAAGTGGCCGTGCGGTTAAAGGCGCTGCAGTCTGGAACCGCAAGACCGCTACGTTCGCAGGTTCGAATCCTGCCTCGGGCATAGATGTTTGTGATGTCCTTAGGTTAGTTAGGTTTAACTAGTTCTAAGTTCTAGGGGACTAATGACCTCAGCAGTTGAGTCCCATAGTGCTCAGAGCCATTTGAACCATTTGAACCTTGCTCTTGCCGCCAATACATACCCTGTTGTATTTGAGCACGTCCGGTTACTATTCTGTTGGAAAAATGGTATAACATTCCTTTGAAAACGAGTGTTAAATATCTGTGTAGACGTCAAATAGAGCTCGTATGTATCTTGTCAGCATTGATGCTATTGGTAATGGGTAGGGCACTCGTGTGATCCATAACCCCTACAATGGCCCCACACTTCGGTGGTATCCCACATTACCTTGCAACATAACAGATATGCATTTATGTCCCTCAATATTTGGGGAGCTTCACTATAGGTTTAGGTCCGTACACGAACGAAGTTTTACTACAACTTTTTAGAATCATTAGTCGTGTCCAATCTAATTTACTCTGTGTATTCCGTTAAGAACCATAAATGTCATTTTCGTAGAACATTTCTAGCGATGGTTGTATGCAAGCTTCTAAGTTAGTTAATGTTATCAGTGATTCCAAGGGTCAAATCGCCTTTTACTGTATATTAACTTTTTCTGTTCTGAGTGATTTATGTGCCTTAGTCTCGCGAGCCAGCAAATGAACCAGCAGGATCGTCAGTAGGGATGAGGTAATAGAAGGATAAGTCGATCAGGAGAGTGCAGTGAGTGCGATGTAGCTCGCTGTCCAGATTTCGAGAGCGTGCGCTTCTGGATGAGTCATCGAATATATTGCTTCCCCCTACTTATACGGCCCGAGGAGATAGCGAATGTAATATTAGAGAGATTCGAGCTTTCACGGACGCTTTCCGGCTGTCGTTTTTCCCGCGAACCATACGCGACTGGAACAGGAAAGGGAGGTAATGACAGTGGCATGTGAAGTGCCCTCCGCCACACACCTTTGGGTGTCTTGCTGAGTATAAGATGTAGATGTTGTGTTGCAACATAGAAATTATTTATGAACAGCGGTTACCAAGTGATGAGTAAGTAGCGCAATGACTGTCATATCCATATGGTGTGTGAAGAATGAATTGAACTAACTCTGATGGTATGCCATTGCTACAGTTTTGCATATACTGAAAGCTTCTGTGCGGTCCAGGTTGTCTTTGCTCGTAATGAGCGCTTTCAATGTGTGATAGTGTGTTGTCGGAACGTCGTCTGTCCCTTGCACTTGCTGTCAATAGTTAGCCTGTTTTATTTGAGGACGAAAAGCCACTATACTGCGGGAAGAATGGTACGACATTCCGTTGATAATGAGCGACAAGCATCAGTGCAGACGTCAAATAGTGCTCGTATGTATCTTGTCAGCATTGATGCTATTGGTAATGGGTGGGGCACTCGTGTGATCCATAAGCCCAACTATGGCTCCACACTTAGGTGGGATCCCACGTTACCTTTCAACATAATAGATATACACTCACGTCATTCAATATTTGTTTTACTTCAGTATAGGTATAGGTGCGTGCAGGAACGACGTTTTATTATAATCCTTTAGAAACATTAGTCCTGCTCGATCTGATTAGTACCTGTATTTCCTTAAGAACAATTAAAGTCACTTTTCTAGCGATGGTTTTATGCATGATTCTAGTTGTGTTAATTGTCTCTCCTGAGTGACTTGTGTGCTTTAGTCCCGGTAATTAGGAATTGAACCAGCAGGATCGTCAGTAGGGATGAGGTAATAGAAGGATAAGTCGATCAGGAGAACGCAGTGAGTTGGCACGTAGGTTAGTTACTGGATATGAGCAGATTAACAAATCACTTGCGATCATTTCGTCTATTCTAAAGCTGCCCAGGTAGCCCGTTTTTGAAGAGACTGTGAAGTGGAAAGGCCAAGAAAATGCTCTGTTGAACAGAGATGCAGCAGACGTCCTGTACTGACGGTATTTAATTCTTTTGGGAAATTGGCAGTAAATCTTTAATAACTGAGCAAACAAAAAATATTTACTCACATGCAGTGCAATTATTTAAGGTAACTTGCAGTGAACGGCTGGAAAAACAGTAAGAATTTTCATAAAGTTTATGAGGGTCTAACTACATAATGTGAACTCTGAATACAAAGAAATTTTTGGACAACGAAAGTGTTTTAAGTATGAAGATTTTGGATTAAGAATAATTGGAATAGCTTTGATATAACATTTGTCGTATAAACATTTATGTCGCTCAGTAATTTATAATTTTTCCTACCAGCCTACGTTTAAAATCAATAGACTTGTTAACTACTTTCCTTAGATGCTTAAAACTTTATGCTCGCATTTATGACATTGTTATTTAAAAAGCAGACTTAACTCAAATGATTTCAGTCGATAGTTATTTATACTATAAATAAATGACTGTGAGTAAAAATTAAGGTAATTTTTTAATAACTAATAAGGGTATATTTTTCTTCCTAGTGAAAGTAAGCTGGTGCCTGTAGGCTACTTTTCTCCAAATGGTAGCTGAAATACAAAAAATAAAATGTCACACCTCTAGCTGAAATTGCTTTTTTCATTAAAATAATCAAGTCAGAAAATTAGATTCTTGGGAAATTCAGTTTAAAGGTGCATTTCATCGGTTACGCACCTGTGTTGTAGTTCAAACCCTCCAGTTGCATAATATTCTTGGTTTGTGGGTACCTCATCTTCTCTCCTCCTTTTATTGCTCCTCGTTTCTATTGTGGCCTTTTTAGTTGCCTCAAGAACCCATTTTTCGCCCTCGGCCCGTCTCAAGGGATCAATTGGCATCAGTGCTAACTGCCCAATCATTAAAGCAAATTACTGCATCTAACACATCTAATCTCAAGGTACTGAAATCAACAATCACAGTTTTAGGCAGGTGTTCCCATATCACATGGTTTAAAAAGTCATTAACATTTTGTGTCTTTCCATGTAAGCACTATGACAATAGTTTCGTGTCACTTAGGTTCCTGTATATGGGCTTAGTTGCTTCCAATACCTCAAATGGCAGGGAGTGATGGTGTGCATAAGTCTCACCATTTGTTATTGCTTTTATGTAACGACACCATGTGTGTACACCACTGTCACAGAGAGCATGCTGTGGATGGTTACCCGTAGAAGCTTTATGGAAACAGGTAGCTCCTACTGCTTTCTTTATGGCCTCAATATTGTCTCGCTTCCTTCTTATGGCTAAGATAGAATAGAGCGGCACTTTGTCACGTCTTCCTTAGTAAGACGACCCCGACCAACAATTTGTTTGCCATCACTGAGGTTTTTCTCCTTCATATCTTTTGTTACCTTACGTAAACGTGTACCTATCCTCTCTTCGACATGACCAAAAGACAGTAACATTTCAATTTAAGCAGTTCTCCCTTAAGGCATATTTTCCAACACATTTGCAACCATCTGGACTCTGCGTCTCCAAGGTACTTCACATACCGGCACACATTTAAATTGGATTTTTAAAGTGTTTCGGATATCTGAATCGATTCATTTAACTACCATTTTGTGCACAAAATTCTACATATTCATTGAAGACAAAATAAAATAGAATTTTTTAACCAGATTCACTGGAAAGTGATCTTAAATCACATAAGTAATTTGTTTTAAATATACGAAGGTTAAATATGAGTTTTTAAAATGGTAAACGAAACTCAACATGTATTTTTTTTTTAAAATGGTCAGTAGGTACTTAAATTTGTGTACATGGAAACCGAGAACACTTAACACTGAATACCTCTGACTCGCCTCAGTCCAATTGCTGCACGAAATATGTAGATGTTACTGTGGAATTTCACAATAAGATAAATTTAAGAACTATGATTTCTCTCTGGTTTTGAAATAAGTTTCGGTTAAATAAAGTTTGTAATTAAGATGCATAACAATTTCAAAAATTAATGATTATTTAGCAAAGTACAAGATAAACCTTATTAAGCACCTTACTAGGGCATATAAGCCGTGTTAAGGATGCCTATTAACATTTCTAACATCACTTTGTCATGTAAATGTATGTAAATTACGCTAAGTTAAGATACATGTTAATGCGTTGTCGTTTCAAGAAACGTTGATTTTACCAGATCGGCAATAACATTTGAAGCTGAACTGCATTCCGTAACATATTCAGGGTCATTATCTGTTTCATAGTATTCACATGATCCTCAGATTGTATAGATCGTCCCATGAAATTATTAGTCTCGTACAAATACTGCAGAGTTTGATGTTTATAAAGAATCTGCATCGAATGCAAATAGAAACCGGTTGTTGACCTACGTTTCGGCGCTGATAACCAAGCCTTGTTCAGAACACACTATAGCTACAAACTGCCTATAGAGTCTTGGTGCAACATTAATTCAGAACCATGCCTCCATAGGCATCTTGTGGTTTTAGTGTGTTCCAAAGAAGGACGAACATTAACACAGAACCGTACCTCTTTGGGCAGTTTGTAGTTTTAGTGTGTTCCGAAGAAGGCGTGGTTACCTGCGTCGAAACATAGGTCATCATCCGGTTTCTATTTGCAATCGAGGCAGATTGTTTACAATCATCAAGTTATTCACGAATGCTGATGCCTGCAATGTTAAAAGTTCTCTCCGCAGATTTTAATACAAATGGCAGCACTGTTTTCGCACTTACCTCTATTTACGTGTACACATCTTGACAAAGTTTACATTATCGAGAATCTGATATAAGAGATAGAGCTTCTACATCTAGATATGTAATGGAACAAGGAACTTTAGAAATTTGAGGAATAGATCATATTGTGATGTACATTGGAGTATAAATAAATAGTGAATGGCGTTTAAATGTGTTATCGTTAATATGAACACTTAGCAGGTTAAAGAAATGTTGGAACATGAATGGGCATTGAAATGGGAAGCAATTCTTGGTGTTCTTAAAATGTCTCTGAAAGGAATTGACTTTTGGGGCTACTTTAGGGAAGCAAAAGAAAGAAATTGTTTCATTACTTGCGCAAGTCACTTAAATTTAATTTTCATGAATGAAATTTGCTGCTTAATGCTAAATTTAGTTTTAAATACAATCAGGGGCAAGTATCATAAATATAACAGTTCTAGTGGTTACAGGATCGCAAAATATGCGAATGGGAAACAAAGGTGGAAATGCGAGCCTACTTGGTATGAGGAACTGTATCAGCTGTGATACTGAAAGACTAATCGTTGCGAAGTGAAGTGAACTGCAAAGTGTGTGAAAGGGATTTAACGAGTTTAGAAGGGATAAGTAATGGCTGCTCGTGTATTTCTTTAAGAGACTTTCGTTGCTCGTGACCAACTAACGTCATTCTCCGAATAACATCCTCATGTGATCACTCCCATTCGTTGCAGGTGATACCGAGATTTCTTTTCATCTTTACTATACCACAAAAGGTATTGAGTGCTATATAAAATTGTGGGAAGTGGCAGTTATTCTTTGTCATTATACGATTTAACAGTCCTGTGAGATTTTACTGTGCATTTACACGTGCCAATAAAGGTTCTGGAAACTTCCTGCATACGCAAATCCACTGCGACCTCACAACATTAGCTGTCTATGATCTAGTAGTGTAAAATATACAGTGGGCGGCCACATATTTAATACCTTTATGGAGAAGGGAGTTTTTAAATCTGCCCTCTGTAGTGGGTCACATAATGATACGTCATGGACACAGTTAGTGCTTGTATGTTGAGTTGCAACATGTTAATTATTTATGACCGGAGGCTACCATATGATGAGTAAGTCCTGCAATTACTGCCACAGCCATATGGAGTGTGCAGAATGATTTGAACAAACTCTGATGGTATGCCAGTGCTATAGTTTTTCATATAGTGTCCTCTTCAATGCGGTCACAGTTTTCTTTGCTTGGCATGAGCGCTTTCAATGTCTGATAGTGTGTTGTCGGAAGCTCGTTTGTTCCTTGCTCTTGCCAGCCGGCCGAAGTGGCCGTGCGGTTAAAGGCGCTGCAGTCTGGAACCGCAAGACCGCTACGTTCGCAGGTTCGAATCCTGCCTCGGGCATAGATGTTTGTGATGTCCTTAGGTTAGTTAGGTTTAACTAGTTCTAAGTTCTAGGGGACTAATGACCTCAGCACTTGAGTCCCATAGTGCTCAGAGCCATTTGAACCATTTGAACCTTGCTCTTGCCGCCAATACATACCCTGTTGTATTTGAGCACGTCCAGTTACTATTCTGTGGGAAAAATGGTATAACATTCCGTTGAAAACGAGTGTTAAGTATCTGTGTAGACGTCAAATAGAGCTCGTATGTATCTTCTCAGCATTGATGCTATTGGTAATGGGTAGGGCACTCGTGTGATCCATAACCCCTACAATGGCCCCACACTTCGGTGGTATCCCACATTACCTTGCAACATAACAGATATGCATTTATGTCCCTCAATATTTGAGGAGCTTCACTATAGGTTTAGGTCCGTACACGAACGAAGTTTTACTACAACTTTTTAGAATCATTAGTCGTGTCCAATCTAATTTACTCTGTGTATTCCGTTAAGAACCATAAATGTCATTTTCCTAGAATATTTCTAGCGATGGTTGTATGCAAGCTTCTAAGTTAGTTAATGTTATCAGTGATTCCAAGGGTCAAATCGCCTTTTACTGTATATTAACTTTTTCTGTTCTGAGTGATTTATGTGCCTTAGTCTCGCGAGCCAGCAAATGAACCAGCAGGATCGTCAGTAGGGATGAGGTAATAGAAGGATAAGTCGATCAGGAGAGTGCAGTGAGTGCGTTGTAGCTCGCTGTCCAGATTTCGAGAGCGTGCGCTTCTGGATGAGTCATCGAATATATTGCTTCCCCCTACTTATACGGCCCGAGGAGATAGCGATTGTAAAATTAGAGAGATTCGAGCTTTCACGTACGCTTTCCGGCTGTCGTTTTTCCCGCGAACCATACGCGACTGGAACGGGAAAGGGAGGTAATGACAGTGGCACGTGAAGTGCCCTCCGCCACACACCTTTGGGTGTCTTGCTGAGTATGAGATGTAGATGTTGTGTTGCAACATAGAAATTATTTATGAACAGCGGTTACCAGGTGATGAGTAAGTAGCGCAATGACTGTCATATCCATATGGTGTGTGCAGAATGAATTGAACTAACTCTGATGGTATGCCATTGCTACAGTTTTGCATATAGTGAAAGCTTCTGTGCGGTCCAGTTTGTCTTTGCTCGGAATGAGCGCTTTCAATGTGTGATAGTGTGTTGTCGGAACGTCGTCTGTCCCTTGCACTTGCTGTCAATAGTTAGCCTGTTTTATTTGAGGACGAAAAGCCACTATACTGCGGGAAGAATGGTACGACATTCCGTTGATAATCAGCGACAAGCATCTGTGCAGACGTCAAATAGTGCTCGTATGTATCTTGTCAGCATTGATGCTATTGGTAATGGGTGGGGCACTCGTGTGATCCATAAGCCCAACTATGGCTCCACACTTAGGTGGGATCCCACATTACCTTTCAACATAATAGATATACACTCATGTCATTCAATATTTGTTTTACTTCAGTATAGGTATAGGTGCGTGCAGGAACGACGTTTTATTATAATCCTTTAGAAACATTAGTCCTGCTCGATCTGATTAGTACCTGTATTTCCTTAAGAACAATTAAAGTCACTTTTCTAGCGAT
This sequence comes from Schistocerca serialis cubense, assembly GCF_023864345.2. Lineage (NCBI taxonomy): Eukaryota > Metazoa > Arthropoda > Insecta > Orthoptera > Acrididae > Schistocerca > Schistocerca serialis. Next base: position 576,549,255 of record NC_064640.1, on the reverse strand, counting down.
GGTTTTATGCATGATTCTAGTTGTGTTAATTGTCTCTCCTGAGTGACTTGTGTGCTTTAGTCCCGGTAATTAGGAATTGAACCAGCAGGATCGTCAGTAGGGATGAGGTAATAGAAGGATAAGTCGATCAGGAGAACGCAGTGAGTTGGCACGTAGGTTAGTTACTGGATATGAGTAGATTAACAAATCACTTGCGATCATTTCGTCTATTCTAAAGCTGCCCAGGTAGCCCGTTTTTGAAGAGACTGTGAAGTGGAAAGGCCAAGAAAAAGCTCTGTTGAACAGAGATGCGGCAGACGTCCTGTACTGACGGTATTTAATTCTTTTGGGAAATTGGCAGTAAATCTTTAATAACTGAGCAAACAAAAAATATTTACTCACATGCAGTGCAATTATTTAAGGTAACTTGCAGTGAACGGCTGGAAAAACAGTAAGAATTTTCATAAAGTTTATGAGGGTCTAACTACATAATGTGAACTCTGAATACAAAGAAATTTTTGGACAATGAAAGTGTTTTAAGAATGATGATTTTGGATTAAGAATAATTGGAATAGCTTTGATATAACATTTGTCGTATAAACATTTATGTCGCTCAGTAATTTATAATTTTTTCTACCAGCCTACGTTTAAAATCAATAGACTTGTTAACTACTTTCCTTAGATGCTTAAAACTTTATGCTCGCATTTATGACATTGTTATTTAAAAAGCAGACTTAACTCAAATGATTTCAGTCGATAGTTATTTATACTATAAATAAATGACTGTGAGTAAAAATTAAGGTAATTTTTTAATAACTAATAAGGGTATATTTTTCGTCCTAGTGAAAGTAAGCTGGAACCTGTAGGCTACTTTTCTCCAAATGGTAGCTGAAATACAAAAAATAAAATGTCACACCTCTAGCTGAAATTGCTTTTTTTATTAAAATAATCAAGTCAGAAAATTAGATTCTTGGGAAATTCAGTTTAAAGGACATTTCATCGGTTATGCACCTGTGTTGTAGTTCAAACCCTCCAGTTGCATAATATTCTTGTTTTGTGGGTACCTCATCTTCTCTCCTCCTTTTATTCCTCCTCGTTTCTATTCTGGCCTTTTTAGTTGCCTCAAGAACCCATTTTCGCCCCCGGCCCCTCTCAAGGGATCAATTGGCATCAGTGCTAACTGCCCAATCATTAAAGCAAATTACTGCATCTAACACATCTAATCTCAAGGTACTGAAATCAACAATCACAGTTTTAGGCAGGTGTTCCCATATCACATGGTTTAAAAAGTCATTAACATTTTGTGTCTTTCCATGTAAGCACTATGACAATAGTTTCGTGTCACTTAGGTCCCTGTATATGGGCTTAGTTGCTTCCAATACCTCAAATGGCAGGGAGTGATGGTGTGCATAAGTCTCACCATTTGTTATTGCTTTTATGTAACGACACCATGTGTGTACACCACTGTCACAGAGAGCATGCTGTGGATGGTTACCCGTAGAAGCTTAATGGAAACAGGTAGCCCCTACTGCTTTCTTTATGGCCTCAATATTGTCTCGCTTCCTTCTTATGGCTAAGATAGAATAGAGCGGCACTTTGTCACGTCTTCCTTAGTAAGACGACCCCGACCAACAATTTGTTTGCCATCACTGAGGTTTTTCTCCTTCATATCTTTTGTTAGCTTACGTAAACGTGTACCTATCCTCTCTTCGACATGACCAAAAGACAGTAACATTTCAATTTAAGCAGTTCTCCCATAAGGCATATTTTCCAACACATTTGCAACCATCTGGACTCTGCGTCTCCAAGGTACTTCACATACCGGCACACATTTAAATTGGATTTTTAAAGTGTTTCGGAAATCTGAATCGATTCATTTAACTACCATTTTGTGCACAAAATTCTACATATTCATTGAAGACCAAAAAAAAAAAAAATAGAATTTTTTAACCAGATTCACTGGAAAGTGATCTTAAATCACACAAGTAATATGTTTTAAATATACGAAGATTAAATATAAGTTTTTAAAATGGTAAACGAAACTCAACATGTATTTTTTTTTTAAATGGTCAGTAGGTACTTAAATTTGTGTACATGGAAACCGAGAACACTTAACACTGAATACCTCTGACTCGCCTCAGTCCAATTGCTGCACGAAATATGCAGATGTTACTGTGGAATTTCACAATAAGATAAATTTAAAAACTATGATTTCTCTCTGGTTTTGAAATAAGTTTCGGTTAAATAAAGTTTGTAATTAAGATGCATAACAATTTCAAAAATTAATGATTATTTAGCAAAGTACAAGATAAACCTTATTAAGCACCTTACTAGGGCATATAAGCCGTGTTAAGGATGCCTATTAACATTTCTAACATCACTTTGTCATGTAAATGTATGTAAATTGCGGTAAGTTAAGACACATGTTAATGCGTTGTCGTTTCAAGAAACGTTGATTTTACCAGATCGGCAATAACATTTGAAGCTGAACTTCATTCCGTAACATATTCAGGGTCATTATCTGTTTCATAGTATTCACATGATCCTCAGATTGTATAGATCGTCCCATGAAATTATTAGTCTCGTACAAATACTGCAGAGTTTGATGTTTATAAAGAATCTGCATCGAATGCAAATAGAAACCAGTTGTTGACCTACGTTTCGGCGCTGATAACCAAGCCTTATTCAGAACACACTATAGCTACAAACTGCCTATAGAGTCTTGGTGCAACATTAATTCAGAACCATGCCTCCATAGGCAGCTTGTGGTTTTAGTGTGTTCCAAAGATGGAAGAACATTAACACAGAACCGTACCTCTTTGGGCAGTTTGTAGTTTTAGTGTGTTCCGAAGAAGGCGTGGTTACCTGCATCGAAACCTAGGTCAACATCCGGTTTCTATTTGCAATCGAGGCAGATTGTTTACAATCATCAAGTTATTCACGAATGCTGATGCCTGCAATGTTAAAAGTTCTCACTGCAGATTTTAATACAAATGGCAGCACTGTTTTCGCACTGACCTCTATTTACGTGTACACATCTTGACAAAGTTTACATTATCGAGAATCTGATATAAGAGATAGAGCTTCTACATCTAGATATGTAATGGAACAAGGAACTTTAGAAATTTGAGGAATAGATCATATTGTGATGTACATTGGAGTATAAATAAATAGTGAATGGTGTTTAAATGTGTTATCGTTAATATGAACACTAAGCAGGTTAAAGAAATGTTGGAATATGAATGGGCATTGAAATGGGAAGCAATTCTTGGTGTTCTTAAAATGTCTCTGAAAGGAATTGACTTTTGGGAATACGTTAGGGAAGCAAAAGAAAGAAATTGTTTCATTACTTGCGCAAGTCACTTAAATTTAATTTTCATGAATGTAATTTGCTGCTTAATGCTAAATGTAGTTTTAAATACGATCAGGGGCAAGTATCATAAATATAATAGTTCTAGTGGTTACAGGATCGCAAAATATGCGAATGGGAAACAAAGGTGTAAATGCGAGCCTACTTGGTATGAGGAACTGTATCAGCTGTGATACTGAAAGACTAATCGTTGCGAAGTGAAGTGAACTGCAAAGTGTGTGAAAGGGATTTAACGAGTTTAGAAGGGATAAGTAATGGCTGCTCGTGTATTTCTTTAAGAGACTTTCGTTGCTCGTGACCAACTAACGTCATTCTCCGAATAACATCCTCATGTGATCACTCCCATTCGTTGCAGGTGATACCGAGATTTCTTTTTATCTTTACTATACCACAAAAGGTATTGAGTGCTATATAATATTGAGGGAAGTGGCAGTTATTCTTTGTCATTATACGATTTAACAGTCCTGTGAGGCTTTACTGTGCATTTACACGTGCCAATAAAGGTTCTGGAAACTTCCTGCATGCGCAAATCCACTGCGACCTCACATCATTAGCTGTCTATGATCTAGTAGTGTAAAATATACAGTGGGCGACCACATATTTAATACCTTTATGGAGAAGGGAGTTTTTAAATCTGCCCTCTGTAGTGGGTCACATAATGATACGTCATGGACACAGTTAGTGCTTGTATGTTGAGTTGCAACATGATAATTATTTATAACCGGAGGCCACCATATGATGAGTAAGTCCTGCAATGACTGCCACAGCCATATGGAGTGTGCAGAATGATTTGAACAAACTCTGATGGTATGCCAGTGCTATAGTTTTTCATATAGTGTCCTCTTCAATGCGGTCACAGTTTTCTTTGCTTGGCATGAGCGCTTTCAATGTCTGATAGTGTGTTGTCGGAAGCTCGTTTGTTCCTTGCTCTTGCCGCCAATACATACCCTGTTGTATTTGAGCACGTCCGGTTACTATTCTGTGGGAAAAATGGTATAACATTCCGTTGAAAACGAGTGTTAAGTATCTGTGTAGACGTCAAATAGAGCTCGTATGTATCTTGTCAGCATTGATGCTATTGGTAATGGGTTGGGCACTCGTGTGATCCATAACCCCTACAATGGCCCCACACTTCGGTGGTATCCCACATTACCTTGCAACATAACAGATACGCATTTAGGTCATTCAATATTTGGGGTGCTCCAGTATAGGTTTAGGTCCGTACACGAACGAAGTTTTATTACAACTTTTTAGAATCATTAGTCGTGCCCAATCTAATTTACTCTGTGTATTCCATTAAGAACCATTAATGTCATTTTCCTAGAATATTTCTAGCGATGGTTGTATGCAAGCTTCTAAGTTAGTTAATGTTATCAGTGATTCCAAGGGTCAAACCGCCTTTTACTGTATATTAACGTTTTCTGTTCTGAGTGATTTATGTGCCTTAGTCTCGCGAGCCAGCAAATGAACCAGCAGGATCGTCAGTAGGGATGAGGTAATAGAAGGATAAGTCGATCAGGAGAGTGCAGTGAGTGCGTTGTAGCTCGCTGTCCAGATTTCGAGAGCGTGCGCTTCTGGATGAGTCATCGAATATATTGCTTCCCCCTACTTATACGGCCCGAGGAGATAGCGAATGTAATATTAGAGAGATTCGAGCTTTCACGGACGCTTTCCGGCTGTCGTTTTTCCCGCGAACCATACGCGACTGGAACAGGAAAGGGAGGTAATGACAGTGGCACGTGAAGTGCCCTCCGCCACACACCTTTGGGTGTCTTGCTGAGTATGAGATGTAGATGTTGTGTTGCAACATAGAAATTATTTATGAACAGCGGTTACCAAGTGATGAGTAAGTAGCGCAATGACTGTCATATCCATATGGTGTGTGCAGAATGAATTGAACTAACTCTGATGGTATGCCATTGCTACAGTTTTGCATATAGCGGAAGCTTCTGTGCGGTCCAGGTTGTTTTTGCTCGGAATGAGCGCTTTCAATGTGTGATAGTGTGTTGTCGGAACGTCGTCTGTCCCTTGCACTTGCTGTCAATAGTTAGCCTGTTTTATTTGAGGACGAAAAGCCACTATACTGCGGGAAGAATGGTACGACATTCCGTTGATAATCAGCGACAAGCATTTGTGCAGACGTCAAATAGTGCTCGTATGTATCTTGTCAGCATTGATGCTATTGGTAATGGGTGGGGCACTCGTGTGATCCATAAGCCCAACTATGGCTCCACACTTAGGTGGGATCCCACGTTACCTTTCAACATAATAGATATACACTCACGTCATTCAATATTTGTTTTACTTCAGTATAGGTATAGGTGCGTGCAGGAACGACGTTTTATTATAATCCTTTAGAAACATTAGTCCTGCTCGATCTGATTAGTTCCTGTATTTCCTTAAGAACAATTAAAGTCACTTTTCTAGCGATGGTTTTATGCATGATTCTAGTTGTGTTAATTGTCTCTCCTGAGTGACTTGTGTGCTTTAGTCCCGGTAATTAGGAATTGAACCAGCAGGATCGTCAGTAGGGATGAGGTAATAGAAGGATAAGTCGATCAGGAGAACGCAGTGAGTTGGCACGTAGGTTAGTTACTGGATATGAGCAGATTAACAAATCACTTGCGATCATTTCGTCTATTCTAAAGCTGCCCAGGTAGCCCGTTTTTGAAGAGACTGTGAAGTGGAAAGGCCAAGAAAAAGCTCTGTTGAACAGAGATGCAACAGACGTCCTGTACTGACGGTATTTAATTCTTTTGGGAAATTGGCAGTAAATCTTTAATAACTGAGCAAACAAAAAATATTTACTAACATGCAGTGCAATTATTTAAGGTAACTTGCAGTGAACGGCTGGAAAAACAGTAAGAATTTTCATAAAGTTTATGAGGGTCTAACTACATAATGTGAACTCTGAATACAAAGAAATTTTTGGACAATGAAAGTGTTTTAAGAATGAAGATTTTGGATTAAGAATAATTGGAATAGCTTTGATATAACATTTGTCGTATAAACATTTATGTCGCTCAGTAATTTATAATTTTTCCTACCAGCCTACGTTTAAAATTAATAGACTTGTTAACTACTTTCCTTAGATGCTTAAAACTTTATGCTCGCATTTATGACATTGTTATTTAAAAAGCAGACTTAACTCAAATGATTTCAGTCGATAGTTATTTATACTATAAATAAATGACTGTGAGTAAAAATTAAGGTAATTTTTTAATAACTAATAAGGGTATATTTTTCTTCCTAGTGAAAGTAAGCTGGTGCCTGTAGGCTACTTTTCTCCAAATGGTAGCTGAAATACAAAAAATAAAATGTCACACCTCTAGCTGAAATTGCTTTTTTTATTAAAATAATCAAGTCAGAAAATTAGATTCTTGGGAAATTCAGTTTAAAGGTGGATTTCATCGGTTACGCACCTGTGTTGTAGTTCAAACCCTCCAGTTGCATAATATTCTTGGTTTGTGGCTACCTCATCTTCTCTCCTCCTTTTATTGCTCCTCGTTTCTATTGTGGCCTTTTTAGTTGCCTCAAGAACCCATTTTTCGCCCTCGGCCCATCTCAAGGGATCAATTGGCATCAGTGCTAACTGCCCAATCATTAAAGCAAATTACTGCATCTAACACATCTAATCTCAAGGTACTGAAATCAACAATCACAGTTTTAGGCAGGTGTTCACATATCACATGGTTTAAAAAGTCATTAACATTTTGTGTCTTTCCATGTAAGCACTATGACAATAGTTTCGTGTCACTTAGGTCCCTGTATATGGGCTTAGTTGCTTCCAATACCTCAAATGGCAGGGAGTGATGGTGTGCATAAGTCTCACCATTTGTTATTGCTTTTATGTAACGACACCATGTGTGTACACCACTGTCACAGAGAGCATGCTGTGGATGGTTACCCGTAGAAGCTTTATGGAAACAGGTAGCCCATACTGCTTTCTTTATGGCCTCAATATTGTCTCGCTTCCTTCTTATGGCTAAGATAGAATAGAGCGGCACTTTGTCACGTCTTCCTTAGTAAGACGACCCCGACCAACAATTTGTTTGCCATCACTGAGGTTTTTCTCCTTCATATCTTTTGTTAGCTTAGGTAAACGTGTACCTATCCTCTCTTCGACATGACCAAAAGACAGTAACATTTCAATTTAAGCAGTTCTCCCTTAAGGCATATTTTCCAACACATTTGCAACCATCTGGACTCTGCGTCTCCAAGGTACTTCACATACCGGCACACATTTAAATTGGATTTTTAAAGTGTTTCGGATATCTGAATCGATTCATTTAACTACCATTTTGTGCACAAAATTCTACGTATTCATTGAAGACAAAAGAAAAAAAAATTGAATTTTTTAACCAGATTCACTGGAAAGTGATCTTAAATCACATAAGTAATTTGTTTTAAATATACGAAGATTAAATATAAGTTTTTAAAATGGTAAACGAAACTCAACATGTATTTTTTTTTTTAAATGGTCAGTAGGTACTTAAATTTGTGTACATGGAAACCGAGAACACTTAACACTGAATACCTCTGACTCGCCTCAGTCCAATTGCTGCACGAAATATGTAGATGTTACTGTGGAATTTCACAATAAGATAAATTTAAAAACTATGATTTTTCTCTGGTTTTGAAATAAGTTTCGGTTAAATAAAGTTTGTAATTAAGATGCATAACAATTTCAAAAATTAATGATTATTTAGCAAAGTACAAGATAAACCTTATTAAGCACCTTACTAGGGCATATAAGCCGTGTTAAGGATGCCTATTAACATTTCTAACATCACTTTGTCATGTAAATGTATGTAAATTACGGTAAGTTAAGATACATGTTAATGCGTTGTCGTTTCAAGAAACGTTGATTTTACCAGATCGGCAATAACATTTGAAGCTGAACTGCATTCCGTAACATATTCAGGGTCATTATCTGTTTCATAGTATTCACATGATCCTCAGATTGTATAGATCGTCTCATGAAATTATTAGTCTCGTACAAATACCGCAGAGTTTGATGTTTATAAAGAATCTGCATCGAATGCAAATAGAAACCGGTTGTTGACCTACGTTTCGGCGCTGATAACCAAGCCTTGTTCAGAACACACTATAGCTACAAACTGCCTATAGAGTCTTGGTGCAACATTAATTCAGAACCATGCCTCCATAGGCATCTTGTGGTTTTAGTGTGTTCCAAAGAAGGACGAACATTAACACAGAACCGTACCTCTTTGGGCAGTTTGTAGTTTTAGTGTGTTCCGAAGAAGGCGTGGTTACCTGCGTCGAAACCTAGGTCAACATCCGGTTTCTATTTGCAATCGAGGCAGATTGTTTACAATCATCAAGTTATTCACGAATGCTGATGCCTGCAATGTTAAAAGTTCTCTCCGCAGATTTTAATACAAATGGCAGCACTGTTTTCGCACTTACCTCTATTTACGTGTACACATCTTGACAAAGTTTACATTATCGAGAATCTGATATAAGAGATAGAGCTTCTACATCTAGATATGTAATGGAACAAGGAACTTTAGAAATTTGAGGAATAGATCATATTGTGATGTACATTGGAGTATAAATAAATAGTGAATGGCGTTTAAATGTGTTATCGTTAATATGAACACTTAGCAGGTTAAAGAAATGTTGGAATATGAATGGGCATTGAAATGGGAAGCAATTCTTGGTGTTCTTAAAATGTCTCTGAAAGGAATTGACTTTTGGGAATACTTTAGGGAAGCAAAAGAAAGAAATTGTTTCATTACTTGCGCAAGTCACTTAAATTTAATTTTCATGAATGAAATTTGCTGCTTAATGCTAAATGTAGTTCTAAATACGATCAGGGGCAAGTATCATAAATATAACAGTTCTAGTGGTTACAGGATCGCAAAATATGCGAATGGGAAACAAAGGTGTAAATGCGAGCCTACTTGGTATGAGGAACTGTATCAGCTGTGATACTGAAAGACTAATCGTTGCGAAGTGAAGTGAACTGCAAAGTGTGTGAAAGGGATTTAACGAGTTTAGAAGGGATAAGTAATGGCTGCTCGTGTATTTCTTTAAGAGACTTTCGTTGCTCGTGACCAACTAACGTCATTCTCCGAATAACATCCTCATGTGATCACTCCCATTCGTTGCAGGTGATACCGAGATTTCTTTTCATCTTTACTATACCACAAAAGGTATTGAGTGCTATATAATATTGTGGGAAGTGGCAGTTATTCTTTGTCATTATACGATTTAACAGTCCTGTGAGGCTTTACTGTGCATTTACACGTGCCAATAAAGGTTCTGGAAACTTCCTGCATACGCAAATCCACTGCGACCTCACAACATTAGCTGTCTATGATCTAGTAGTGTAAAATATACAGTGGGCGGCCACATATTTAATACCTTTATGGAGAAGGGAGTTTTTAAATCTGCCCTCTGTAGTGGGTCACATAATGATACGTCATGGACACAGTTAGTGCTTGTATGTTGAGTTGCAACATGTTAATTATTTATGACCGGAGGCTACCATATGATGAGTAAGTCCTGCAATTACTGCCACAGCCATATGGAGTGTGCAGAATGATTTGAACAAACTCTGATGGTATGCCAGTGCTATAGTTTTTCATATAGTGTCCTCTTCAATGCGGTCACAGTTTTCTTTGCTTGGCATGAGCGCTTTCAATGTCTGATAGTGTGTTGTCGGAAGCTCGTTTGTTCCTTCCTCTTGCCGCCAATACATACCTTGTTGTATTTGAGCACGTCCGGTTACTATTCTGTTGGAAAAATGGTATAACATTCCTTTGAAAACGAGTGTTAAATATCTGTGTAGACGTCAAATAGAGCTCGTATGTATCTTGTCAGCATTGATGCTATTGGTAATGGGTAGGGCACTCGTGTGATCCATAACCCCTACAATGGCCCCACACTTCGGTGGTATCCCACATTACCTTGCAACATAACAGATATGCATTTATGTCCCTCAATATTTGGGGAGCTTCACTATAGGCTTAGGTCCGTACACGAACGAAGTTTTTTACAACTTTTTAGAATCATTAGTCGTGTCCAATCTAATTTACTCTGTGTATTCCGTTAAGAACCATTAATGTCATTTTCCTAGAATATTTCTAGCGATGGTTGTATGCAAGCTTCTAAGTTAGTTAATGTTATCAGTGATTCCAAGGGTCAAATCGCCTTTTACTGTATATTAACTTTTTCTGTTCTGAGTGATTTATGTGCCTTAGTCTCGCGAGCCAGCAAATGAACCAGCGGGATCGTCAGTAGGGATGAGGTAATAGAAGGATAAGTCGATCAGGAGAGTGCAGTGAGTGCGTTGTAGCTCGCTGTCCAGATTTCGAGAGCGTGCGCTTCTGGATGAGTCATCGAATATATTGCTTCCCCCTACTTATACGGCCCGAGGAGATAGCGAATGTAAAATTAGAGAGATTCGAGCGGTCACGGACGCTTTCCGGCTGTCGTTTTTCCCGCGAACCATACGCGACTGGTACAGGAAAGGGAGGTAATGACAGTGGCACGTGAAGTGCCCTCCGCCACACACCTTAGGGTGTCTTGCTGAGTATGAGATGTAGATGTTGTGTTGCAACATAGAAATTATTTATTAACAGCGGTTACCAAGTGATGAGTAAGTAGCGCAATGACTGTCATATCCATATGGTGTGTGCAGAATGAATTGAACTAACTCTGATGGTATGCCATTGCTATAGTTTTGCATATAGTGAAAGCTTCTGTGCGGTCCAGGTTGTCTTTGCTCGGAATGAGCGCTTTCAATGTGTGATAGTGTGTTGTCGGAACGTCGTCTGTCCCTTGCACTTGCTGTCAATAGTTAGCCTGTTTTATTTGAGGACGAAAAGCCACTATACTGCGGGAAGAATGGTACGACATTCCGTTGATAATGAGCGACAAGCATCAGTGCAGACGTCAAATAGTGCTCGTATGTATCTTGTCAGCATTGATGCTATTGGTAATGGGTGGGGCACTCGTGTGATCCATAAGCCCAACTATGGCTCCACACTTAGGTGGGATCCCACGTTACCTTTCAACATAATAGATATACACTAACGTCATTCAATATTTGTTTTACTTCAGTATAGGTATAGGTGCGTGCAAGAACGACGTTTTATTATAATCCTTTAGAAACATTAGTCCTGCTCGATCTGATTAGTACCTGTATTTCCTTAAGAACAATTAAAGTCACTTTTCTAGCGATGGTTTTATGCATGATTCTAGTTGTGTTAATTGTCTCTCCGGAGTGACTTGTGTGCTTTAGTCCCGGTAATTAGGAATTGAACCAGCAGGATCGTCAGTAGGGATGAGGTAATAGAAGGTTAAGTCGATCAGGAGAACGCAGTGAGTTGGCACGCAGGTTAGTTACTGGATATGAGCAGATTAACAAATCACTTGCGATCATTTCGTCTATTCTAAAGCTGCCCAGGTAGCCCGTTTTTGAAGAGACTGTGAAGTGGAAAGGCCAAGAAAAAGCTCTGTTGAACAGAGATGCAGCAGACGTCCTGTACTGACGGTATTTAATTCTTTTGGGAAATTGGCAGTAAATCTTTAATAACTGAGCAAACAAAAAATATTTACTCACATGCAGTGCAATTATTTAAGGTAACTTGCAGTGAACGGCTGGAAAAACAGTAAGAATTTTCATAAAGTTTATGAGGGTCTAACTACATAATGTGAACTCTGAATACAAAGAAATTTTTGGACAATGAAAGTGTTTTAAGAATGAAGATTTTGGATTAAGAATAATTGGAATAGCTTTGATACAACATTTGTCGTATAAACATTTATGTCGCTCAGTAATTTATAATTTTTCCTACCAGCCTACGTTTAAAATCAATAGACTTGTTAACTACTTTCCTTAGATGCTTAAAACTTTATGCTCGCATTTATGACATTGTTATTTAAAAAGCAGACTTAACTCAAATGATTTCAGTCGATAGTTATTTATACTATAAATAAATGACTGTGAGTAAAAATTAAGGTAATTTTTTAATAACTAATAAGGGTATATTTTTCTTCCTAGTGAAAGTAAGCTGGTGCCTGTAGGCTACTTTTCTCCAAATGATAGCTGAAATACAAAAAATAAAATGTCACACCTCTAGCTGAAATTGCTTTTTTCATTAAAATAATCAAGTCAGAAAATTAGATTCTTGGGAAATTCAGTTTAAAGGTGCATTTCATCGGTTACGCACCTGTGTTGTAGTTCAAACCCTCCAGTTGCATAATATTCTTGGTTTGTGGGTACCTCATCTTCTCTCCTCCTTTTATTGCTCCTCGTTTCTATTGTGGCCTTTTTAGTTGCCTCAAGAACCCATTTTTCGCCCTCGGCCCGTCTCAAGGGATCAATTGGCATCAGTGCTAACTGCCCAATCATTAAAGCAAATTACTGCATCTAACACATCTAATCTCAAGGTACTGAAATCAACAATCACAGTTTTAGGCAGGTGTTCCCATATCACATGGTTTAAAAAGTCATTAACATTTTGTGTCTTTCCATGTAAGCACTATGACAATAGTTTCGTGTCACTTAGGTTCCTGTATATGGGCTTAGTTGCTTCCAATACCTCAAATGGCAGGGAGTGATGGTGTGCATAAGTCTCACCATTTGTTATTGCTTTTATGTAACGACACCATGTGTGTACACCACTGTCACAGAGAGCATGCTGTGGATGGTTACCCGTAGAAGCTTTATGGAAACAGGTAGCCCCTACTGCTTTCTTTATGGCCTCAATATTGTCTCGCTTCCTTCTTATGGCTAAGATAGAATAGAGCGGCACTTTGTCACGTCTTCCTTAGTAAGACGACCCCGACCAACAATTTGTTTGCCATCACTGAGGTTTTTCTTCTTCATATCTTTTGTTAGCTTACGTAAACGTGTACCTATCCTCTCTTCGACATGACCAAAAGACAGTAACATTTCAATTTAAGCAGTTCTCCCTTAAGGCATATTTTCCAACACATTTGCAACCATCTGGACTCTGCGTCTCCAAGGTACTTCACATACCGGCACACATTTAAATTGGATTTTTAAAGTGTTTCAGATATCTGAATCGATTCATTTAACTACCATTTTGTGCACAAAATTCTACGTATTCATTGAAGACAAAAGAAAAAAAAATTGAATTTTTTAACCAGATTCACTGGAAAGTGATCTTAAATCACATAAGTAATTTGTTTTAAATATACGAAGATTAAATATAAGTTTTTAAAATGGTAAACGAAACTCAACATGTTTTTTTTTTTTTTAAATGGTCAGTAGGTACTTAAATTTGTGTACATGGAAACCGAGAACACTTAACACTGAATACCTCTGACTCGCCTCAGTCCAATTGCTGCACGAAATATGTAGATGTTACTGTGGAATTTCACATTAAGATAAATTTAAGAACTATGATTTCTCTCTGGTTTTGAAATAAGTTTCGGTTAAATAAAGTTTGTAATTAAGATGCATAACAATTTCAAAAATTAATGATTATTTAGCAAAGTACAAGATAAACCTTATTAAGCACCTTACTAGGGCATATAAGCCTTGTTAAGGATGCCTATAACATTTCTAACATCACTTTGTCATGTAAATGTATGTAAATTACGGTAAGTTAAGATACATGTTAATGCGTTGTCGTTTCAAGAAACGTTGATTTTACCAGATCGGCAATAACATTTGAAGCTGAACTGCATTCCGTAACATATTCAGGGTCATTATCTGTTTCATAGTATTCACATGATCCTCAGATTGTATAGATCGTCCCATGAAATTATTAGTCTCGTACAAATACTTCAGAGTTTGATGTTTATAAAGAATCTGCATCGAATGCAAATAGAAACCGGTTGTTGACCTACGTTTCGGCGCTGATAACCAAGCCTTGTTCAGAACACACTATAGCTACAAACTGCCTATAGAGTCTTGGTGCAACATTAATTCAGAACCATGCCTCCATAGGCATCTTGTGGTTTTAGTGTGTTCCAAAGAAGGACGAACATTAACACAGAACCGTACCTCTTTGGGCAGTTTGTAGTTTTAGTGTGTTCCGAAGAAGGCGTGGTTACCTGCGTCGAAACATAGGTCAACATCCGGTTTCTATTTGCAATCGAGGCAGATTGTTTACAATCATCAAGTTATTCACGAATGCTGATGCCTGCAATGTTAAAAGTTCTCTCCGCAGATTTTAATACAAATGGCAGCACTGTTTTCGCACTTACCTCTATTTACGTGTACACATCTTGACAAAGTTTACATTATCGAGAATCTGATATAAGAGATAGAGCTTCTACATCTAGATATGTAATGGAACAAGGAACTTTAGAAATTTGAGGAATAGATCATATTGTGATGTACATTGGAGTATAAATAAATAGTGAATGGCGTTTAAATGTGTTATCGTTAATATGAACACTAAGCAGGTTAAAGAAATGTTGGAATATGAATGGGCATTGAAATGGGAAGCAATTCTTGGTGTTCTTAAAATGTCTCTGAAAGGAATTGACTTTTGGGGATACTTTAGGGAAGCAAAAGAAAGAAATTGTTTCATTACTTGCGCAAGTCACTTAAATTTAATTTTCATGAATGAAATTTGCTGCTTAATGCTAAATGTAGTTTTAAATACGATCAGGGGCAAGTATCATAAATATAACAGTTCTAGTGGTTACAGGATCGCAAAATATGCGAATGGGAAACAAAGGTGTAAATGCGAGCCTACTTGGTATGAGGAACTGTATCAGCTGTGATACTGAAAGACTAATCGTTGCGAAGTGAAGTGAACTGCAAAGTGTGTGAAAGGGATTTAACGAGTTTAGAAGGGATAAGTAATGGCTGCTCGTGTATTTCTTTAAGAGACTTTCGTTGCTCGTGACCAACTAACGTCATTCTCCGAATAACATCCTCATGTGATCACTCCCATTCGTTGCAGGTGATACCGAGATTTCTTTTCATCTTTACTATACCACAAAAGGTATTGAGTGCTATATAATATTGTGGGAAGTGGCAGTTATTCTTTGTCATTATACGATTTAACAGTCCTGTGAGGCTTTACGGTGCATTTACACGTGCCAATAAAGGTTCTGGAAACTTCCTGCATGCGCAAATCCACGGCGACCTCACAACATTAGCTGTCTATGATCTAGTAGTGTAAAATATACAGTGGGCGGCCACATATTTAATACCTTTATGGAGAAGGGAGTTTTTAAATCTGCCCTCTGTAGTGGGTCACATAATGATACGTCATGGACACAGTTAGTGCTTGTATGTTGAGTTGCAACATGTTAATTATTTATGACCGGAGGCTACCATATGATGAGTAAGTCCTGCCATTACTGCCACAGCCATATGGAGTGTGCAGAATGATTTGAACAAACTCTGATGGTATGCCAGTGCTATAGTTTTTCATATAGTGTCCTCTTCAATGCGGTCACAGTTTTCTTTGCTTGGCATGAGCGCTTTCAATGTCTGATAGTGTGTTGTCGGAAGCTCGTTTGTTCCTTGCTCTTGCCAGCCGGCCGAAGTGGCCGTGCGGTTAAAGGCGCGGCAGTCTGGAACCGCAAGACCGCTACGTTCGCAGGTTCGAATCCTGCCTCGGGCATAGATGTTTGTGACGTCCTTAGGTTAGTTAGGTTTAACTAGTTCTAAGTTCTAGGGGACTAATGACCTCTGCAGTTGAGTCCCATAGTGCTCAGAGCCATTTGAACCATTTGAACCTTGCTCTTGCCGCCAATACATACCCTGTTGTATTTGAGCACGTCCAGTTACTATTCTGTGGGAAAAATGGTATAACATTCCGTTGAAAACGAGTGTTAAGTATCTGTGTAGACGTCAAATAGAGCTCGTATGTATCTTGTCAGCATTGATGCTATTGGTAATGGGTAGGGCACTCGTGTGATCCATAAACCCTACAATGGCCCCACACTTCGGTGGTATCCCACATTACCTTGCAACATAACAGATATGCATTTATGTCCCTCAATATTTGGGGAGCTTCACTATAGGCTTAGGTCCGTACACGAACGAAGTTTTACTACAACTTTTTAGAATCATTAGTCGTGTCCAATCTAATTTACTCTGTGTATTCCGTTAAGAACCATTAATGTCATTTTCCTAGAATATTTCTAGCGATGGTTGTATGCAAGCTTCTAAGTTAGTTAATGTTATCAGTGATTCCAAGGGTCAAATCGCCTTTTACTGTATATTAACTTTTTCTGTTCTGAGTGATTTATGTGCCTTAGTCTCGCGAGCCAGCAAATGAACCAGCAGGATCGTCAGTAGGGATGAGGTAATAGAAGGATAAGTCGATCAGGAGAGTGCAGTGAGTGCGTTGTAGCTCGCTGTCCAGATTTCGAGAGCGTGCGCTTCTGGATGAGTCATCGAATATATTGCTTCCCCCTACTTATACGGCCCGAGGAGATAGCGAATGTAATATTAGAGAGATTCGAGCTTTCACGGACGCTTTCCGGCTGTCGTTTTTCCCGCGAACCATACGCGACTGGAACAGGAAAGGGAGGTAATGACAGTGGCACGTGAAGTGCCCTCCGCCACACACCTTTGGGTGTCTTGCTGAGTATGAGATGTAGATGTTGTGTTGCAACATAGAAATTATTTATGAACAGCGGTTACCAAGTGATGAGTAAGTAGCGCAATGACTGTCATATCCATATGGTGTGTGCAGAATGAATTGAACTAACTCTGATGGTATGCCATTGCTACAGTTTTGCATATAGCGGAAGCTTCTGTGCGGTCCAGGTTGTTTTTGCTCGGAATGAGCGCTTTCAATGTGTGATAGTGTGTTGTCGGAACGTCGTCTGTCCCTTGCACTTGCTGTCAATAGTTAGCCTGTTTTATTTGAGGACGAAAAGCCACTATACTGCGGGAAGAATGGTACGACATTCCGTTGATAATCAGCGACAAGCATTTGTGCAGACGTCAAATAGTGCTCGTATGTATCTTGTCAGCATTGATGCTATTGGTAATGGGTGGGGCACTCGTGTGATCCATAAGCCCAACTATGGCTCCACACTTAGGTGGGATCCCACGTTACCTTTCAACATAATAGATATACACTCACGTCATTCAATATTTGTTTTACTTCAGTATAGGTATAGGTGCGTGCAGGAGCGACGTTTTATTATAATCCTTTAGAAACATTAGTCCTGCTCGATCTGATTAGTACCTGTATTTCCTTAAGAACAATTAAAGTCACTTTTCTAGCGATGGTTTTATGCATGATTCTAGTTGTGTTAATTGTCTCTCCTGAGTGACTTGTGTGCTTTAGTCCCGGTAATTAGGAATTGAACCAGCAGGATCGTCAGTAGGGATGAGGTAATAGAAGGATAAGTCGATCAGGAGAACGCAGTGAGTTGGCACGTAGGTTAGTTACTGGATATGAGCAGATTAACAAATCACTTGCGATCATTTCGTCTATTCTAAAGCTGCCCAGGTAGCCCGTTTTTGAAGAGACTGTGAAGTGGAAAGGCCAAGATAAAGCTCTGTTGAACAGAAATGCGACAGACGTCCTGTACTGACGGTATTTAATTCTTTTGGGAAATTGGCAGTAAATCTTTAATAACTGAGCAAACAAAAAATATTTACTCACATGCAGTGCAATTATTTAAGGTAACTTGCAGTGAACGGCTGGAAAAACAGTAAGAATTTTCATAAAGTTTATGAGGGTCTAACTACATAATGTGAACTCTGAATACAAAGAAATTTTTGGACAACGAAAGTGTTTTAAGTATGAAGATTTTGGATTAAGAATAATTGGAATAGCTTTGATATAACATTTGTCGTATAAACATTTATGTCGCTCAGTAATTTATAATTTTTCCTACCAGCCTACGTTTAAAATCAATAGACTTGTTAACTACTTTCCTTAGATGCTTAAAACTTTATGCTCGCATTTATGACATTGTTATTTACAAAGCAGACTTAACTCAAATGATTTCAGTCGATAGTTATTTATACTATAAATAAATGACTGTGAGTAATAATTAAGGTAATTTTTTAATTACTAATAAGGGTATATTTTTCTTCCTAGTGAAAGTAAGCTGGTGCCTGTAGGCTACTTTTCTCCAAATGGTAGCTGAAATACAAAAAATAAAATGTCACACCTCTAGCTGAAATTGCTTTTTTCATTAAAATAATCAAGTCAGAAAATTAGATTCTTGGGAAATTCAGTTTAAAGGGACATTTCATCGGTTATGCACCTGTGTTGTAGTTCAAACCCTCCAGTTGCATAATATTCTTGGTTTGTGGGTACCTCATCTTCTCTCCTCCTTTTATTGCTCCTCGTTTCTATTGTGGCCTTTTTAGTTGCCTCAAGAACCCATTTTTCGCCCTCGGCCCGTCTCAAGGGATCAATTGGCATCAGTGCTAACTGCCCAATCATTAAAGCAAATTACTGCATCTAACACATCTAATCTCAAGGTACTGAAATCAACAATCACAGTTTTAGGCAGGTGTTCCCATATCACATGGTTTAAAAAGTCATTAACATTTTGTGTCTTTCCATGTAAGCACTATGACAATAGTTTCGTGTCACTTAGGTTCCTGTATATGGGCTTAGTTGCTTCCAATACCTCAAATGGCAGGGAGTGATGGTGTGCATAAGTCTCACCATTTGTTATTGCTTTTATGTAACGACACCATGTGTGTACACCACTGTCACAGAGAGCATGCTGTGGATGGTTACCCGTAGAAGCTTTATGGAAACAGGTAGCCCCTACTGCTTTCTTTATGGCCTCAATATTGTCTCGCTTCCTTCTTATGGCTAAGATAGAATAGAGCGGCACTTTGTCACGTCTTCCTTAGTAAGACGACCCCGACCAACAATTTGTTTGCCATCACTGAGCTTTTTCTCTTTCATATCTTTTGTTACCTTACGTAAACGTGTACCTATCCTCTCTTCGACATGACCAAAAGACAGTAACATTTCAATTTAAGCAGTTCTCCCTTAAGGCATATTTTCCAACACATTTGCAACCATCTGGACTCTGCGTCTCCAAGGTACTTCACATACCGGCACACATTTAAATTGGATTTTTAAAGTGTTTCGGATATCTGAATCGATTCATTTAACTACCATTTTGTGCACAAAATTCTACATATTCATTGAAGACAAAAAAAAATAGAATTTTTTAACCAGATTCACTGGAAAGTGATCTTAAATCACATAAGTAATTTGTTTTATATATACGAAGATTAAATATGAGTTTTTAAAATGGTAAACGAAACTCAACATGTATTTTTTTTTTAAATGGTCAGTAGGTACTTAAATTTGTGTACATGGAAACCGAGAACACTTAACACTGAATACCTCTGATTCGCCTCAGTCCAATTGCTGCACGAAATATGTAGATGTTACTGTGGAATTTCACAATAAGATAAATTTAAGAACTATGATTTCTCTCTGGTTTTGAAATAAGTTTCGGTTAAATAAAGTTTGTAATTAAGATGCATACTAATTTCAAAAATTAATGATTATTTAGCAAAGTACAAGATAAACCTTATTAAGCACCTTACTAGGGCATATAAGCCGTGTTAAGGATGCCTATTAACATTTCTAACATCACTTTGTCATATAAATGTATGTAAATTACGGTAAGTTAAGATACATGTTAATGCGTTGTCGTTTCAAGAAACGTTGATTTTACCAGATCGGCAATAACATTTGAAGCTGAACTGCATTCCGTAACATATTCAGGGTCATTATCTGTTTCATAGTATTCACATGATCCTCAGATTGTATAGATCGTCCCATGAAATTATTAGTCTCGTACAAATACCGCAGAGTTTGATGTTTATAAAGAATCTGCATCGAATGCAAATAGAAACCGGTTGTTGACCTACGTTTCGGCGCTGATAACCAAGCCTTGTTCAGAACACACTATAGCGACAAACTGCCTATAGAGTCTTGGTGCAACATTAATTCAGAACCATGCCTCCATAGGCATCTTGTGGTTTTAGTGTGTTCCAAAGAAGGAAGAACATTAACACAGAACCGTACCTCTTTGGGCAGTTTGTAGTTTTAGTGTGTTCCGAAGAAGGCGTGGTTACCTGCGTCGAAACCTAGGTCAACATCCGGTTTCTATTTGCAATCGAGGCAGATTGTTTACAATCATCAAGTTATTCACGAATGCTGATGCCTGCAATGTTAAAAGTTCTCTCCGCAGATTTTAATACAAATGGCAGCACTGTTTTCGCACTTACCTCTATTTACGTGTACACATCTTGACAAAGTTTACATTATCGAGAATCTGATATAAGAGATAGAGCTTCTACATCTAGATATGTAATGGAACAAGGAACTTTAGAAATTTGAGGAATAGATCATATTGTGATGTACATTGGAGTATAAATAAATAGTGAATGGCGTTTAAATGTGTTATCGTTAATATGAACACTTAGCAGGTTAAAGAAATGTTGGAATATGAATGGGCATTGAAATGGGAAGCAATTCTTGGTGTTCTTAAAATGTCTCTGAAAGGAATTGACTTTTGGGAATACTTTAGGGAAGCAAAAGAAAGAAATTGTTTCATTACTTGCGCAAGTCACTTAAATTTAATTTTCATGAATGAAATTTGCTGCTTAATGCTAAATGTAGTTTTAAATACGATCAGGGGCAAGTATCATAAATATAACAGTTCTAGTGGTTACAGGATCGCAAAATATGCGAATGGGAAACAAAGGTGTAAATGCGAGCCTACTTGGTATGAGGAACTGTATCAGCTGTGATACTGAAAGACTAATCGTTCCGAAGCGAAGTGAACTGCAAAGTGTGTGAAAGGGATTTAACGAGTTTAGAAGGGATAAGTAATGGCTGCTCGTGTATTTCTTTAAGAGACTTTCGTTGCTCGTGACCAACTAACGTCATTCTCCGAATAACATCCTCATGTGATCACTCCCATTCGTTGCAGGTGATACCAAGATTTCTTTTCATCTTTACTATACCACAAAAGGTATTGAGTGCTATATAATATTGTGGCAAGTGGCAGTTATTCTTTGTCATTATACGATTTAACAGTCCTGTGAGGCTTTACTGTGCATTTACACGTGCCAATAAAGGTTCTGGAAACTTCCTGCATGCGCAAATCCACTGCGACCTCACAACATTAGCTGTCTATGATCTAGTAGTGTAAAATATACAGTGGGCGGCCACATATTTAATACCTTTATGGAGAGGGGAGTTTTTAAATCTGCCCTCTGTAGTGGGTCACATAATGATACGTCATGGACACAGTTAGTGCTTGTATGTTGAGTTGCAACATGTTAATTATTTATGACCGGAGGCTACCATATGATGAGTAAGTCCTGCAATTACTGCCACAGCCATATGGAGTGTGCTGAATGATTTGAACAAACTCTGATGGTATGCCAGTGCTATAGTTTTTCATATAGTGTCCTCTTCAATGCGGTCACAGTTTTCTTTGCTTGGCATGAGCGCTTTCAATGTCTGATAGTGTGTTGTCGGAAGCTCGTTTGTTCCTTGCTCTTGCCAGCCGGCCGAAGTGGCCGTGCGGTTAAAGGCGCGGCAGTCTGGAACCGCAAGACCGCTACGTTCGCAGGTTCGAATCCTGCCTCGGGCATAGATGTTTGTGACGTCCTTAGGTTAGTTAGGTTTAACTAGTTCTAAGTTCTAGGGGACTAATGACCTCAGCAGTTGAGTCCCATAGTGCTCAGAGCCATTTGAACCATTTGAACCTTGCTCTTGCCGCCAATACATACCCTGTTGTATTTGAGCACGTCCAGTTACTATTCTGTGGGAAAAATGGTATAACATTCCGTTGAAAACGAGTGTTAAGTATCTGTGTAGACGTCAAATAGACCTCGTATGTATCTTGTCAGCATTGATGCTATTGGTAATGGGTAGGGCACTCGTGTGATCCATAAACCCTACAATGGCCCCACACTTCGGTGGTATCCCACATTACCTTGCAACATAACAGATATGCATTTATGTCCCTCAATTTTTGGGGAGATTCACTATAGGTTTAGGTCCGTACACGAACGAAGTTTTACTACAACTTTTTAGAATCATTAGTCGTGTCCAATCTAACTTACTCTGTGTATTCCGTTAAGAACCATTAATGTCATTTTCCTAGAATATTTCTAGCGATGGTTGTATGCAAGCTTCTAAGTTAGTTAATGTTATCAGTGATTCCAAGGGTCAAATCGCCTTTTACTGTATATTAACTTTTTCTGTTCTGAGTGATTTATGTGCCTTAGTCTCGCGAGCCAGCAAATGAACCAGCAGGATCGTCAGTAGGGATGAGGTAATAGAAGGATAAGTCGATCAGGAGAGTGCAGTGAGTGCGTTGTAGCTCGCTGTCCAGATTTCGAGAGCGTGCGCTTCTGGATGAGTCATCGAATATATTGCTTCCCCCTACTTATACGGCCCGAGGAGATAGCGAATGTAATATTAGAGAGATTCGAGCTTTCACGGACGCTTTCCGGCTGTCGTTTTTCCCGCGAACCATACGCGACTGGAACAGGAAAGGGAGGTAATGACAGTGGCACGTGAAGTGCCCTCCGCCACACACCTTTGGGTGTCTTGCTGAGTATGAGATGTAGATGTTGTGTTGCAACATAGAAATTATTTATGAACAGCGGTTACCAAGTGATGAGTAAGTAGCGCAATGACTGTCATATCCATATGGTGTGTGCAGAATGAATTGAACTAACTCTGATGGTATGCCATTGCTACAGTTTTGCATATAGCGGAAGCTTCTGTGCGGTCCAGGTTGTTTTTGCTCGGAATGAGCGCTTTCAATGTGTGATAGTGTGTTGTCGGAACGTCGTCTGTCCCTTGCACTTGCTGTCAATAGTTAGCCTGTTTTATTTGAGGACGAAAAGCCACTATACTGCGGGAAGAATGGTACGACATTCCGTTGATAATCAGCGACAAGCATTTGTGCAGACGTCAAATAGTGCTCGTATGTATCTTGTCAGCATTGATGCTATTGGTAATGGGTGGGGCACTCGTGTGATCCATAAGCCCAACTATGGCTCCACACTTAGGTGGGATCCCACGTTACCTTTCAACATAATAGATATACACTCACGTCATTCAATATTTGTTTTACTTCAGTATAGGTATAGGTGCGTGCAGGAGCGACGTTTTATTATAATCCTTTAGAAACATTAGTCCTGCTCGATCTGATTAGTACCTGTATTTCCTTAAGAACAATTAAAGTCACTTTTCTAGCGATGGTTTTATGCATGATTCTAGTTGTGTTAATTGTCTCTCCTGAGTGACTTGTGTGCTTTAGTCCCGGTAATTAGGAATTGAACCAGCAGGATCGTCAGTAGGGATGAGGTAATAGAAGGATAAGTCGATCAGGAGAACGCAGTGAGTTGGCACGTAGGTTAGTTACTGGATATGAGCAGATTAACAAATCACTTGCGATCATTTCGTCTATTCTAAAGCTGCCCAGGTAGCCCGTTTTTGAAGAGACTGTGAAGTGGAAAGGCCAAGATAAAGCTCTGTTGAACAGAAATGCGACAGACGTCCTGTACTGACGGTATTTAATTCTTTTGGGAAATTGGCAGTAAATCTTTAATAACTGAGCAAACAAAAAATATTTACTCACATGCAGTGCAATTATTTAAGGTAACTTGCAGTGAACGGCTGGAAAAACAGTAAGAATTTTCATAAAGTTTATGCGGGTCTAACTACATAATGTGAACTCTGAATACAAAGAAATTTTTGGACAACGAAAGTGTTTTAAGTATGAAGATTTTGGATTAAGAATAATTGGAATAGCTTTGATATAACATTTGTCGTATAAACATTTATGTCGCTCAGTAATTTATAATTTTTCCTACCAGCCTACGTTTAAAATCAATAGACTTGTTAACTACTTTCCTTAGATGCTTAAAACTTTATGCTCACATTTATTACATTGTTATTTAAAAAGCAGACTTAACTCAAATGATTTCAGTCGATAGTTATTTATACTATAAATAAATGACTGTGAGTAATAATTAAGGTAATTTTTTAATAACTAATAAGGGTATATTTTTCTTCCTAGTGAAAGTAAGCTGGTGCCTGTAGGCTACTTTTCTCCAAATGGTAGCTGAAATACAAAAAATAAAATGTCACACCTCTAGCTGAAATTGCTTTTTTCATTAAAATAATCAAGTCAGAAAATTAGATTCTTGGGAAATTCAGTTTAAAGGGACATTTCATCGGTTATGCACCTGTGTTGTAGTTCAAACCCTCCAGTTGCATAATATTCTTGGTTTGTGGGTACCTCATCTTCTCTCCTCCTTTTATTGCTCCTCGTTTCTATTGTGGCCTTTTTAGTTGCCTCAAGAACCCATTTTTCGCCCTCGGCCCGTCTCAAGGGATCAATTGGCATCAGTGCTAACTGCCCAATCATTAAAGCAAATTACTGCATCTAACACATCTAATCTCAAGGTACTGAAATCAACAATCACAGTTTTAGGCAGGTGTTCCCATATCACATGGTTTAAAAAGTCATTAACATTTTGTGTCTTTCCATGTAAGCACTATGACAATAGTTTCGTGTCACTTAGGTTCCTGTATATGGGCTTAGTTGCTTCCAATACCTCAAATGGCAGGGAGTGATGGTGTGCATAAGTCTCACCATTTGTTATTGCTTTTATGTAACGACACCATGTGTGTACACCACTGTCACAGAGAGCATGCTGTGGATGGTTACCCGTAGAAGCTTTATGGAAACAGGTAGCCCCTACTGCTTTCTTTATGGCCTCAATATTGTCTCGCTTCCTTCTTATGGCTAAGATAGAATAGAGCGGCACTTTGTCACGTCTTCCTTAGTAAGACGACCCCGACCAACAATTTGTTTGCCATCACTGAGCTTTTTCTCTTTCATATCTTTTGTTACCTTACGTAAACGTGTACCTATCCTCTCTTCGACATGACCAAAAGACAGTAACATTTCAATTTAAGCAGTTCTCCCTTAAGGCATATTTTCCAACACATTTGCAACCATCTGGACTCTGCGTCTCCAAGGTACTTCACATACCGGCACACATTTAAATTGGATTTTTAAAGTGTTTCGGATATCTGAATCGATTCATTTAACTACCATTTTGTGCACAAAATTCTACATATTCATTGAAGACAAAAAAAAATAGAATTTTTTAACCAGATTCACTGGAAAGTGATCTTAAATCACATAAGTAATTTGTTTTATATATACGAAGATTAAATATGAGTTTTTAAAATGGTAAACGAAACTCAACATGTATTTTTTTTTTAAATGGTCAGTAGGTACTTAAATTTGTGTACATGGAAACCGAGAACACTTAACACTGAATACCTCTGACTCGCCTCAGTCCAATTGCTGCACGAAATATGTAGATGTTACTGTGGAATTTCACAATAAGATAAATTTAAGAACTATGATTTCTCTCTGGTTTTGAAATAAGTTTCGGTTAAATAAAGTTTGTAATTAAGATGCATACTAATTTCAAAAATTAATGATTATTTAGCAAAGTACAAGATAAACCTTATTAAGCACCTTACTAGGGCATATAAGCCGTGTTAAGGATGCCTATTAACATTTCTAACATCACTTTGTCATGTAAATGTATGTAAATTACGGTAAGTTAAGATACATGTTAATGCGTTGTCGTTTCAAGAAACGTTGATTTTACCAGATCGGCAATAACATTTGAAGCTGAACTGCATTCCGTAACATATTCAGGGTCATTATCTGTTTCATAGTATTCACATGATCCTCAGATTGTATAGATCGTCCCATGAAATTATTAGTCTCGTACAAATACCGCAGAGTTTGATGTTTATAAAGAATCTGCATCGAATGCAAATAGAAACCGGTTGTTGACCTACGTTTCGGCGCTGATAACCAAGCCTTGTTCAGAACACACTATAGCGACAAACTGCCTATAGAGTCTTGGTGCAACATTAATTCAGAACCATGCCTCCATAGGCAGCTTGTGGTTTTAGTGTGTTCCAAAGAAGGAAGAACATTAACACAGAACCGTACCTCTTTGGGCAGTTTGTAGTTTTAGTGTGTTCCGAAGAAGGCGTGGTTACCTGCGTCGAAACCTAGGTCAACATCCGGTTTCTATTTGCAATCGAGGCAGATTGTTTACAATCATCAAGTTATTCACGAATGCTGATGCCTGCAATGTTAAAAGTTCTCTCCGCAGATTTTAATACAAATGGCAGCACTGTTTTCGCACTTACCTCTATTTACGTGTACACATCTTGACAAAGTTTACATTATCGAGAATCTGATATAAGAGATAGAGCTTCTACATCTAGATATGTAATGGAACAAGGAACTTTAGAAATTTGAGGAATAGATCATATTGTGATGTACATTGGAGTATAAATAAATAGTGAATGGCGTTTAAATGTGTTATCGTTAATATGAACACTTAGCAGGTTAAAGAAATGTTGGAATATGAATGGGCATTGAAATGGGAAGCAATTCTTGGTGTTCTTAAAATGTCTCTGAAAGGAATTGACTTTTGGGAATACTTTAGGGAAGCAAAAGAAAGAAATTGTTTCATTACTTGCGCAAGTCACTTAAATTTAATTTTCATGAATGAAATTTGCTGCTTAATGCTAAATGTAGTTTTAAATACGATCAGGGGCAAGTATCATAAATATAACAGTTCTAGTGGTTACAGGATCGCAAAATATGCGAATGGGAAACAAAGGTGTAAATGCGAGCCTACTTGGTATGAGGAACTGTATCAGCTGTGATACTGAAAGACTAATCGTTCCGAAGTGAAGTGAACTGCAAAGTGTGTGAAAGGGATTTAACGAGTTTAGAAGGGATAAGTAATGGCTGCTCGTGTATTTCTTTAAGAGACTTTCGTTGCTCGTGACCAACTAACGTCATTCTCCGAATAACATCCTCATGTGATCCCTCCCATTCGTTGCAGGTGATACCGAGATTTCTTTTCATCCTTATTATACCACAAAAGGTATTGAGTGCTATATAATATTGTGGGAAGTGGCAGTTATTCTTTGTCATTATATGATTTAAGAGTCCTGTGAGGCTTTACTGTGCATTTACACGTGCCAATAAAGGTTCTGGAAACTTCCTGCATGCGCAAATCCACTGCGACCTCACAACATTAGCTGTCTATGATCTAGTAGTGTAAAATATACAGTGGGCGGCCACATATTTAATACCTTTATGGAGAGGGGAGTTTTTAAATCTGCCCTCTGTAGTGGGTCACATAATGATACGTCATGGACACAGTTAGTGCTTGTATGTTGAGTTGCAACATGTTAATTATTTATGACCGGAGGCTACCATATGATGAGTAAGTCCTGCAATTACTGCCACAGCCATATGGAGTGTGCTGAATGATTTGAACAAACTCTGATGGTATGCCAGTGCTATAGTTTTTCATATAGTGTCCTCTTCAATGCGGTCACAGTTTTCTTTGCTTGGCATGAGCGCTTTCAATGTCTGATAGTGTGTTGTCGGAAGCTCGTTTGTTCCTTGCTCTTGCCAGCCGGCCGAAGTGGCCGAGCGGTTAAAGGCGCGGCAGTCTGGAACCGCAAGACCGCTACGTTCGCAGGTTCGAATCCTGCCTCGGGCATAGATGTTTGTGACGTCCTTAGGTTAGTTAGGTTTAACTAGTTCTAAGTTCTAGGGGACTAATGACCTCTGCAGTTGAGTCCCATAGTGCTCAGAGCCATTTGAACCATTTGAACCTTGCTCTTGCCGCCAATACATACCCTGTTGTATTTGAGCACGTCCAGTTACTATTCTGTGGGAAAAATGGTATAACATTCCGTTGAAAACGAGTGTTAAGTATCTGTGTAGACGTCAAATAGAGCTCGTATGTATCTTGTCAGCATTGATGCTATTGGTAATGGGTAGGGCACTCGTGTGATCCATAAACCCTACAATGGCCCCACACTTCGGTGGTATCCCACATTACCTTGCAACATAACAGATATGCATTTATGTCCCTCAATATTTGGGGAGATTCACTATAGGTTTAGGTCCGTACACGAACGAAGTTTTACTACAACTTTTTAGAATCATTAGTCGTGTCCAATCTAATTTACTCTGTGTATTCCGTTAAGAACCATTAATGTCATTTTCCTAGAATATTTCTAGCGATGGTAGTATGCAAGCTTCTAAGTTAGTTAATGTTATCAGTGATTCCAAGGGTCAAATCGCCTTTTACTGTATATTAACTTTTTCTGTTCTGAGTGATTTATGTGCCTTAGTCTCGCGAGCCAGCAAATGAACCAGCAGGATCGTCAGTAGGGATGAGGTAATAGAAGGATAAGTCGATCAGGAGAGTGCAGTGAGTGCGTTGTAGCTCGCTGTCCAGATTTCGAGAGCGTGCGCTTCTGGATGAGTCATCGAATATATTGCTTCCCCCTACTTATACGGCCCGAGGAGATAGCGAATGTAATATTAGAGAGATTCGAGCTTTCACGGACGCTTTCCGGCTGTCGTTTTTCCCGCGAACCATACGCGACTGGAACAGGAAAGGGAGGTAATGACAGTGGCACGTGAAGTGCCCTCCACCACACACCTTTGGGTGTCTTGCTGAGTATGAGATGTAGATGTTGTGTTGCAACATAGAAATTATTTATGAGCAGCGGTTACCAAGTGATGAGTAAGTAGCGCAATGACTGTCATATCCATATGGTGTGTGCAGAATGAATTGAACTAACTCTGATGGTATGCCATTGCTACAGTTTTGCATATAGCGGAAGCTTCTGTGCGGTCCAGGTTGTTTTTGCTCGGAATGAGCGCTTTCAATGTGTGATGGTGTGTTGTTGGAACGTCGTCTGTCCCTTGCACTTGCTGTCAATAGTTAGCCTGTTTTATTTGAGGACGAAAAGCCACTATACTGCGGGAAGAATGGTACGACATTCCGTTGATAATCAGCGACAAGCATTTGTGCAGACGTCAAATAGTGCTCGTATGTATCTTGTCAGCATTGATGCTATTGGTAATGGGTGGGGCACTCGTGTGATCCATAAGCCCAACTATGGCTCCACACTTAGGTGGGATCCCACGTTACCTTTCAACATAATAGATATACACTCACGTCATTCAATATTTGTTTTACTTCAGTATAGGTATAGGTGCGTGCAGGAACGACGTTTTATTATAATCCTTTAGAAACATTAGTCCTGCTTGATCTGATTAGTACCTGTATTTCCTTAAGAACAATTAAAGTCACTTTTCTAGCGATGGTTTTATGCATGATTCTAGTTGTGTTAATTGTCTCTCCTGAGTGACTTGTGTGCTTTAGTCCCGGTAATTAGGAATTGAACCAGCAGGATCGTCAGTAGGGATGAGGTAATAGAAGGATAAGTCGATCAGGAGAACGCAGTGAGTTGGCACGTAGGTTAGTTACTGGATATGAGCAGATTAACAAATCACTTGCGATCATTTCGTCTATTCTAAAGCTGCCCAGGTAGCCCGTTTTTGAAGAGACTGTGAAGTGGAAAGGCCAAGATAAAGCTCTGTTGAACAGAAATGCGACAGACGTCCTGTACTGACGGTATTTAATTCTTTTGGGAAATTGGCAGTAAATCTTTAATAACTGAGCAAACAAAAAATATTTACTCACATGCAGTGCAATTATTTAAGGTAACTTGCAGTGAACGGCTGGAAAAACAGTAAGAATTTTCATAAAGTTTATGAGGGTCTAACTACATAATGTGAACTCTGAATACAAAGAAATTTTTGGACAACGAAAGTGTTTTAAGTATGAAGATTTTGGATTAAGAATAATTGGAATAGCTTTGATATAACATTTGTCGTATAAACATTTACGTCGCTCAGTAATTTATAATTTTTCCTACCAGCCTACGTTTAAAATCAATAGACTTGTTAACTACTTTCCTTAGATGCTTAAAACTTTATGCTCGCATTTATGACATTGTTATTTAAAAAGCAGACTTAACTCAAATGATTTCAGTCGATAGTTATTTATACTATAAATAAATGACTGTGAGTAAAAATTAAGGTAATTTTTTAATAACTAATAAGGGTATATTTTTCTTCCTAGTGAAAGTAAGCTGGTGCCTGTAGGCTACTTTTCTCCAAATGATAGCTGAAATACAAAAAATAAAATGTCACACCTCTAGCTGAAATTGCTTTTTTCATTAAAATAATCAAGTCAGAAAATTAGATTCTTGGGAAATTCAGTTTAAAGGTGCATTTCATCGGTTACGCACCTGTGTTGTAGTTCAAACCCTCCAGTTGCATAATATTCTTGGTTTGTGGGTACCTCATCTTCTCTCCTCCTTTTATTGCTCCTCGTTTCTATTGTGGCCTTTTTAGTTGCCTCAAGAACCCATTTTTCGCCCTCGGCCCGTCTCAAGGGATCAATTGGCATCAGTGCTAACTGCCCAATCATTAAAGCAAATTACTGCATCTAACACATCTAATCTCAAGGTACTGAAATCAACAATCACAGTTTTAGGCAGGTGTTCCCATATCACGTGGTTTAAAAAGTCATTAACATTTTGTGTCTTTCCATGTAAGCACTATGACAATAGTTTCGTGTCACTTAGGTCCCTGTATATGGGCTTAGTTGCTTCCAATACCTCAAATGGCAGGGAGTGATGGTGTGCATAAGTCTCACCATTTGTTATTGCTTTTATGTAACGACACCATGTGCGTACACCACTGTCACAGAGAGCATGCTGTGGATGGTTACCCGTAGAAGCTTTATGGAAACAGGTAGCCCATACTGCTTTCTTTATGGCCTCAATATTGTCTCGCTTCCTTCTTATGGCTAAGATAGAATAGAGCGGCACTTTGTCACGTCTTCCTTAGTAAGACGACCCCGACCAACAATTTGTTTGCCATCACTGAGGTTTTTCTCCTTCATATCTTTTGTTAGCTTACGTAAACGTGTATCTATCCTCTCTTCGACATGACCAAAAGACAGTAACATTTCAATTTAAGCAGTTCTCCCTTAAGGCATATTTTCCAACACATTTGCAACCATCTGGACTCTGCGTCTCCAAGGTACTTCACATACTGGCACACATTTAAATTGGATTTTTAAAGTGTTTCGGATATCTGAATCGATTCATTTAACTGCCATTTTGTGCACAAAATTCTACGTATTCATTGAAGAAAGAAAAAAAATAGAATTTTTTAACCAGATTCACTGGAAAGTGATCTTATATCACATAAGTAATTTGTTTTAAATATACGAAAATTAAATATAAGTTTTTAAAATGGTAAACGAAACTCAACATGTATTTTTTTTTTAAAATGGTCAGTAGGTACTTAAATTTGTGTACATGGAAACCGAGAACACTTAACACTGAATACCTCTGACTCGCCTCAGTCCAATTGCTGCACGAAATATGTAGATGTTACTGTGGAATTTCACAATAAGATAAATTTAAGAACTATGATTTCTCTCTGGTTTTGAAATAAGTTTCGGTTAAATAAAGTTTGTAATTAAGATGCATAACAATTTCGAAAATTAATGATTATTTAGCAAAGTACAAGATAAACCTTATTAAGCACCTTACTAGGGCATATAAGCCGTGTTAAGGATGCCTATTAACATTTCTAACATCACTTTGTCATGTAAATGTATGTAAATTACGGTAAGTTAAGATACATGTTAATGCGTTGTCGTTTCAAGAAACGTTGATTTTACCAGATCGGCAATAACATTTGAAGCTGAACTGCATTCCGTAACATATTCAGGGTCATTATCTGTTTCATAGTATTCACATGATCCTCAGATAGTATAGATCGTCCCATGAAATTATTAGTCTCGTACAAATACTGCAGAGTTTGATGTTTATAAAGAATCTGCATCGAATGCAAATAGAAACCGGTTGTTGACCTACGTTTCGGCGCTGATAACCAAGCCTTGTTCAGAACACACTATAGCTACAAACTGCCTATAGAGTCTTGGTGCAACATTAATTCAGAACCATGCCTCCATAGGCAGCTTGTGGTTTTAGTGTGTTCCAAAGAAGGAAGAACATTAACACAGAACCGTACCTCTTTGGGCAGTTTGTAGTTTTAGTGTGTTCCGAAGAAGGCGTGGTTACCTGCGTCGAAACCTAGGTCAACATCCGGTTTCTATTTGCAATCGAGGCAGATTGTTTACAATCATCAAGTTATTCACGAATGCTGATGCCTGCAATGTTAAAAGTTCTCTCCGCAGATTTTAATACAAATGGCAGCACTGTTTTCGCACTTACCTCTATTTACGTGTACACATCTTGACAAAGTTTACATTATCGAGAATCTGATATAAGAGATAGAGCTTCTACATCTAGATATGTAATGGAACAAGGAACTTTAGAAATTTGAGGAATAGATCATATTGTGATGTACATTGGAGTATAAATAAATAGTGAATGGCGTTTAAATGTGTTATCGTTAATATGAACACTAAGCAGGTTAAAGAAATGTTGGAATATGAATGGGCATTGAAATGGGAAGCAATTCTTGGTGTTCTTAAAATGTCTCTGAAAGGAATTGACTTTTGGGAATACGTTAGGGAAGCAAAAGAAAGAAATTGTTTCATTACTTGCGCAAGTCACTTAAATTTAATTTTCATGAATGAAATTTGCTGCTTATTGTTAAATGTAGTTTTAAATACGATCAGGGGCAAGTATCATAAATATAACAGTTCTAGTGGTTACAGGATCGCAAAATATGCGAATGGGAGACAAAGGTGTAAATGCGAGCCTACTTGGTATGAGGAACTGTATCAGCTGTGATACTGAAAGACTAATCGTTCCGAAGTGAAGTGAACTGCAAAGTGTGTGAAAGGGATTTAACGAGTTTAGAAGGGATAAGTAATGGCTGCTCGTGTATTTCTTTAAGAGACTTTCGTTGCTCGTGACCAACTAACGTCATTCTCCGAATAACATCCTCATGTGATCACTACCATTCGTTGCAGGTGATACCGAGATTTCTTTTCATCTTTACTATACCACAAAAGGTATTGAGTGCTATATAATATTGTGGGAAGTGGCAGTTATTCTTTGTCATTATACGATTTAACAGTCCTGTGAGGCTTTACTGTGCATTTACACATGCCAATAAAGGTTCTGGAAACTTCCTGCATACGCAAATCCACGGCGACCTCACAACATTAGCTGTCTATGATCTAGTAGTGTAAAATATACAGTGGGCGGCCACATATTTAATACCTTTATGGAGAAGGGAGTTTTTAAATCTGCCCTCTGTAGTGGGTCACATAATGATACGTCATGGACACAGTTAGAGCTTGTATGTTGAGTTGCAACATGATAATTATTTACGACCGGAGGCCACCATATGATGAGTAAGTCCTGCAATGACTGCCACAGCCATATGGAGTGTGCAGAATGATTTGAACAAACTCTGATGGTATGCCAGTGCTATAGTTTTTCATATAGTGTCCTCTTCAATGCGGTCACAGTTTTCTTTGCTTGGCATGAGCGCTTTCAATGTCTGATAGTGTGTTGTCGGAAGCTCGTTTGTTCCTTGCTCTTGCCGCCAATACATACCCTGTTGTATTTGAGCACGTCCGGTTACTATTCTGTGGGAAAAATGGTATAACATTCCGTTGAAAACGAGTGTTAAGTATCTGTGTAGACGTCAAATAGAGCTCGTATGTATCTTGTCAGCATTGATGCTATTGGTAATGGAAAGGGCACTCGTGTGATCCATAACCCCTACAATTGCCCCACACATCGGTGGTATCCCACATTACCTTGCAACATAACAGATATGCATTTATGTCCCTCAATATTTGGGGAGCTTCACTATAGGTTTAGGTCCGTACACGAACGAAGTTTTACTACAACTTTTTAGAATCATTAGTCGTGTCCAATCTAATTTACTCTGTGTATTCCGTTAAGAACCATTAATGTCATTTTCCTAGAATATTTCTAGCGATGGTTGTATGCAAGCTTCTAAGTTAGTTAATGTTATCAGTGATTCCAAGGTCAAATCGCCTTTTACTGTATATTAACTTTTTCCGTTCTGAGTGATTTATGTGCCTTAGTCTCGCGAGCCAGCAAATGAACCAGCAGGATCGTCAGTAGGGATGAGGTAATAGAAGGATAAGTCGATCAGGAGAGTGCAGTGAGTGCATTGTAGCTCGCTGTCCAGATTTCGAGAGCGTGCGCTTCTGGATGAGTCATCGAATATATTGCTTCCCCCTACTTATACGGCCCGAGGAGATAGCGAATGGAAAATTAGAGAGATTCGAGCTTTCACGGACGCTTTCCGGCTGTCGTTTTTCCCGCGAACCATACGCGACTGGAACAGGAAAGGGAGGTTATGACATTGGCACGTGAAGTGCCCTCCGCCACACACCTTTGGGTGTCTTGCTGAATATGAGATGTAGATGTTGTGTTGCAACATAGAAATTATTTATGAACAGCGGTTACCAAGTGATGAGTAAGTAGCGCAATGACTGTCATATCCATATGGTGTGTGCAGAATGAATTGAACTAACTCTGATGGTATGCCATTGCTACAGTTTTGCATATAGTGAAAGCTTCTGTGCGGTCCAGGTTGTCTTTGCTCGGAATGAGCGCTTTCAATGTGTGATAGTGTGTTGTCGGAACGTCGTCTGCCCCTTGCACTTGCTGTCAATAGTTAGCATGTTTTATTTGAGGACGAAAAGCCACTATACTGCGGGAAGAATGGTACGACATTCCGTTGATAATCAGCGACAAGCATCTGTGCAGACGTCAAATAGTGCTCGTATGTATCTTGTCAGCATTGATGCTATTGGTAATGGGTGGGGCACTCGTGTGATCCATAAGCCCAACTATGGCTCCACACTTAGGTGGGATCCCACGTTACCTTTTAACATAATAGATATACACTCACGTCATTCAATATTTGTTTTACTTCAGTATAGGTATAGGTGCGTGCAGGAACGACGTTTTATTATAATCCTTTAAAAACATTAGTCCTGCTCGATCTGATTAGTACCTGTATTTCCTTAAGAACAATTAAAGTCACTTTTCTAGCGATGGTTTTATGCATGATTCTAGTTGTGTTAATTGTCTCTCCTGAGTGACTTGTGTGCTTTAGTCCCGGTAATTAGGAACTGAACCAGCAGGATCGTCAGTAGGGATGAGGTAATAGAAGGATAAGTCGATCAGGAGAACGCAGTGAGTTGGCACGTAGGTTAGTTACTGGATATGAGCAGATTAACAAATCACTTGCGATCATTTCGTCTATTCTAAAGCTGCCCAGGTAGCCCGTTTTTGAAGAGACTGTGAAGTGGAAAGGCCAAGAAAAAGCTCTGTTGAACAGAGATGCGGCAGACGTCCTGTACTGACGGTATTTAATTCTTTTGGGAAATTGGCAGTAAATCTTTAATAACTGAGCAAACAAAAAATATTTACTCACATGCAGTGCAATTATTTAAGGTAACTTGCAGTGAACGGCTGGAAAAACAGTAAGAATTTTCATAAAGTTTATGAGGGTCTAACTACATAATGTGAACTCTGAATACAAAGAAATTTTTGGACAATTAAAGTGTTTTAAGAATGAAGATTTTGGATTAAGAATAATTGGAATAGCTTTGATATAACATTTGTCGTATAAACATTTATGTCGCTCAGTAATTTATAATTTTTCTCACCAGCCTACGTTTAAAATCAATAGACTTGTTAACTACTTTCCTTAGATGCTTAAAACTTTATGCTCGCATTTATGACATTGTTATTTAAAAAGCAGACTTAACTCAAATGATTTCAGTCGATAGTTATTTATACTATAAATAAATGACTGTGAGTAAAAATTAAGGTAATTTTTTAATAACTAATAAGGGTATATTTTTCTTCCTAGTGAAAGTAAGCTGGTGCCTGTAGGCTACTTTTCTCCAAATGGTAGCTGAAATACAAAAAATAAAATGTCACACCTCTAGCTGAAATTGCTTTTTTCATTAAAATAATCAAGTCAGAAAATTAGATTCTTGGGAAATTCAGTTTAAAGGGACATTTCATCGGTTACGCACCTGTGTTGTAGTTCAAACCCTCCAGTTGCATAATATTCTTGGTTTGTGGGTACCTCATCTTCTCTCCTCCTTTTATTGCTCCTCGTTTCTATTGTGGCCTTTTTAGTTGCCTCAAGAACCCATTTTTCGCCCTCGGCCCGTCTCAAGGGATCAATTGGCATCAGTGCTAACTGCCCAATCATTAAAGCAAATTACTGCATCTAACACATCTAATCTCAAGGTACTGAAATCAACAATCACAGTTTTAGGCAGGTGTTCCCATATCACGTGGTTTAAAAAGTCATTAACATTTTGTGTCTTTCCATGTAAGCACTATGACAATAGTTTCGTGTCACTTAGGTCCCTGTATATGGGCTTAGTTGCTTCCAATACCTCAAATGGCAGGGAGTGATGGTGTGCATAAGTATCACCATTTGTTATTGCTTTTATGTAACGACACCATGTGCGTACACCACTGTCACAGAGAGCATGCTGTGGATGGTTACCCGTAGAAGCTTTATGGAAACAGGTAGCCCATACTGCTTTCTTTATGGCCTCAATATTGTCTCGCTTCCTTCTTATGGCTAAGATAGAATAGAGCGGCACTTTGTCACGTCTTCCTTAGTAAGACGACCCCGACCAACAATTTGTTTGCCATCACTGAGGTTTTTCTCCTTCATATCTTTTGTTAGCTTACGTAAACGTGTACCTATCCTCTCTTCGACATGACCAAAAGACAGTAACATTTCAATTTAAGCAGTTCTCCCTTAAGGCATATTTTCCAACACATTTGCAACCATCTGGACTCTGCGTCTCCAAGGTACTTCACATACCGGCACACATTTAAATTGGATTTTTAAAGTGTTTCGGATATCTGAATCGATTCATTTAACTACCATTTTGTGCACAAAATTCTACGTATTCATTAAAGAAAAAAAAAATAGAATTTTTTAACCAGATTCACTGGAAAGTGATCTTATATCACATAAGTAATTTGTTTTAAATATACGAAAATTAAATATAAGTTTTTAAAATGGTAAACGAAACTCAACATGTATTTTTTTTTAAAATGGTCAGTAGGTACTTAAATTTGTGTACATGGAAACCGAGAACACTTAACACTGAATACCTCTGACTCGCCTCAGTCCAATTGCTGCACGAAATATGTAGATGTTACTGTGGAATTTCACAATAAGATAAATTTAAGAACTATGATTTCTCTCTGGTTTTGAAATAAGTTTCGGTTAAATAAAGTTTGTAATTAAGATGCATAACAATTTCAAAAATTAATGATTATTTAGCAAAGTACAAGATAAATCTTATTAAGCACCTTACTAGGGCATATAAGCCGTGTTAAGGATGCCTATTAACATTTCTAACATCACTTTGTCATGTAAATGTATGTAAATTACGGTAAGTTAAGATACATGTTAATGCGTTGTCGTTTCAAGAAACGTTGATTTTACCAGATCGGCAATAACATTTGAAGCTGAACTGCATTCCGTAACATATTCAGGGTCATTATCTGTTTCATAGTATTCACATGATCCTCAGATTGTATAGATCGTCTCATGAAATTATTAGTCTCGTACAAATACCGCAGAGTTTGATGTTTATAAAGAATCTGCATCGAATGCAAATAGAAACCGGTTGTTGACCTACGTTTCGGCGCTGATAACCAAGCCTTGTTCAGAACACACTATAGCTACAAACTGCCTATAGAGTCTTGGTGCAACATTAATTCAGACCCATGCCTCCATAGGCAGCTTGTGGTTTTAGTGTGTTCCAAAGAAGGAAGAACATTAACACAGAACCGTACCTCTTTGGGCAGTTTGTAGTTTTAGTGTGTTCCGAAGAAGGCGTGGTTACCTGCGTCGAAACCTAGGTCAACATCCGGTTTCTATTTGCAATCGAGGCAGATTGTTTACAATCATCAAGTTATTCACGAATGCTGATGCCTGCAATGTTAAAAGTTCTCTCCGCAGATTTTAATACAAATGGCAGCACTGTTTTCGCACTTACCTCTATTTACGTGTACACATCTTGACAAAGTTTACATTATCGAGAATCTGATATAAGAGATAGAGCTTCTACATCTAGATATGTAATGGAACAAGGAACTTAAGAAATTTGAGGAATAGATCATATTGTGATGTACATTGGAGTATAAATAAATAGTGAATGGCGTTTAAATGTGTTATCGTTAATATGAACACTAAGCAGGTTAAAGAAATGTTGGAATATGAATGGGCATTGAAATGGGAAGCAATTCTTGGTGTTCTTAAAATGTCTCTGAAAGGAATTGACTTTTGGGAATACGTTAGGGAAGCAAAAGAAAGAAATTGTTTCATTACTTTCGCAAGTCACTTAAATTTAATTTTCATGAATGAAATTTGCTGCTTAATGCTAAATGTAGTTTTAAATACGATCAGGGGCAAGTATCATAAATATAACAGTTCTAGTGGTTACAGGATCGCAAAATATGCGAATGGGAAACAAAGGTGTAAATGCGAGCCTACTTGGTATGAGGAACTGTATCAGCTGTGATACTGAAAGACTAATCGTTCCGAAGTGAAGTGAACTGCAAAGTGTGTGAAAGGGATTTAACGAGTTTAGAAGGGATAAGTAATGGCTGCTCGTGTACTTCTTTAAGAGACTTTCGTTGCTCGTGACCAACTAACGTCATTCTCCGAATAACATCCTCATGTGATCCCTCCCATTCGTTGCAGGTGATACCGAGATTTCTTTTCATCCTTATTATACCACAAAAGGTATTGAGTGCTATATAATATTGTGGGAAGTGGCAGTTATTCTTTGTCATTATACGATTTAACAGTCCTGTGAGGCTTTACTGTGCATTTACACGTGCCCATAAGGGTTCTGGAAACTTCCTGCATGCGCAAATCCACTGCGACCTCACAACATTAGCTGTCTATGATCTAGTAGTGTAAAATATACAGTGGGCGGCCACATATTTAATACCTTTATGGAGAAGGGAGTTTTTAAATCTGCCCTCTGTAGTGGGTCACATAATGATACGTCATGGACACAGTTAGTGCTTGTATGTTGAGTTGCAACATGTTAATTATTTATGACCGGAGGCTACCATATGATGAGTAAGTCCTGCAATGACTGCCACAGCCATATGGAGTGTGCAGAATGATTTGAACAAACTCTGATGGTATGCCAGTGCTATAGTTTTTCATATAGTGTCCTCTTCAGTGCGGTCACAGTTTTCTTTGCTTGGCATGAGCGCTTTCAATGTCTGATAGTGTGTTGTCGGAAGCTCGTTTGTTCCTTGCTCTTGCCAGCCGGCCGAAGTGGCCGTTCGGTTAAAGGCGCTGCAGTCTGGAACCGCAAGACCGCTACGTTCGCAGGTTCGAATCCTGCCTCGGGCATGGATGTTTGTGATGTCCTTAGGTTAGTTAGGTGGTTTAACTAGTTCTAAGTTCTAGGGGACTAATGACCTCAGCAGTTGAGTCCCATAGTGCTCAGAGCCATTTGAACCATTTGAACCTTGCTCTTGCCGCCAATACATACCCTGTTGTATTTGAGCACGTCCGGTTACTATTCTGTGGGAAAAATGGTATAACATTCCGTTGAAAACGAGTGTTAAGTATCTGTGTAGACGTCAAATAGAGCTCGTATGTATCTTGTCAGCATTGATGCTATTGGTAATGGGTAGGGCACTCGTGTGATCCATAACCCCTACAATGGCCCCACACTTCGGTGGTATCCCACATTACCTTGCAACATAACAGATATGCATTTATGTCCCTCAATATTTGGGGAGCTTCAGTATAGGTTTAGGTCCGTACACGAACGAAGTTTTACTACAAATTTTTAGAATCATTAGTCGTGTCCAATCTAATTTACTCTGTGTATTCCGTTAAGAACCATTAATGTCATTTTCCTAGAATATTTCTAGCGATGGTTGTATGCAAGCTTCTAAGTTAGTTAATGTTATCAGTGATTCCAAGGGTCAAATCGCCTTTTACTGTATATTAACTTTTTCTGTTCTGAGTGATTTACGTGCCTTAGTCTCGTGAGCCAGCAAATGAACCAGCAGGATCGTCAGTAGGGATGAGGTAATAGAAGGATAAGTCGATCAGGAGAGTGCAGTGAGTGCGTTGTAGCTCGCTGTCCAGATTTCGAGAGCGTGCGCTTCTGGATGAGTAATCGAATATATTGCTTCCCCCTACTTATACGGCCTGAGGAGATAGCGAATGTAAAATTAGAGAGATTCGAGCTTTCACGGACGCTTTCCGGCTGTCGTTTTTCCCGCGAACCATACGCGACTGGAACAGGAAAGGGAGGTAATGACAGTGGCACGTGAAGTGCCCTCCGCCACACACCTTTGGGTGTCTTGCTGAGTATGAGATGTAGATGTTGTGTTGCAACATAGAAATTATTTATGAACAGCGGTTACCAAGTGATGAGTAAGTAGCGCAATGACTGTCATATCCATATGGTGTGTGCAGAATGAATTGAACTAACTCTGATGGTATGCCATTGCTACAGTTTTGCATATAGCGGAAGCTTCTGTGCGGTCCAGGTTGTCTTTGCTCGGAATGAGCGCTTTCAATGTGTGATAGTGTGTTGTCGGAACGTCGTCTGTCCCTTGCACTTGCTGTCAATAGTTAGCCTGTTTTATTTGAGGACGAAAAGCCACTATACTGCGGGAAGAATGGTACGACATTCCGTTGATAATCAGCGACAAGCATCTGTGCAGACGTCAAATAGTGCTCGTATGTATCTTGTCAGCATTGATGCTATTGGTAATGGGTGGGGCACTCGTGTGATCCATAAGCCCAACAATGGCTCCACACTTAGGTGGGATCCCACGTTACCTTTCAACATAATAGATATACACTCACGTCATTCAATATTTGTTTTACTTCAGTATAGGTATAGGTGCGTGCAGGAACGACGTTTTATTATAATCCTTTAGAAACATTAGTCCTGCTTGATCTGATTAGTACCTGTATTTCCTTAAGAACAATTAAAGTCACTTTTCTAGCGATGGTTTTATGCATGATTCTAGTTGTGTTAATTGTCTCTCCTGAGTGACTTGTGTGCTTTAGTCCCGGTAATTAGGAATTGAACCAGCAGGATCGGCAGTAGGGATGAGGTAATAGAAGGATAAGTCGATCAGGAGAACGCAGTGAGTTGGCACGTAGGTTAGTTACTGGATATGAGCAGATTAACAAATCACTTGCGATCATTTCGTCTATTCTAAAGCTGCCCAGGTAGCTCTTTTTGAAGAGACTGTGAAGTGGAAAGGCGAAGAAAAAGCTCTGTTGAACAGAGATGCGGCAGACGTCCTGTACTGACGGTATTTAATTCTTTTGGGAAATTGGCAGTAAATCTTTAATAACTGAGCAAACAAAAAATATTTACTCACATGCAGTGCAATTATTTAAGGTAACTTGCAGTGAACGACTGGAAAAACAGTAAGAATTTTCATAAAGTTTATGTGGGTCTAACTACATAATGTGAACTCTGAATACAAAGAAATTTTTGGACAATCAAAGTGTTTTAAGAATGAAGATTTTGGATTAAGAATAATTGGAATAGCTTTGATATTACATTTGTCGTATAAACATTTATGTCGCTCAGTAATTTATAATTTTTCCTACCAGCCTACGTTTAAAATCAATAGACTTGTTAACTACTTTCCTTAGATGCTTAAAACTTTATGCTCACATTTATGACATTGATATTTAAAAAGCAGACTTAACTCAAATGATTTCAGTCGATAGTTATTTATACTATAAATAAATGACTGTGAGTAAAAATTAAGGTAATTTTTTAATAACTAATAAGGGTATATTTTTCTTCCTAGTGAAAGTAAGCTGGTGCCTGTAGGCTACCTTTCTCCAAATGGTAGCTGAAATACAAAAAATAAAATGTCACACCTGTAGCTGAAATTACTTTTTTTATTAAAATAATCAAGTCAGAAAATTAGATTCTTGGGAAATTCAGTTTAAAGGTGCATTTCATCGGTTACGCACCTGTGTTGTAGTTCAAACCCTCCAGTTGCATAATATTCTTGGTTTGTGGGTACCTCATCTTCTCTCCTCCTTTTATTGCTCCTCATTTCTATTCTGGCCTTTTTAGTTGCCTCAAGAACCCATTTTTCGCCCTCGGCCCCTGTCAAGGGATCAATTGGCATCAGTGCTAACTGCCCAATCATTAAAGCAAATTACTGCATCTAACACATCTAATCTCAAGGTACTGAAATCAACAATCACAGTTTTAGGCAGGTGTTCCCATATCACATGGTTTAAAAAGTCATTAACATTTTGTGTCTTTCCATGTAAGCACTATGACAATAGTTTCGTGTCACTTAGGTCCCTGTATATGGGCTTAGTTGCTTCCAATACCTCAAATGGCTGGGAGTGATGGTGTGCATAAGTCTCACCATTTGTTATTGCTTTTATGTAACGACACCATGTGTGTACACCACTGTCACAGAGAGCATGCTGTGGATGGTTACCCCTAGAAGCTTTATGGAAACAGGTAGCCCATACTGCTTTCTTTATGGCCTCAATATTGTCTCGCTTCCTTCTTATGGCTAAGATAGAATAGAGCGGCACTTTGTCACGTCTTCCTTAGTAAGACGACCCCGACCAACAATTTGTTTGCCATCACTGAGGTTTTTCTCTTTCATATCTTTTGTTACCTTACGTAAACGTGTACCTATCCTCTCTTCGACATGACCAAAAGACAGTAACATTTCAATTTAAGCAGTTCTCCCTTAAGGCATATTTTCCAACACATTTGCAACCATCTGGACTCTGCGTCTCCAAGGTACTTCACATACCGGCACACATTTAAATTGGATTTTTAAAGTGTTTCGGATATCTGAATCGATTCATTTAACTACCATTTTGTGCACAAAATTCTACATATTCATTGAAGACAAAAAAAATAGAATTTTTTAACCAGATTCACTGGAAATTGATCTTATATCACATAAGTAATTTGTTTTAAATATACGAAGATTAAATACAAGTTTTTAAAATGTTAAACGAAACTCAACATGTATTTTTTTTTTAAATGGTCAGTAGGTACTTAAATTTGTGTACATGGAAACCGAGAACACTTAACACTGAATACCTCTGACTCGCCTCAGTCCAATTGCTGCACGAAATATGTAGATGTTACTGTGGAATTTCACAATAAGATAAATTTAAGAACTATGATTTCTCTCTGGTTTTGAAATAAGTTTCGGTTAAATAAAGTTTGTAATTAAGATGCATACTAATTTCAAAAATTAATGATTATTTAGCAAAGTACAAGATAAACCTTATTAAGCACCTTACTAGGGCATATAAGCCGTGTTAAGGATGCCTATTAACATTTCTAACATCACTTTGTCATGTAAATGTATGTAAATTACGGTAAGTTAAGATACATGTTAATGCATTGTCGTTTCAAGAAACGTTGATTTTACCAGATCGGCAATAACATTTGAAGCTGAACTGCATTCCGTAACATATTCAGGGTCATTATCTGTTTCATAGTATTCACATGATCCTCAGATTGTATAGATCGTCCCATGAAATTATTAGTCTCGTACAAATACCGCAGAGTTTGATGTTTATAAAGAATCTGCATCGAATGCAAATAGAAACCGGTTGTTGACCTACGTTTCGGCGCTGATAACCAAGCCTTGTTCAGAACACACTATAGCTACAAACTGCCTATAGAGTCTTGGTGCAACATTAATTCAGAACCATGCCTCCTTAGGCAGCTTGTGGTTTTAGTGTGTTCCAAAGAAGGAAGAACATTAACACAGAACCGTACCTCTTTGGGCAGTTTGTAGTTTTAGTGTGTTCCGAAGAAGGCGTGGTTACCTGTGTCGAAACCTAGGTCAACATCCGGTTTCTATTTACAATCGAGGCAGATTGTTTACAATCATCAAGTTATTCACGAATGCTGATACCTGCAATGTTAAAAGTTCTCACCGCAGATTTTAATACAAATGGCAGCACTGTTTTCGCACTTACCTCTATTTACGTGTACACATCTTGACAAAGTTTACATTGACGAGAATCTGATATAAGAGATAGAGCTTCTACATCTAGATATGTAATGGAACAAGGAACTTTAGAAATTTGAGGAATAGATCATATTGTGATGTACATTGGAGTATAAATAAATAGTGAATGGCGTTTAAATGTGTTATCGTTAATATGAACACTTAGCAGGTTAAAGAAATGTTGGAATATGAATGGGCATTGAAATGGGAAGCAATTCTTGGTGTTCTTAAAATGTCTCTGAAAGGAATTGACTTTTGGGAATACGTTAGGGAAGCAAAAGAAAGAAATTGTTTCATTACTTGCGCAAGTCACTTAAATTTAATTTTCATGAATGAAATTTGCTGCTTAATGCTAAATGTAGTTTTAAATACGATCAGGGGCAAGTATCATAAATATAACAGTTCTAGTGGTTACAGGATCGCAAAATATGCGAATGGGAAACAAAGGTGTAAATGCGAGCATACTTGGTATGAGGAACTGTATCAGCTGTGATACTAAAAGACTAATCGTTCCGAAGTGAAGTGAACTGCAAAGTGTGTGAAAGGGATTTAATGAGTTTAGAAGGGATAAGTAATGGCTACTCGTGTATTTCTTTAAGAGACTTTCGTTGCTCGTGACCAACTAACGTCATTCTCCGAATAACATCCTCATGTG
The DNA here is from genome assembly GCF_023864345.2 of Schistocerca serialis cubense. Lineage (NCBI taxonomy): Eukaryota > Metazoa > Arthropoda > Insecta > Orthoptera > Acrididae > Schistocerca > Schistocerca serialis. The sequence continues at coordinate 576,504,263 of NC_064640.1, read as the reverse complement.
ATCACTCCCATTCGTTGCAGGTGATACCGAGATTTCTTTTCATCTTTACTACACCACAAAAGGTACTGAGTGCTATATAATATTGTGGGAAGTGGCAGTTATTCTTTGTCATTATACGATTTAACAGTCCTGTGAGGCTTTACTGTGCATTTACACGTGCCAATAAAGGTTCTGGAAACTTCCTGCATGCGCAAATCCACGGCGACCTCACAACATTAGCTGTCTATGATCTAGTAGTGTAAAATATACAGTGGGCGGCCACATATTTAATACCTTTATGGAGAAGGGAGTTTTTAAATCTGCCCTCTGTAGTGGGTCACATAATGATACGTCATGGACACAGTTAGTGCTTGTATGATGAGTTGCAACATGTTAATTATTAATGGCCGGAGGCTACCATATGATGAGTAAGTCCTGCAATGACTGCCACAGCCATATGGAGCGTGCAGAATGATTTGAACAACCTCTGATGGTATGCCAGTGCTATAGTTTTTCATATAGTGTCCTCTTCAATGCGGTCACAGTTTTCTTTGCTTGGCATGAGTGCTTTCAATGTCTGATAGTGTGTTGTCGGAAGCTCGTTTGTTCCTTGCTCTTGCCGCCAATACATACCCTGTTGTATTTGAGCACGTCCGGTTACTATTCTGTGGGAAAAATGGTATAACATTCCGTTGAAAACGAGTGTTAAGTATCTGTGTAGACGTCAAATAGAGCTCGTATGTATCTTGTCAGCATTGATGCTATTGGTAATGGGTAGGGCACTCGTGTGATCCATAACCCCTACAATGGCCCCACACTTCGGTGGTATCCCACATTACCTTGCAACATAACAGATATGCATTTATGTCATTCAATATTTGGGGAGCTTCAGTATAGGTTTAGGTACGTACACGAACGAAGTTTTATTACAGCTTTTTAGAATCATTAGTCGTGTCCAATCTAATTTACTCTGTGTATTCCGTTAAGAACCATTAATGTCATTTTCCTAGAATATTTCTAGCGATGGTTGTATGCAAGCTTCTAAGTTAGTTAATGTTATCAGTGATTCCAAGGGTCAAATCGCCTTTTACTGTATATTAACTTTTTCTGTTCTGAGTGATTTACGTGCCTTAGTCTCGTGAGCCAGCAAATGAACCAGCAGGATCGTCAGTAGGGATGAGGTAATAGAAGGATAAGTCGATCAGGAGAGTGCAGTGAGTGCGTTGTAGCTCGCTGTCCAGATTTCGAGAGCGTGCGCTTCTGGATGAGTAATCGAATATATTGCTTCCCCCTACTTATACGGCCTGAGGAGATAGCGAATGTAAAATTAGAGAGATTCGAGCTTTCACAGACGCTTTCCGGCTGTCGTTTTTCCCGCGAACCATACGCGACTGGAACAGGAAAGGGAGGTAATGACAGTGGCACGTGAAGTGCCCTCCGCCACACACCTTTGGGTGTCTTGCTGAGTATGAGATGTAGATGTTGTGTTGCAACATAGAAATTATTTATGAACAGCGGTTACCAAGTGATGAGTAAGTAGCGCAATGACTGTCATATCCATATGGTGTGTGCAGAATGAATTGAACTAACTCTGATGGTATGCCATTGCTACAGTTTTGCATATAGCGGAAGCTTCTGTGCGGTCCAGGTTGTCTTTGCTCGGAATGAGCGCTTTCAATGTGTGATAGTGTGTTGTCGGAACGTCGTCTGTCCCTTGCACTTGCTGTCAATAGTTAGCCTGTTTTATTTGAGGACGAAAAGCCACTATACTGCGGGAAGAATGGTACGACATTCCGTTGATAATCAGCGACAAGCATCTGTGCAGACGTCAAATAGTGCTCGTATGTATCTTGTCAGCATTGATGCTATTGGTAATGGGTGGGGCACTCGTGTGATCCATAAGCCCAACTATGGCTCCACACTTAGGTGGGATCCCACGTTACCTTTCAACATAATAGATATACACTCACGTCATGCAATATTTGTTTTACTTCAGTATAGGTATAGGTGCGTGCAGGAACGACGTTTTTTATAATCCTTTAGAAACATTAGTCCTGCTCGATCTGATTAGTACCTGTATTTCCTTAAGAACAATTAAAGTCATTTTTCTAGCGATGGTTTTATGCATGACTCTAGTTGTGTTAATTGTCTCTCCTGAGTGACTTGTGTGCTTTAGTCCCGGTAATTAGGAATTGAACCAGCAGGATCGTCAGTAGGGATGAGGTAATAGAAGGATAAGTCGATCAGGAGAACGCAGTGAGTTGGCACATAGCTTAGTTACTGGATATGTGCAGATTAACAAATCACTTGCGATCATTTCGTCTATTCTAAAGCTGCCCAGGTAGCCCGTTTTTGAAGAGACTGTGAAGTGGAAAGGCCAAGAAAAAGCTCTGTTGAACAGAGATGCGGCAGACGTCCTGTACTGACGGTATTTAATTCTTTTGGGAAATTGGCAGTAAATCTTTAATAACAGAGCAAACAAAAAATATTTACTCACATGCAGTGCAATTATTTAAGGTAACTTGCAGTGAACGGCTGGAAAAACAGTAAGAATTTTCATAACGTTTATGAGGGTCTAACTACATAATGTGAACTCTGATTACAAAGAAATTTTTGGACAATCAAAGTGTTTTAAGAATGAAGATTTTGGATTAAGAATAATTGGAATAGCTTTGATATAACATTTGTCGTATAAACATTTATGTCGCTCAGTAATTTATAATTTTTCCTACCAGCCTACGTTTAAAATCAATAGACTTGTTAACTACTTTCCTTAGATGCTTAAAACTTTATGCTCGCATTTATGACATTGTTATTTAAAAAGCAGACTTAACTCAAATGATTTCAGTCGATAGTTATTTATACTATAAATAAATGACTGTGAGTAAAAATTAAGGTAAATTTTTAATAACTAATAAGGGTATATTTTTCTTCCTAGTGAAAGTAAGCTGGTGCCTGTAGGCTACTTTTCTCCAAATGGTAGCTGAAATACAAAAAATAAAATGTCACACCTCTAGCTGAAATTGCTTTTTTTATTAAAATAATCAAGTCAGAAAATTAGATTCTTGGGAAATTCAGTTTAAAGGTGCATTTCATCGGTTACGCACCTGTGTTGTAGTTCAAACCCTCCAGTTGCATAATATTCTTGGTTTGTGGGTACCTCATCTTCTCTCCTCCTTTTATTGCTCCTCATTTCTATTCTGGCCTCTTTAGTTGCCTGAAGAACCCATTTTTCGCCTTCGGCCACTCTCAAGGAATCAATTGGTATCAGTGCTAACGGCCCATCATTAAAGCAAATAACTGCATCTAACACACCTAATCTAAAGATACTTAAATCTACAATCACAATTTTAGGCCGGCGTTCCCATATCACATAGTTTAAACAGTCATTAATATTTTGTGTCTTTCCATGACAATAGTTTAGTGTCCTTTGGTCCCTGTATATGGGCTTAGTTGCTTCCAATACCTCAAATGGCAGGGAGTGATGGTGTGCATAAGTCTCACCATTTGTTATTGCTTTTATGTAACGACACCATGTGTGTACACCACTGTCACAGAGAGCATGCTGTGGATGGTTACCCGTAGAAGCTTTATGGAAACAGGTAGCCCATACTGCTTTCTTTATGGCCTCAATATTGTCTCGCTTCCTTCTTATGGCTAAGACAGAATAGAGCGGCACTTTGTCACGTCTTCCTTAGTAAGACGACCCCGACCAACAATTTGTTTGCCATCACTGAGGTTTTTCTCCTTCATATCTTTTGTTAGCTTACGTAAACGTGTACCTATCCTCTCTTCGACATGACCAAAAGACAGTAACATTTCAATTTAAGCAGTTCACCCTTACGGCATATTTTCCAACACATTTGCAACCATCTGGACTCTGCGTCTCCAAGGTACTTCACATACCGGCACACATTTAAATTGGATTTTTAAAGTGTTTCGGATATCTGAATCGATTCATTTAACTACCATTTTGTGCACAAAATTCTACATATTCATTGAAGACAAAAAAAATAGAATTTTTTAACCAGATTCACTGGAAAGTGATCTTAAATCACATAAGTAATTTGTTTTAAATATACGAAGATTAAATATAAGTTTTTAAAATTGTAAACGAAACTCAATATGTATTTTTTTTTAAATGGTCAGTAGGTACTTAAATTTGTGTACATGGAAACCGAGAACACTTAACACTGAATACCTCTGACTCGCCTCAGTCCAATTGCTGCACGAAATATGTAGATGTTACTGTGGAATTTCACAATAAGATAAATTTAAAAACTATGATTTCTCTCTGGTTTTGAAATAAGTTTCGGTTAAATAAAGTTTGTAATTAAGATGCATAACAATTTCAAAAATTAATGATTATTTAGCAAAGTACAAGATAAACCTTATTAAGCACCTTACTAGGGCATATAAGCCGTGTTAAGGATGCCTATTAACATTTCTAACATCACTTTGTCATGTAAATGTATGTAAATTACGGTAAGTTAAGATACATGTTAATGCGTTGTCGTTTCAAGAAACGTTGATTTTACCAGATCGGCAATAACATTTGACGCTGAACTGCATTCCGTAACATATTCAGGGTCATTATCTGTTTCATAGTATTCACATGATCCTCAGATTGTATAGATCGTCCCATGAAATTATTAGTCTCGTACAAATACCGCAGAGTTTGATGTTTATAAAGAATCTGCATCGAATGCAAATAGAAACCGGTTGTTGACCTACGTTTCGACGCTGATAACCAAGCCTTGTTCAGAACACACTATAGCTACAAACTGCCTATAGAGTCTTGGTGCAACATTAATTCAGAACCATGCCTCCACAGGCAGCTTGTGGTTTTAGTGTGTTCCAAAGAAGGAAGAACATTAACACAGAACCGTACCTCTTTGGGCAGTTTGTAGTTTTAGTGTGTTCCGAAGAAGGCGTGGTTACCTGCGTCGAAACCTAGGTCAACATCCGGTTTCTATTTGCAATCGAGGCAGATTCTTTACAATCATCAAGTTATTCACGAATGCTGATGCCTGCAATGTTAAAAGTTCTCACCGCAGATTTTAATACAAATGGCAGCACTGTTTTCGCACTTACCTCTATTTACGTGTACACATCTTGACAAAGTTTACATTGACGAGAATCTGATATAAGAGATAGAGCTTCTACATCTAGATATGTAATGGAACAAGGAACTTTAGAAATTTGAGGAATAGATCATATTGTGATGTACATTGGAGTATAAATAAATAGTGAATGGCGTTTAAATGTGTTATCGTTAATATGAACACTAAGCAGGTTAAAGAAATGTTGGAATATGAATGGGCATTGAAATGGGAAGCAATTCTTGGTGTTCTTAAAATGTCTCTGAAAGGAATTGACTTTTGGGTATACTTTAGGGAAGCAAAAGAAAGAAATTGTTTCATTACTTGCGCAAGTCACTTAAATTTAATATTCGTGAATGAAATTTGCTGCTTAATGCTAAATGTATTTTTAAATACGATCAGGGGCAAGTATCATAAATATAACGTTTCTGGACGTTACAGGATCGCAAAATATGCGAATGGGAAACAAAGGTGTAAATGCGAGCCTACTTGGTATGAGGAACTGTATCAGCTGTGATACTGAAAGACTAATCGTTCCGAAGTGAAGTGAACTGCAAAGTGTGTGAAAGGGATTTAACGAGTTTAGAAGGGATAAGTAATGGCTGCTCGTGTATTTCTTTAAGAGACTTTCGTTGCTCGTGACCAACTAACGTCATTCTCCGAATAACATCCTCATGTGATCACTCCCATTCGTTGCAGGTGATACCGAGATTTCTTTTCATCTTTACTATACCACAAAAGGTATTGAGTGCTATATAATATTGTGGGAAGTGGCAGTTATTCTTTGTCATTATACGATTTAACAGTCCTGTGAGGCTTTACTGTGCATTTACACGTGCCAATAAAGGTTCTGGAAACTTCCTGCATGCGCAAATCCACGGCGACCTCACAACATTAGCTGTCTATGATCTAGTAGTGTAAAATATACAGTGGGCGGCCACATATTTAATACCTTTATCGAGAAGGGAGTTTTTAAATCTGCCCTCTGTAGTGGGTCACATAATGATACGTCATGGACACAGTTAGTGCTTGTATGTTGAGTTGCAACATGGAAATTATTTATGACCAGAGGTTACCATATGATGAGTAAGTCCTGCAATGACTGCCACAGCCATATGGAGTGTGCAGAATGATTTGAACAAACTCTGATGGTATGCCATTGCTATTGTTTTTCATATAGTGTCCTCTTCAATGCGGTCACAGTTTTCTTTGCTTGGCATGAGCGCTTTCAATGTCTGATAGTGTGTTGTCGGAAGCTCGTTTGTTCCTTGCTCTTGCCGCCAATACATACCCTGTTGTATTTGAGCACGTCCGGTTACTATTCTGTGGGAAAAATGGTATGACATTCCGTTGAAAACCAGTGTTAAGTATCTGTGTAGACGTCAAATAGTGCTCGTATGTATGTTGTCAGCATTGATGCTATTGGTAATGGGTGGGGCACTCGTGTGATCCATAAGCCCAACTATGGCTCCACACTTAGGTGGGATCCCACGTTACCTTTCAACATAATAGATATACACTCACGTCATTCAATATTTGTTTTACTTCAGTATAGGTATAGGTGCGTGCAGGAACGACGTTTTTTATAATCCTTTAAAAACATTAGTCCTGCTCGATCTGATTAGTACCTGTATTTCCTTAAGAACAATTAAAGTCATTTTTCTAGCGATGGTTTTATGCATGATTCTAGTTGTGTTAATTGTCTCTCCTGAGTGACTTGTGTGCTTTAGTCCCGGTAAGTAGGAATTGAACCAGCAGGATCGTCAGTAGGGATGAGGTAATAGAAGGATAAGTCGATCAGGAGAACGCAGTGAGTTGGCACGTAGGTTAGTTATTGGATATGAGCAGATTAACAAATCACTCGCGATCATTTCGTCTATTCTAAAGCTGCCCAGGTAGCCCGTTTTTGAAGAGACTGTGAAGTGGAAGGGCCAAGAAAAAGCTCTGTTGAACAGAGATACGGCAGACGTCCTGTACTGACGGTATTTGATTCTTTTGGGAAATTGACAGTAAATCTTTAATAACTGAGCATACATAAAATATTTACTCACATGCAGTGCAATTATTTAAGGTAACTTGCAGTGAACGGCTGGAAAAACAGTAAGAATTTTCATAACGTTTATGAGGGTCTAACTACATAATGTGAACTCTGAATACAAAGAAATTTTTGGACAATGAAAGTGTTTTAAGAATGAAGATTTTGGATTAAGAATAATTGGAATAGCTTTGATATAACATTTGTCGTATAAACATTTATGTCGCTCAGTAATTTATAATTTTTCCTACCAGCCTACGTTTAAAATCAATAGACTTGTTAACTATTTTTCTTAGATGCTTAAAAGTTTATGCTCGCATTTATGACATTGTAATTTAAAAAGTAGACTTAACTCAAATGATTTCAGTCGATAGTTATTTATACTATAAATAAATGACTGTGTGAGTCAAAATTAATGTAATTTTTTTAATAATTAATAAGGGTATATTTTTCTTCCCCTGGGGAAGTAAGCTGGTGTCTGTAGTATATTTTTCTAAAATGTAAACTTTCACGGGAGGAAATATCATGTCCATTTTAATTATCCGGGCTGTTATGCCGTGGTCGGTTGATGAATTCTGTGGTGATTCCCAATGTTTCGTCTCCGACTGCGGGAGACATCTTCAAGGGGGTCCGTAGCTTGATGGAAGGTCCAACACACACACTGGCTCGCTACTGACTGCCGCTAAATTCCGTGTCCACGCGCCCCCGCGCCGTGGCGTGACGTCACGTGTTTTGAAAACGTCAGTGCAATTGGCCGCTGTCCGTCACCGTCGATCGCCGTTGCCATCACCCAGTAGTGGATGAGTGGTACACATCTTCTTTAACACCGGCATCCATATACCGTTTAATTTGACGCCCTCCTCCTTTCGGTTGAAATTATTTGGGTGTTTAGCGATTTCGATTGCCTCCGCTAGTACTTGCGTCTCCTCGAAACGAATATTGTGGTTCCCTGGCTGGAAAGCATGCTCCGCAACAGCTGATCGTTCCGTTTCTCCTCTTCTACAATTTCCCTTGTGCTCTTCCAAACGTTTAGAAACAGTTCTTTTTGTGGTACTCACAGTAGCGAGCCAGTGTGTGTGTTGGACCTTCGATCAAGCTACGGACCCCCTTGATGATGTCTCCCGCAGTCGGAGACGAAACGTTGGGAATCACCACAGAATTCATCAACCGACCACGGCATAACAGCTCGGATAATTATAATGGACATGATATTTCCGGCCGTGAAAGTTTACATTTTAGTATCAGACGCCTCTACGGGGAGGAGATGTCAAGAGAAGTGCGACGCCTGGAAGGACTGCAGAAGAAGAGAGTGCAGCTTTTGTGTTCCCTCACATTCCTGTCTCGTTGCAGAGCCGTCGGCGTTATACCGAAGTTTCGGAAGATAAAGCGACTGTTCTATTCGGGAAAGGCACAACGCATTTTCAAACGGACTGAGGAGGCCTTACTACGAGAGCGCATTCAGCAGACCCGACGGGACATGGCAAGCACAAACTGTAAGTTAATGTCTCTCCATATTACGATCAGTAATAAACTGTGCAGCGGTGACTGGGATAAAATTGATAGACTACTGCATGATACCATGGGGAAGCGTATGTTGACGACGTCTAGTAGACAGAAGAAGAAGTTTGATAATTTGCTACCTAATCAGACTGTTCGGCGTTTAGACGTTTCCCGGACCGTTATCAATTTGTCCAAACGTTCGTTATCTGATGATGAGACATCTGTGCTTGCCAAGGGAGGAAATTTTGCTGTTAGTCCGCGTTTTGTGCCCACGGAAGAAATTATAGCCAATGTAGAAGCAGGAATTCGCAGTGTAGATTCTGTAACAGCCGAAGAAATCCGTATAGAAACAGTGAGAATATTAGCCAATTCAAAACCGCCGAAAAGTAATATAACTGTGGGTGAGAGAAGAGCTTTAAAACTCCTGAATGACGACGATAGTATTTTGGTTCTCCCAGCTGACAAAGGAAGCGCAACGGTGGTTATGGATGTGGCCGACTATCAGAGAAGAATTACGGATCTACTGGATCCGCAAGCATATAGGAAGCTGAATAAGGACCCCACTAACAACGTTCTCAGAATTGTCGCGGTTAATAAAAAAGTCCTCCATTGAAGAGAGTGTACAGAAAGGTCGCTGCAATTCGGTTGCGCTACCACCGAGGCTTTATGGATTGCCCAAAATTCATAAAGAAAATGTTCCGTTAAAACCGATACTAAGTGCCATTGGTTCGCCCACCTACTCGTTAGGCAAGTTTTTGACTACGCTGTTAAAACCACATGTGGGCCGTTCGGACTCTTATATAAAGAATTCGACACATTTCATCAGCAGATTGAATGGCATAGTGGTCCAGCCGGAGGACATTTTGGTCAGCTTCGATGTGGTATCGCTGTTTACCATGGTTCCAGTTAATGATGTATTGGAACAGCTGGATCGAATTTTTCCTGCAGATATTTTAGAGCTGTTTAAGTGTTGTTTGACGACCACATACTTCAAGTGGAATGAATAGTTTTATGAGCAAACGGATGGCGCGGCTATGGGAAGCCCCCTAAGTCCCGTAATTGCAAACTTCTTTATGGATAAATTCGAAGAACAGGCCTTAGGTACTGCCAGCAAGAAACCAAATGTATGGTTCCGATACGTGGATGACACGTTTGTGTTGTGGAGACATGGTAGGGAGGAACTAAGCCGGTTCCACAAACATCTGAACAGTATAAACTCAAGAATTCAGTTTACAATGGAAGAGGAGGTAGACGGCAAACTACATTTCCTTGATGTGCTTGTGTTTAGAAACGAAAATGGTAGTTTTGGCCACTCAGTGTGCCGCAAACCCACGCACACGGACCGTTATTTGCACCGGGATTCGAACCACCACCCACAACAGAAGTGGGGTGTTATCAAGACGTTAGCGGACAGAATCAAGACGTTAGCGGACAGAGCTAGAAATATTTGTGAACCTGAGTTGCTCGACGCTGAGATGGAACATCTCCACAATGCACTAACGAAGAACGGATATTCGTCCGCCGAAATAAAACGTGCGTTGAGGTAGCCCCGCAGAAATCATACTGACGTACAGGCTACTGCAAAATCTAAGGTTTTCCTGCCGTTTGTTAAAAATGTAATGGAAAGAATAGGGAGGATCTTGACGAAGCGTAATATTACCGTGATTTACAAGCCCACCAGGAAGATACAGGAATACCTTAGGCCTGCCAAGGACGCTCGCAAACCATTGGAAAAATCTGGAGTGTATAGGATCCCATGCAGCTGTGGTGATGTTTATGTGGGTACCACAAAAAGAACTGTTTCTAAACGTTTGGAAGAGCACAAGGGAAATTGTAGAAGAGGAGAAACGGAACGATCAGCTGTTGCGGAGCATGCTTTCCAGCCAGGGAACCACAATATTCGTTTCCAGGAGACGCAAGTACTAGCGGCCAGGAGCGGATATTACGAAAGGCTCTACAGGGAGGCAATCGAAATCGCTAAACACCCAAATAATTTCAACCGAAAGGAGGAGGGCGTCAAATTAAACGGTATATGGATGGCGGTGTTAAAGAAGATGTGTACCACTCGTCCACTACTGGGTGATGGCAACGGCGATCGACGGTGACGGACAGCGCCCAATTGCACTGACGTTTTCAAAACACGTGACGTCACGCCGCGGCGCGGGGGCGCGCGGACACGGAATTTAGTGGCAGTCAGTAGCGAGCCAGTGTGTGTGTTGGACCTTCCATCAAGCTACGGACCCCCTTGAAGATGTCTCCCTCAGTCGGAGACGAAACGTTGGGAATCACCACAGAATTCATCAACCGACCACGGCATAACAGCCCGGATAATTATAATGGACAGTCTATTTTTCTCCAAATAGCAGCTGAAATATAAAAAAAAAGGTCAGACCTCTAGCTGAAATAGCTTTTTTTTATTAAAATAAACAAGTCGGAAATTTAGATTCTTGGGAAATTCAGTTTAAAGGTGCATTTCATCGGTTACTCACCTGTGTTGTAGTGCAAACCCTGCAGTTGCATAATATTCTTGGTTTGTGGGTACCTCATCTTCTCTCCTCCTTTTCTTGCTCCTCGTTGCTATTCTGGCCTCTTTAGTTGCCTGAAGAACCCATTTTTCGCCTTCGGCCACTCTCAAGGAATCAATTGGTATCAGTGCTAACGGCCCATCATTAAAGCAAATAACTGCATCTAACACACCTAATCTAAAGATACTTAAATCTACAATCACAATTTTAGGCCGGCGTTCCCATATCACATAGTTTAAACAGTCATTAATATTTTGTGTCTTTCCATGACAATAGTTTAGTGTCCTTTGGTCCCTGAATATGAGCTTAGTTGCTTCCAGTACCTCAAATGGCAGGTAGTGATGGTGTGCATAAGTCTCGCCATTTGCTATTGCTTTTTTGTAACGACGCCATGTGTCTACAGTACTGTCACAGAGAGCATGCTGTGGATGGTCATCCGTAGAAGCTTTTTGCCCTGAATATTGTCTCGCTTCCTTCTTATGGCTAAAATATAATAGAGCTCCCCTTTGTCACGTCTTCTTTAGTAAGACGATCCCGACCACCAATTTGTTTGCCATCACTGAGGTTTTTCTCATTCATATCTTGTATTAGCGTACGTAAACATGTGCCTATCCTCTTTTGGACATGACCAACAGACAGTAACTTTTCAATTTTTGCAGTTCTTCCTTAAGGCATATTTTCCAGCACATTTGCAACCATCTGGAGTCTCCGTCCCCAAGGTACCTCACATACCGGCACATATTTAAATTGGCATTTTAAGGTGTTCCGTAAGTCCGAATCGATTTATTTAACTACAACTTTGTGCACAGAACTCTAATAAATATTTATTGGAGTATAAAAAAAAGAAAATAGAATTTTTAACCAGGTTCACTGGAAAGTTGTCTTAATTCAGAGAAGTAATTTGTTTTAAATATACGTGGATGAATTATATGTTTTTAAAATGGTAAACCAAACTCAACATTTAATAATGGTTATTAGGTACTTAAATTTGTGTACATGGAAACCGAGAGTACTTAACACTGAATACCTGTTACTCACTACAGTCCTATTGCTGCATGAGATAAGTAATTGTTACTGTGAAACTTCTCAATAACCAAAATTTAAAATTTATGATTTCTTAGAGGTTTTGAATTAAGTTAGGGATTAATAAAGTTAGTAATTAAGATTTATAAGAAGTTCAATAATCAGTTGTTTCTATCACAGAAAGAAATAAATATTAGAAAGCAGATTATTCCGACATGTAATAATGTTAAGGATGCCTATTAACATTTCTAACTTTGTCATGTAAATGTATGTAAATTAAGGTAAGTTAGTTTCCAGAAACGTTAATTTTACTGGATCAGCAATAAAATTTGAAGCGGATTTTCTTTCCGGAACATATTCAGGGTCTTTATCTGTTTCATACTATCCACATGATCCTCAGATTGTACAGATCATCCCAAAAATTCTTAGTCTCGTATGAAACCTGCATTTTTTAATACAAACGACTACACTGTTTTCGCACTTACCTCTGTTTACGTGTACTCATCCTGACAAAGTTTCCACTAACGAGAATCTGAAATAAGAGATAGAGTTTCTACATCTAGATTGGTAATGGAACAAAGAACTTTAGGAATTTGAGTTTTGTATCATATTGTGGTATACGTTAGAGTGGAAATAAATAGTGAATAGTTTTTAAATGTGTTATGAACACTAATCAGGTTAATGAAATGTTGCAAAATGTATGGGCACTTAAATGCGAAGTAATTTTTGTTTTTCTAAAACTTTCGCTGAAAGGCATTGCCTTCAGGAAGTACGTTAGAGAAGCAAAGAAAGAAATGGTTTCATTACTTGCACAAGCCACTTAAATTTAGTTTTCGTGGATGAAATTTGCTGATTAATGCTAAATGTAGTTTTAAATGCGATCAAGGACAAATATCATAAACATAGAGGTTCGAGTGCTTACAGGATCGCAACATATGCGAAGTGGAAAAGAAGCTATAAATGCGAGCCTCCTTGCTGCGAAAACTGTATCAATTTGGTTACAGAAGGACTGATCGTTCCCAGATGAAGTGAACTAAACACTGTGTGCAAGGGATTTAACGATTTTAGAATGGATAAGTAATGGTTGCTGTTGTCTCTCTTTAAGAGACTTTCGTTGCTCGTGACCACCTAACGTCATTCCCCTAATAACATCCTCAAACTGATCACTACCATTCGTTGCAGGTGATACCGAGATTTCTTTTTATCTTTACTATACCACATATGGTATTGAATAATATCTAATATTGTGGGATGTGCCAGTTACTCTTTGTCATCATCCGATTTAACAGTCCTGTGAGGCTTTACGGTGTATTTACACGTGCTAATAAGGGTTGCTGCATACGCAAATCCACGGCGACCTCACAACATTAGCTGTCTATGATCTAGTGGTGTATAATATACAGTAGGCGGCCACATATTTAATACCTTTATGGAGAAGGGAGTTTTTAAAACTGCTCTCAGTAGTGGGTCACATAATGATAGATCATGCACATAGTTATTGCTTGTATGTTGAGTTGCAACATGGGAATAATTTATCACCAGAGGTTACCATGTGATGAGTAAGAATGATTTGAACAAACTCTGATGGTATGCCATTGTTACAGTTTTGCATATAGTATCCTCTTCTATCCGGTCACAGTTTTCTTTGCTTGGCATGAGCGCTTTCAATGTCTGATAGTGTGTTGTCGGAACCTCGTCTGTCCCTTGCACTTGCCGCCAGTAGATACCCTGTTTCATTTGAGCACGTCCGGGTACTATTCTGTGGAAAGAATGATATAACAATCCGTTGAAAACCAGTGATAAGTATCTGTTCAGACGTCAAATAGTGCTCGGATGTATCTTGTCAGCATTGATGCTATTGGTAGCTGGTGGGGCACTGGTGTGATCCGTAATCCCTACCATGGCCCCACACTTCGGTGGTATCCCACGTTACTTGCGACATAACAGATATGCATTTACGTCATTCTATATTTGGGTAGCTTCAGTATAGGTTTAGGTCCGTGCACGAACGACGTTTTATTATAACCTTTGAGAATCATTAGTCCTGTCGAATCTCATTTATTCCGTGTATTCCCTTAAGAACAATTAAAGTCGTTTTTCTAGCGATGGTTTTATGCAGGCTTCTATGTTTGTTAATGTTATCAGTGATTGCAATGGTCAAATTGCCTTTTACTGTATATTAACTTTTTCTCTTCTGAGTGATTTATGTGCCTTAGTCTCGGGAGCAAGCAAATGAACGAGAAGGATCGTCGGTAGGGATGAGGTAACAGAAGGATAAGTCGATCAGGAGAGCGCAGTGAGTTGGAACGTAGGGTAGTCATTGGACATGAGTAAATTAGCAAATCAGTTGAGAACATTTCGTCCCTTCTAAAGCTGCCCAAGTGGCCCGCTGATGAAGAGATTGGGAAGTGGGAAGGCGGAGAAAAACCTCTGTTAAACGAAGATACGGCGGACGTCCTGTACTGACGTTCAGGTAGGTACTGTCGGGCCTGCCAGAGCGTGGTTGTAAACTTTCAGATTCAGTCTTTCGAAGACCCAGATGTAATTTTAAAAGTGCTACTACCAGTACTAGAAAGACAATAGCGTTGCATCGGATTGTAAACGGAATGAAATACAATGGGGGAGCAACTCCTCGTTAGTCTCTCACTTCTGTACAAAGTGACACTAGACACTAGACGTTGTGTAAAGAGTGACGCCACTATGCACTGGAGGATTGGGACGAGTGATTTGTTGTGATGAATCGTGCTGTACGCTATGGCAATCTGATGGATGAAGTTTGGATTTGGCGTATGCTTGGAGAACGTTAACTGTTATCGTGTGGATTACCAACAGTGAGTTACAGAGGATGTGTTGTTGTTATGGCATGGGGTTGTTTTGGTGGTAAGGCGATTGTTCCCAGATTTCAGTTAAGAAAACGTCAAAAGCTAATGTTTATGAATACATTTGACAGTAGTGTGTAGTACATACAGCGGAAGAAGAGTTTGTGGACAGTGATTGTTTGTATGAGCTTGACAGTCTACCCTCTAATAATGCAGCATCTGTGTCGTAATTGTTTGTGTATAATAACATTCTTGAAATGGCCTGGCCTACCCGAGGTCTCGAGTCGATGTGCATATAAAGGCGAAGGGTGGACACACCTCGTGTATATGTCTAGTACCAGGTGCCTGGATACCTCTCATCAGATTTTGTACATGGAGGTAGCACATTAGTAACATGTATTTTCTGATGTCATATAATTCGTGTTTTATTTCACGTTATTCACATTGTATTTAGTTCTTTTCCTATTTAATGTGCAACACACTACGGTAAGGGAAACAATATAACTTTGTTTAATTCTTTCGAGAAACGTTAACATGTATCTGAACAGCAACAGCATTAAAAGCGAATTTACGTATAGGAAGATATATTTTATCGTTATTTGTTTCATAGTTATCAACAGTATCCTCAGATTTGTGTGAATTATCCGTGAGAAGTATTCTTCTGGTACAAACACCGCAGACTTTAATACTACAGGCAGCCATGCTTTCCGCATTTACATGCAGACATCCTGACAAAGTTGCCATTAGCGACAATCTGGAGTTATAGGTGGAACTCTACTATTTATCTTTACCCAGGGGAAAAACTAATGCGATTAAAGCGTTGTTTGCCATATTTACTATCCAGTTCATTAACCCCGTCTCAACCTTTCATTACAAACAAGGTTTCACTTACTATTGCAAAAGCAATGCTTCACGTCGTAGCAAATTTTCCAAATTCATAGCATTATGGTATTTTACTTTACAATGTTTTGTAGAGGTAAATTGTTTTCTTGTTGTTCCTGTACTGGTTTTTACTTTTAATGCAACTTACGCTAATAATATTAATTGTGCTGTTACTGTCGAAAATGCAGAAATTAGCTGTGAAACAAACTTGAAACTGATACCGGAGTAGTAGACATAATTCCAATAGAGTTGCATTCTTGATTACTTTGACTCAATTGATCATTTTAGTGCAGTAACAGTTAACCCTTGTATCTTTTTGTGGAGTCTGGAAAACAGCAGCGCAATGTTCTAGCTCTCAACAAATTTTTACCTGCTCCTATCTCTCCCGCTTCTATCGCTTGAACATCAGATGTTCTTGTTTCTGTTGGGTTGTTTTCTTTGTTACGAAGGTCATATCTATCGATTTTAATGTCAGAGAAATGCGATTTTCACATACATTGATTAAATCAATGCTGAAATTAGTACGATGGTTAGGATACACATTCGATTCGAATCTACAGGTGGCTTTCCTGTTGGCGTATGGTAGATTACGTGTCTCTGCGCATCGGCTTTACCTATTGATACGATAGAGGATCTTGGCGTACGTAACTGCCACATTAAAATAATCATAGCTAACCAAATACTGCTTTGAAAGCAATTGTTTTTTTGCCGAGTTAACAAAACATTGGATATAAATAGGTCAAATTAAATTTTTCCAGCTGACAACATAGTCTCTTTAGGGCCAGTGGACAGTGGTTGAGCTCGAGACCTTAAACACTTATAGAAAGCAACTGATCGAAACTTTTAAAAAGGTATGTAAAACTTAAATGAGAAGGAATGTTTTTTCTAGAGGTGTCTTAGAAAGCAACAGAATCCAGAAAATGCGTTACAGAAGCCGAAAGAAAAGAAATTGGTTCGTTACTTTAAATAAGATCAAGCACGTTATTATAACCATAAATAATGGTGTGCTCGCAGGACTGAAATTTAAGCGAAGTGCAAATGGACCTATGAAAGCGACCCTCCTGGCTGGTATAAGAACTGCACAGCTGGGTTACAGAGAGGCTGATCGCTCGCAAATGGACTCATATGCTGAATTGGAAACGGTTTGCAACGGATTTAACACTGCGACGCCAGAAGAACACAGTGAGTGACCATTACAAAACGTTTTCGTGCAAACATCAGACCAGCTTCCAAAGTGACATCGCCTCTTACTAAGTTTTCTCTTCTCCCACAGGATGACCACAACATTTACGAAAAGACTATGTAACATCAGTATGACCTTATTGCAAAGTTGTTTTTGTAATGCCATTTAGCCTGAAGATGAGGTTTAACCGTCGAAACATGTCGCTTAATAAATAAGTAATATAATAGTTGACAAAGTTTGTGACTGGTAGCGGTAATTTGGAAGAAGAAGAAGAAGAAGAAGAAGAAGAAAACCTTTACATATTTCTTGAGACAGTCACGGGCGAAAAATAGTCCAAATGGCTTCAAACGGATTTAACGATGTTGAAAGCGGAAAGTAATGACTGCTGAAGTCTCTCATCAGGAGATTTTCACTTCTCGTGAGCGCCATACGTCACTGTCGGTAAAAAAAACCTTACGTGATTACTCCTATTGGTTGCAGCTATCAGAGAGATGTCGTTTTGTCTTTAATACATCGCAGGTCGCAATGAGTTTCTATCTGTTATCTGTATTACGTGCCAGTTATTCTTTGTCATCGTCCGATTTAACAGTCCTGTGAGGCTTTACGCTGCATTTACACTTGCTAATAAAGGTTCTGAAACCACCCTGCGTTCGTAAAGCACTGACGACCTCGTAACATTAGCTGTCAAAAATTCAGTGAGTGTATAATACATAGAGCCGGCGTCCACATATTTAATACGCTTATGGAAATGGGAATATTTGAATGTAATGTCTGTAGTATGTCACAGAATGATGCATCACGCTTACAGGATGTGCAGTTGTAACATGGAAATTATTGATGACTAGAGATTACCAGATGATGAATTAATTGTGATATGACTGCTGCATCCATATACGATATACAGTGTGAGTTAGAAAAAGTCTGATGGTATGCTATTTCTCTTATTTTGCCCATACTGAGTACCTCTATACCGGCGATGCTACAGTATAGCTTTCGGCCGTATAACTTTTCATCAGACATTGTATATATAGGCAGCAGACTCATAACGTGTTTATTGTGATGTCGTGTATGTGGTCTTTTATTTCACGTTGTTCTATTATATTTGCCTCTTTTCCTATTTTAGATGTAACTTTTACTCATTTCTGTAGTCATTGCAAAGCGACTCTTGAGTTTGTGTAACGAATGACGCCACTCGGAACGGGCTGACTGGAAACAAGCGATTAGATCTCATTAATCGTGTCTTGTGGCAATGCGATGGATGGGTTTGGGTTTGCTGAGCCCTTCGACAACGTTAACTGTCATCATGTGAAGTGTCAACAGTGAAGTACAGAGTAGTTGCGGGTTTTCTTTCTGGGTCATGGTGTGATTCCCCGATTTCGCTTAAGAAAACGTTACATGCAAAAGCGTATGATAACGTTTGACACTATTGCATGCAATGGCAGGACCGTTTGTAGACAATGATTAATTCCATCGGCATGCCAGTCCACCCTCTCACAGTGCAGCATGTGTGTAGCAGTTGTTTGTGTACTCATGTATAGTAGTAGGTGTCCGGATACCTCTTATCACACATAATTTATGTAAGTAGCAGACTAACGACATATATATTCCGGTGTCACGTAATTCGTGTTTTGTTTCGCGTTATTCACATTGTTTTTACGTACTTTACTATCTAAGCTGTAACGTACTTTTGCATGTCCCTAATAGTCATCGAAATCCAGAGATTTCCTTTGCAGAAAAAAAAAATTCTTACTTGTATCCAATGTTCACAGGACATTCATAGTTTTAAAAGATAACAAGGTTGAGGAAAATAATGTTTGTGATGGAGACAGAACTCATTATAAATACATCAAAACGGCTGAAGTTTAAATATATCGGTGTGATACTGATTACCACATGAATAAGCAAGGGCGTCTGCCGCACATGTAAACGTTTCCTTTTGTGCAGCGTTCCGAGTGACTTGAAATATGTTCAAGTGGTAGTCTATACATATTTAGTTTCAATCAATGAAGGTCGCTTTCTGTAAAGAATGGAAAGGGAAAAGTTGATTGTTTTGGGAAATTGAGCATTGCAGTTTCAATAAAATCTCACAGATTGATTATTTCCGGCACAAGCAAAGCTATTTGTTAAGTCAGGTAAAACTTTGCTTTCAAATATATCTAGACTA
This sequence comes from Schistocerca serialis cubense, assembly GCF_023864345.2. Classification (NCBI taxonomy): domain Eukaryota; kingdom Metazoa; phylum Arthropoda; class Insecta; order Orthoptera; family Acrididae; genus Schistocerca; species Schistocerca serialis. Next base: position 576,485,051 of record NC_064640.1, on the reverse strand, counting down.
ACGCCATATTATTAAAATGGTAAACTACATACAACCTGTAATTTTTAAGTCTTGTCAATACTTACTAAAATTTGTTTACGTGAAACAGCACACGTACATGGATTACCACTGACTTACCAATGTGTACTTTCTACACGAATTATCGAAATATTAGTGTGAAACCTCTCAATAAAACAAATGTAATAGGTCGGAATTGTTTCATTTATTGATAATAAGATTGGCATAAATAAATATCGTAGTAATAAAGTATATAAATTTCAAACATCAATATGACCATAGTATAAAATAAATTTCAGCATGCACCTTACTGCAGCTCGAAAGCAATGTTAAGGATGTCTGTTAACGTTTCTAACATCACCTTGTCATGTAAACGTATGTAAAATACGGTAATGGAAACAAAATAACATTGTTTAATTGCTTCAACAAACTTTAACATTTAGCTGATCAGCAACAACATTTGAAGCTGATTTGCAATCAGGAACATATTCAGGGTTTTTATCTGTTTCATAATATCCACATTAATATCAGGTTCGTAGAAATCGTCCCTGAAAGTGTTTTTCTGGTACAAACACTGGCAGCAATGCATTTTGCACTTATCTCTATTTCTGTGTACACATCTTGACAAAGTTACCATTAACCAGAGTCTGGAATTAGAGATAGAACTTATATATCTTTCGTAATTAGAGGATTATATCAAATTGTGACATATATTACAGTAGACATCAGTTGTGCATAGTGCTTAAGTGTGGTATCTTAAATATATACACTAAGCAGGTTAATGAAATGTTTCAAGTTGTATAGAAATCTTAAATAGGAAGAGATAGTAGTTTTGCTAAAACTTTCGCAGGGAGGAATAAAGTTCAGGAAGTACGTTAGAGAAGCAAAGAGCGAAACGTTGTTACATTACTTGTACCAGCTAATTTGATTTAGTTTTCGTGAATGTATTTTGCTGCTTAATGCTCAATTTAGTTTTAAATGCGATCAGGGCAAATATAAAAAACATAAAAGATCAATTGCCCTCAGGATCGCCATTTATGCGAAGTGCCAACAAAGCTATAAAGGAGAGCCTTCTTGCTACGAAGAGCTGTATCAGCTGCAAATGAAGTCAGTTACTGACCTGGGAACTGTGTGCAGTGGATTTAACGATTTTAGAATGTATAAGTAATGGCTGCTGTTGTCACTCTTTAAGAGACTATCAATGCTCTTGACCATCAAACTTCACTCTCGGAAAAACCACCTCATGTGATCACTCGTATTCGTTGCAGCTGATACCCAGATTTTGTTTCGTCTTTACTATCCCTCCAATGGTATTGCATAATATCTCATGTTGCATTAAGTGCCAGTTATTCTTTCTCAACGACCGATTTAATCGTCCTGTGAGGCTTTACGGTGCATTTACACTTGCTAATAAAGGTTCTGAATGATCAGATAGTGTACAGTATACAATAGCCGGCCACATATTGCATACCTTTACGGCGAAGGGAATTTTTTAAATCTACTGTCTGTAGTAGGTCTCATAAAGACACATCTTGCACACAGTTAGTGCTTGAAGTGGTGTTGTAACATGTAATTTATTTATGACCAGAGGTTACCATGTGATGCGATAGTTCTGCAGTGTCTGCCATATTCATATGGAATGTGTAGAATGACTTGAAAAAAATTCTAATGGTATGCCTTTCCTGTTGTTTTGCATTTACTGAGTGCTTCCATGCCATCGCAGCTTGTCTGTGCTTGCCGTGAGTGCTTCACTACTGCACCTCACACCCTCTCCCGGTGAGCATTCCCTCCTCTTTCAGTCTTTCTTAGTAAGTTGTCGGAAACTCTTCTGTGCCTTGCACTTGCCGTCAATAGTTACCCGTTCTTGCAGTAACCCTTATATAGGATTCTGTGTGTATCAGGTACAGGTAGTCACTGCAGTTTGTACGATCGTCTGATTTAACTGGGTCTGAGAACGAAAACTGTGTCTGTGTGTGGTGAATTTACTGGGATTAGAAATGGGTGCTCGAACATAAATAAGGATGCTAGTGAAGGGTGCCTGTTGTGCTGTTTAACTAAAACACAACCGGACGTTGTTTTGCAGGGAGGATGGCATGATATTACGTTGAAAAGCAGGGCTAAGTATCTGAGCAGCCGTCAAATAGTGCTCGGATGTATTTTGTCAGCGTTGATACTATCGGTAATGGTTAGGGCAGACGTGTGATCCATAAGACAAACTATGGTTCCACACTTTGGAGGACTCCCATGTATCCTTTCAACATAATAGATGTGCATTCACGTCATTCAATATTTGTGATTCTTCACTGTAGGTTTAGCTCTGTGCGTGAGCGAAGTTTTATGATAACCTTTTCGAAACGTTAGTCGGTACCGATTAAAATTTTGTTCCATGTATTACCTTAAGTACAATTACAATCATTTATCTAGCGACTGTTTTATGTTCTTTCCTAGTTGTGGTAATGAGAACAGTGATTGTACGGGTCATATCGTCGTATACTATATATTAGCCTTGTCTGTTCTGAGTGGCTTATGAGCCTTACCCTCTGGAGCCACAAGATGAAACCGGAGGTGTGCAAGTAGCGATGTGGTAATAGGATGTTGGGTCGGTCAGGAGATCTCAATGGGTTTCAAAGTACCCTAGATAATGGACATCAGCAGATTAATAAATCGGTCAGTTACATTTCGTCCCGTGTAAAACTGCCAAAGTAGCCTGTTGTTGATTTGATTGCGGAAAGGCGAAGAAAAAAGCTCTGTTAGACGAGGCAGACGTCATGTACTGTAAGTTTGAAAAACATGGCTACCAGTAGTATTGAATTCTACTTTTGAGGGACGATTTCTACAAATCTGAGCATCCCGTGGATAATTGAGTCCCTGAATATGTTCCTAAACGCAAACTCCCTTCAAATGTAGTTGCTGATCAGATAAATGTTAAGATTTCTTGAAACAAATATACAGTGTTATCTTGTTTCCTTTAGCACGGCTTACATACATTTACACGACAAGGTGATGTTAGAAATATTAAGAGACATCCTTAACATTGCTTACGTGCTGCCAAAAGCTGATTGCTAAAACTTATTTTACACTTCGGTCCATTATCATTAATTTTTGAAATTAATATACTTTACTATTGCAAAAATTATTAATGACAATCTATCAAGAACTGAAAGAACCCAAACCTATAATATTTGCGTTATCAAGAGATATCACAGTAACATTGCGTTAATTCGTGCAAGAAGTAGACAGTGGTAAGTCAAATGGCAACCCATGTTAAGTGTTCTCAGTTTCTATGCAAACTAATTTAAGTATCTATGGACGAGTGTTTATAAATTACACTTTCGGTACAGTTTACTGTTTTGGAAATATTTCATTAGTCTAGAAATAGTTGAAAGCATAGATTTATACGAATTAACAAATTGCTGTGCTTGTGCCTGAAATATTCTGTTTACGAGATTTTATTGAACCTGAAATGTGCAATTTCCCAAAACAAACACCTTTTCCCTTTCCATTCCTTACAGAAGGCTACCTTCATTGTTTGAAACTAAATAGGAATGAATTACGACCAGAATATATTTCAAGTCACTCTGAATGCTGCATAAACGGAAAAATTCACATTCACTAATTCATCCTGTGGTAATCCCTATTACGCAGATAGATGTAACTTTCAGCTGTTTCGAAGTGTATTTACGAGTTCTGTCTTCATCATAAACATGATTTTACTCAACCTTCTCTTCTTTTGAAATCATGGGTGTCCTGCGGACATCAGATACAAGTAAGAATTTTATTTTCTACAACCCAAAGTTCTGGGTCTCGATGACTGTTTTGTAGATGTATAAGGGGCGACCAAAAAGAAACCAGCAGGAGGCATAATTACAGAAACCAGTACCTGTATTTTATAAGTGTTGACCCCGGCTGTCGAGACATATATCCCACTGTGACGCAAGTCGGTTAATTGTTGTCTCATAAAATTCCCTGGTCTGGGATATGAACCAGTTCTGCATGTAGAGCTGGACGTCGTCGTGCAGGTAAGGTTATGCTGACGTTCTTCTTTGACGAAGATGGCTCCATTCTGATTCACTTCCTGCAGCACGGAACAACAGTGAATGACCAGCGTTACTCGCAAGCCTTGACCAACTTTCGCCAAGCCATGGAATCAAAAAGGCCAAACAGTCTCACCCTTGGGGTCCTTCTGCTCCACGACAATGCAAAGCCTCATACGGCCAATAGAGTGGCGGCACTACTGCAGAAATTCAAATTGGTTCTCGGCCGCCCTCCATAGAGTCCGGACCACTCTCCCTGTGATTACGCGATTTTTGGTCCACTTACAAAGGCTCTGAGTGGCAAACGATTCACGTCGGACGACGACTTGCAGCTGTACGTGCGGCACCGGTTCACATCGCAGCCCCGGGAGTTTTATGAGACAGCCATTCACCGCCTTGTGTCACAGAGGGACAAGTGTCGCTCAACAGCCAGGGGCAATACTACTAACATACAGGTACTGGTTTATGGAATTATGTCCCCGTCTCGTTTCTTTTTGAACGCCCCTTAGACCTTACACCTTAAATAAAAGAGGAACAACGTACAGTGTGAATAACGTCAAATAAAACACGAATTACGTGACATCAGATGTACATATTATTAGTCTGCTACCTCCATATACAGTATCTGATGAGCGGTATCCGGACCCCCAGTACGAGACATATATATCAGGTTTGTCCACTCTCGACTTTATAACCGCATTGACTCGAGAACTTGTATAGCTCAGTCCATTTCAAGAGCGTTATTGTACACAAATAATTGCGACACAGATGCTGCACTGTGAGAGGGTGCACTCTCATGGCGACAGAAACAATAATTGTCTACAATCTGGTCTCGCAGTATATGCAGTGCATAGTACTGTCAAATGCCGGCTGGTGTTGCCGAGGGGTTCTAGGCGCTTCAGTCTGAAACCGCGCGACCGCTACGGTCGCAGGTTCGAATCCTGCCTCGGACATGGATGTGTGTGATGCCCTTAGGTTAGTTAGGTTTCAGTAGTTCTAAGTTCTAGGGGACTGATGACCTCAGATGTTAAGTCCCATAGTGCTCAGAGCCATTTGAACCATTTTTTTACTGTCAAATGTTATCATATCATTTTGCATTTAACGTTTTCTTGAGCGAAATCGGGGAACCACTCCTTGACTCCGAAAAATAATCACATACCGTAACAGCAACAACTCTGTACTTCACTGTTGGCACTTCATGTGATGACAGTTAACGTTCTCCACGTCCTCGCCAACCCCAAACTCATGCGTCGGGCTGCAACTAGGAATAGCGCGATTCATCAGAATAAATCGCTCGTTTCCATTCAACCAGTGCCCGGTGGCGTCGTTCTGTACACATCCTCAAGTGTCGAGTTGCACTGACAACAGAAATGACTGGCTTACGAGAAGCTCCTCGACCGTTGTATTCCATTCTGTTTAACACCCTATGCACCGTTATTCCCTTCGTAGTCTGTAACAGCACTTTGAAATTTACAAGTGAATCCTTATAATGATTTAATCGACTTTTTACTACCACGCTCCGCAATGCCCCACAGTTCCTGACCGTCAGTGTAGGACGTCTGCCGCATCCTCGTTCACTAGAGGTTTTACTTCGCTTCTCCACTTCACAACCAAATCACCAACAGGCCACTTCGGCAACTTCACAAGGGATGAGACGTAACTGATTTCTTAATCTGCTGGCATCCATTGACTAGCCTACGATCCAACCCATTGAGCTCTCTTGGCCGACCCATCTTCCTATTACCCCATCACTACTGGCGACACTGCTCTGTCATCGGCTGGGTCCCGAGACTAAAGCTCACAAGCCACTCAGACGAGACAAGTTTAATATACAGCAGAAGACGATTTGACCCTTAAAATCACTGGTATCATTGCCGGAATTAGATACAAGCATAAAACCATCGCTGGATAAATGACTCGGGAATACACGGAATAAAACGAGATCGGTAAAGAGTAATGTTTTTAAAAGGTTATAATAACACTTCGTTGATGCCAAGACCTAAACCTGTACTGAAGAATCGCAAATATTGAATGACGTGAACATCCTAGCACTATTTGACGCCTGCACTAATACTTATATCTGGTTTGAACGGAATATCATACCATTCTTCCTGCAAAATATTTGCCGGTTGTGCTCAAATAATACAGCGCAACCTACACGCTTGACTAGCATCTACCTTTATGTTCAGCAGGCATTTCTCGTGGTGTTTCCATATTTTTGTACAACCCCTGTATACTGAACGTATCAAGAGCCTTGACGAAAGGAAAAGGTTCTTCAGCATTCACAGAGACAGTTTAGGTTCTCAAATGTTCAAATGTGTGTGAAATCGTATGGGACTTAACTGCTAAGGTCATCAGTCCCTAAGCTTACACACTACTAAACCTAAATTATCCTAAGGACAAACACACACACCCATCCCCGAGGGAGGACTCCAACCTCCGCCGCGACCAGCCGCACAATCCATGATTGCAGCGCCCAAGACCGCTCAGCTAATCCCGCGTGGCTTTAGGTTCTCAGAGGCCAGTTAAAATAGACGATTATATGAACTGCTGTGACTATCTGATTCTGATACACACAGAATCCTATATAAGTGCCTCTACAAGAACGGGTAACTATTGACGGAAAGTGCAAGGGATAGAAGTGATTCCGTCAACAATGATTTATGATTATTTGACGTACTACAGACAGTAGATTTAAAGATTCTCCTCTCCTCAAAGGTATTAAATATGTGGACGCCCATTGTATATTATATACAACTAGATCTTAGGCAGCTAATGATCCGAGTTCGCCAGGGATTTCCGTATGCAGGATGGATTGGTAACGTTTATTAGCAAGTGTAAATGAAGCGTAAAGCCTCACAGGACGGTTAGATTGGACAATGACAAAGAATAAATGGCACTTCATTCAATTTTAAATATTATTCAGTCCCATTTGTGGTATATTAAAGATGAGAAAAAGTATCAGTATCACCTGCAACGAATGGGGGTGATCACATGAGGCTGTTATTCGGAGAGTGACGTTAGGTTGTCACGCCCAGTGAAAGTCTCTTAAAGAGAGACAACAGCAGCCATTACTTATCCCTTCTAAAATCGTTAAATCCGTTGCACACAGTTCCCAGGTCAGTATCTGACTTCATTTGCTGCTGATACAGCTCTTCGTAGGAAGAAGGCTCTTATTTATAGCTTTGTTGGGGACTTCGCATGAATAGCGATCCTGCGAGGACTCTATCTTTTATGTTTCTGACATTTGTCCTTGATCGCAATTAAAAATACATTTAGCAGTAAGCTGCAGAATTCCACCCCGAAAACTAAATTTAAGTGACTGGTGCAAGTAATGAAACAATGTTTTTATTTTTTCTCCCGTAACGTATTTACTGAAGTCTGTTCCTCCCTGCGAAAGTTTTGGAAAAACTAAAGTCTCTTCCCATTTAAGTTGTCCATACATTTGTAACAATTCATTAACATGCTTAGAGTAGATATTTGAGATATCACACTTAAACACTGTGCAGCTTTCATTTCTAGTTCCAAACCGAGATATAGAAGTTCTGTCTCTTACTCAAGAGTCCGCAGCTCGTGGTCGTGCGGTAGCGTTCTCGCTTCCCGCGCCCGGGTTCCCGGGTTCGTTTCCCGGCGGGGTCTGGGATTTTCTCTGCCTCGTGATGACTGGGTGTTGTGTGATGTCCTTAGGTTAGTTAGGTTTAAGTAGTTGTAAGTTCTAGTGGACTGATGACCATAGATGTTGAGTCCCATAGTGCTGCGAGCCATTTGAACCATTTTTTTCTTACTCGAGATTCTCGTTAATGGCAACTTTAGCGACTGTCTGGAATTAGAGTTGGATCTTCAATATTTAGCTTTATCATGGAGCTAAAAGCTAATGCGATTAAAGCGTTGTTTGCCATATTTCACATGCAATTAGTTTTCCATTATTAAACTGTTCGTTATAAACGAAATTAATATCCCAAAATCAATGCTACACGTACTAACAAATTATCCAAATCTATAGAATTATTGTATTTTACATAACGATGTCATGTAGTGGTAAATTATTTGCACATTGTTCCTATTCGGTTTTTTACCTTGAATGCAACTGTCTCTAATAATATTAATTATGCTGTTGCTGCCCAATGTGCAGAAATCAGCTGTGAAACCCGTAGACTAGAAACTGATCCTAGAGTAGTAGACATAATTGTAATATAGTCGCATTCTTGATTAGTATGACACAACTGATCATTCAAATGCAGTAACAGTTCACTCTTTTATCTTTTTGAGGGCACTGGAAGATTGCAACGCAATGTTGAAGCTCTTTAACAAATTTTCACCTGCTTCCATCTCCCCTGCTTCTATCGCTTGTACATCAGGTGTTCTTGTTTCTGTTGGGTTGTTTCTTTTGTTATGAGGGTGAGATCTATCGGCTTTTATCTCAGAGAAATGTAATTTTCACACAAATACATTCACTGCTGAAACTGATACAATGACAAGTGTACACATCCAATTCGAATCTACGTGTGGCTGTGCTATTGGCTTATGACAGGTTAATTGCTTCTGCGCACCGGCTTTACATATCGATACGATGGACGAACTTGGCATACCTCAATGCCACATTAAAATAATCGTGCCTAGCCAAATACAGTTTTGAAAGCTATTGTTCTATTTCTGCCCAGATTACAGATCTTTGGAAATGAACAGGCCAGTTATTGTTTTTCCAATTGATAACATAACCTTTTTAGGAATTGTGAATTTTGTCTCGTTGTAATACGTATTATAGCAGAAATTTATAGTGAATAGTGGTTGAGTGTGAGACCTCACAGTAAGCAAGGGAACAATGTTTTTTGAAAAAAAAAATAAAAAAACGTAAAAGTTAAATGCGAAGGGATTTCTGTTTTTCTTGAGCTTTCACAGGAAGCAACTGAATCCAGGAAATACGTTACAGAAGCCTAAAGAAAAAATTGGTTCTTTACTTGCACCAGCCGCATAAATTAATTTTCCATTTATGAATTTTACTCATTAATGCTTAATTCAGTTTTATAAGCGATCAAGCACAAATATCATAACCATAAGGGATGGAGTGCTCGCAGGATCGCCATTTAACCGAAGTGCCAAAAAAGCTGTGAAAGCGACTCTTCTGGCTGCTATGAGGAACTGCATCAGTTGGGTCACAAAGAGGCGGATCGTTCCCAAGTGAACTCATACACTGTACTGGATACGATCTGCAACAGATTTAACGATGTTGAAAGGGCGAAATAGTGGCTGCTGTTATCTCTCTTCAAGAGATTTTCACTTCTCGTGACCGCCAAACGTCACTGTCGGTAAAACAGTCATATGTGATCACTGCTATTCGTTTCAGCTAATAGAGAGATGTCATTTCGTCTTTAATACATCACATGTCGTATTGAGTTCCTATCTGATTCCTGTATTAAGTGCCAATTATTCTTTGTCATCGTCCGATTTAATAGTCCTGTGAGACTTTACGCTCCATTTATACTTGCTAATAAAGGTTCTGAAACCACCCTGCATTCATAAAGCCATGGCGACCTCGCAACATTAGGTGTCTAAAATCTAATAGTGTATAATATACAAGGGCGGCCACATATTTAATGCCTTTATGGAGACGAGAATTTTTGAACCTAATGTCTGTTGTAAGTCATTGAATGATACATCACGCTCACAGTATGTGTTGTGTAACATGGAAATTATTGACGACTAGAGATAACCAGGTGATGAATAAATTCTGCTATGACTGCCGTATCCATGTGGGATATGCAGTGTGAATTTAAAAAAGTCTGATGGTATGCTTTTCCTGTTATTTTGCACATACTGAGCACTTCTATGCGATATCAGTTCGTCTGTGCTTGGCAAGAGTGCCTCACCAGCCCATCTCATATCCTACCCCGGCGAGACCTACTCCCCCCCCCCCCCCCCCAACCCCCTTCAATCTCTGATACTGTGCTGTTGGAATATCTTTTATTCCCTGTAGTTTCCACGGATAGTTACCCTTTTTTTATGGGCCCGTATTAAAATTAAGTTTGTGTCTGAGACAGGTATTCACCGCAGTATATATAATTGTCTATTTTAACTGCCCTGTAGGTACTAAAACTGTGTCTGTTTGTGTGAATCTAAATTATGCTTTCCCTTCGTCAAAGCACTTGATACGTTGCAATATGTAGGAGTTGTACAAAAATATGGAAGCACGACGACAAATGTGTGTTTGAACATGACTACAGATGCTACTCGAACCTGCAGATTACGCTGTTTCATTTGAGCACAAACAGCCACCAGACCGCAGGAAGAATGGTACGGCATTCCTTTTGGAACCATCGATAATTATCATTCCAGGCGTCAAATAGTGCTCATATCTGCTCGTGGTAGCAGTGAAACTATTGTTAAGGGGTAGAGACTGTCGTTTGATCCATAATCCCAACCACGTCTCCTAACATTGGTTGAGTGTCACATAATCTTTCAACACTAGAGATCTTTGTTCATGTTATCGGCAGTGCTGCAGTATAGTTTCAGTTCGGCGCGTGAACGTACGCGTAAATATAACTTTTGAGAATCGTTAGTCGTGGTCGATCTCATTTTGATCTGTGTTTACCCTTAAGCATAATTACAAACATAATTACAGACATTTTTCTACTGACATATTTTTGCTTGTTTGTAATTTAGGTAATGAAATCATTGATTGTAAGGGTGAAATAGTCCTTTAGTATATATTTACTGTCTCCACTGAATGGCTTGTGGGCCTTGCTCTTGGGAGCCAGCACATGAAACAGCGGTGTTGCAAGTTGAGAAGCGGTAATAGGATGATGGATCGGTCAGGAGAGTCCAGTGACTCCGAATGTAGGCTCCTCATTGAATGTCAGGAGGTTAGCAATTCTATCAGGGGCAATACTTGAGGAGCATGTTTGGGAAAAGGCGGATTAAATCACTGGAAGGATTCCCTCGTAAGTTTCAAAGTGCTTTTACCAGTGCTACAAAGACAATAACGGTGCATAGGATGTTAAACAGAATCGAGTACATTGATCGAGCAGCTCCTCATAAGAAACTCATTGCGTTGTCAGTCGAAAGCGATACTTGAGGTTGTGTAAAGAGTGACGGTATTCTGCAGTGGATGACTGGAAACGAGCGGTTTGTTCTGATAATCACGCTATTCCCATGGCAATCTGATGGATGAGATTGGATTTGGCGGATGCCTGGAGAACGTTAACTGCCATCATGAAGAGTGCCGACAATGAAGTACAGAGGAGATGGCAGTTTTATGGCAAGGGAGTGGCAGTTTTATGGCAAGGGAGTGTTTTTCGTGATTGAGGGTGTGGTTCGCTTACTAAGCTTAAGAAAACATTACATGAAGAGGATGAATACATTTGCCAGTATTGTGTAGTGCACACATCGGAGATAAAGTTCGTAGACAATGATTGTTTGTGTCAGCATGAGTGCGCACCATCTCACAATGCAGTACTGTGTAGCAACTATTTGTGTACAGTAGCATTCTTGAAGTCTAGTGGTCTATCCAAGGTCTCGAGTTAAAGCCGTTCTGTAGGTGAAGTGGGACACACATTCTATATATGTCCAGTAGTAGGTGTCCGAATACCTCACATCGGTCATTGTGTATATAGGCAGCTGACTAATAACGTGTTTATTCTGATGTCATGTATATTGTCTTTTATTTGACTTTATTACATTACGTTTTCTTCATCTCATGTCTTAGGTGTAAAATACTTTTGCGTGTCCCAAATAGTCATCGAGATGCAGAGGTTACACCTGCAGAAATAAAAATTCTTACTTGTATCTGATGTTCACAGCAACCACCATAAATTCTCATGGGATATTTGTTATACCCCTTAAATCTGCAGTTCACCTGTTGGGTATGTGACACCTTCGTAAGTTACAACGAAGAGCTAGAGTCGTTGTGAAAAGGATGTGAAAATTTTGTCGAGAGGATGAAGGCAGAACTTATTAATAGGCATGGAAGCTGGTGAGGTAAGAATTATCTGTGAAATAATGAATAACACATGATGATTTAGCATGGCTGACTGCCACACACGCGAAAGTTTCCATTTATGGAGCGTTCACAGTGCCATGATAATCACACATCAAAAAAAGTTTTGCATCACCTCGGTTCCGAGAGTTCCGGAACCTGTACAGAAAATTGGAATAGAGATCAAAATAAACATGATTCCCGTCCTTTTTATTACTTATTAAAACCACAGATTGCATGTTGTACCACCATACAGCGAGATCTTCAGAGGTAGTGGTCCAGATTGCTGTACACACCGATACCTTTAATATACAGTAGCACGTCCTTAGGCATTGATGCATGCCTGTATTTGTCGTGGCATACTATCCACAAGTTCATCAAGACACTGCTGGTCGAGATTGTCCCACTCCTCAACCGCGATTCGGCACAGATCACTCCGAATGGTCTTTGGGTCACGTCGTCCATAAACAGATCTTTCCAGCCTATCCCAGGCATGTTCGATAAGTCTCGTGTCTGGAGAACATGCTGGTCATTCTATTCAAGCGATGTCGTAATGCTGAAGGAAGTTATTTACAAGATGTGCACGATGGGGCGCCACTTGTCGTCCAATGGGGACGAATTCCTCGCCAATATGCTGACGACTTGATTGCACTATCGGTCTGAGGATGGCATTCACTTACCGTCAGCAGTTACGGCGCCTTCCATGACCACCAGCGGCGTACGGCGGCCCCACATAATGCCACCCCAAAACAGCAGGGAACCTTCACCTTGTTGCACTCGCTGGACAGTGTGTCTAAGGCGTTCAGCCTGATCGGGTTGCCTCCAAATACGACTCCGACGATTGTCTGGTTGAATGCATATGCGACACTCATCGGTGAAAAGAACGTGATGCGAATCCTGAGAGGTCCATTCGGCATGTTGTTGGACCCATCTGTACCGCGCTGCATGGTGTCGTGGTTGCAAAGATGGACCTCGCCATGGACGTCGGGAGTGAAGTTGGGCATCATGCAGCCTATTGCGCACAGCTTGAGTCGTAACACAACGTCCTGTGGCTGCACGAAAAGCATTATTCAACGTGCTGGCGTTGCTGTCAGGGTTCCTCCTAGCCGTAATCCGTAGGTAGTGGGTGGTCATCCAATGCAGTAGTAGCCCTTGGGAGGCCTGAGCGAGGCACGTCATGGACAGTTCCTGTCTCTCTGTATCTCCTACATGTCCGAACAACATCGCTCTGGAATGAGATTTTCACTCTGTAGCGGAGTGTGCGCTGATATGAAACTTCCTGGCAGATTAAAACTGTGTGCCGGGGCGAGACTCAAACTCGGGATCTTTGCCTTTCGCGGGCAAGTGCTCTACCAACTGAGCTACCCAAGTACGACTCACGCCCCGTCCTCACAGCTTTACTTCTGCCAGTACCTCGGCTCCTACCTTCCAAACTTTACAGAAGATCTCCTGCGAACCTTGCAGAACTAGCACTCCTGAAAGAAAGGATATTGCGGAGACATGGCTTAGCCACAGCCTGGGGGATGTTTTCAGAATGATATTTTCACTTTGTAGCGGAGTGTGCGCTGATATGAAACTTCCTGGCAGATTAAAACTGTGTGCCGGGCCGAGATTCGAACTCGGGAGGTTCTATAACTCGGTTTGCAAGGGAAATAAAAACTTCAGAAATTTGAGGATAAAATCAAATTGTGATGTATATTACAGTAGACATCAACAGTAAATAGCGTTTTAGTGTGGTATCTTCAATACGCTCGCTAAGCATGTTAATGAAATGTTACAAAATGTATTGGCAACTTAAATGGCAAGATATATTTGGTTACAGATGCAAAAAGTGAAACACTGTTTCATTACTTGCACCGGCCACTTAAATTCAGTTTCCTTGTATGAATTTTGTAGCTTAATGCTAAATGTAGTTTTAAATGGGATCAAGGACAAATATCAGAAACATTAAAATCGAGTGCTTGCAGAATCGCCATTTATGCGAAGTTTCAACAAAGCTATGAATGCGAGCCTTCTTGTTACGAGGAACTGTATATCAGCTGGGTTGCTGAGAGTCGGAACGCTCCGAAATGAAGTCAGGTACTGAACTGGTATGTTTATGCAACGCATTTAACGGTTATAGAAGGACAAAATAATGGCTGCTGTAGTATCTTTTTAAGAGACTTTCACTTCTCACGACCACCAAACGTCCCTCTCGGAAAAACAGCCTCACGTGATCACTCCTAATCGTTGCTGCTGCTAGCGAGATTTTGTTTCGTCTTTACTATACCACAAAAGTGTATTTAATAATATCTAATCATTTAGTAAGTGCCAGTTATTCTTTTTCATCGTCCGACTTAGCCATCATGTGAGGCTTTCCTCTGAGTTTACACTTGCTAATAGAGGTTCTGTAACCATCATGCATACGTAAAACCCATGCGAATTCGGAACATTAGCTGTCTAAGTCCTGATAATGCAAATTATATAGTGAGCGCCCACGTATTTAATACCTTTACGGAGAACGGAATTTAAAATCTATTGTCTGTAGTAGGTCTCTTAATGATACATCACGCACACAGTGCTTGTATGTGGTATTGTAACATGGAAATTATTTATGACCAGATGTTACCATGTGATGAGTTAGTCCTGTAATGACTGTCATATCCGTATGGAGTGTGCAGAATGACTTGAAAAAATTCTGATGGTATGTTGTTTTGCACATATTGGGCGCTTCTATGCGGTCGCAGCTTGTCTGTGCTTCACGAGTGCCTGACCACAGTACCTCGCACCCTCTCCCGGTGAGCACCCCCTCCTCATTCAATCTCTGTTCGTGTGTTGGCGGAATCTCTTCTATCCCTTGCGCTTGCCGTCAATAGTTACTCGTTCTTCTACTGGCCGTTATATAGGATTCCATGTGTACCTGACACAGTTAGTCACTGCAGTTTATATAATCGTCTACTTTAACTGTCCTCTGAGGACCAACACTGTGTCTGTGTATGATAAAGAACGCTTTCCCTTCGTCATAGCACTTGTTGCGTTGAATATCCAGGGGTTGTACAAAAATACGGAAACACTACGAGAAATGCATGCTTGAACATAAACACAGATGCTAGTAAAGTGTGCGGGTTGCGCTGTTATACAGGGTGGTCTATTGATCGTGACCGGGCGAAATATCTCACGACATAAGCGTCAAACACAAAAACTACAAAGAACTAAACTTGTCTATCTGGAAGGGGGAAACCAGATGACGCTATGGTTGGCCCGCTAGATGGCGCAGCCATAGGTCAAAAGGATATCAACTGCGTTCTTTTTTTTTTAAATAGTGGCCCCTACATGGCGCAGCCATAGGTCAAACGGATATCAACTGCGTTTTTTAAAAATAGGAACCCCCATTTTTATTACATATTCGTGTAGTATGTAAAGAAATATGAATGTTTTAGTTGGACCACTTTTTTCGCTTTGTGATAGGTGGCGCTGTAGTAGTCACAAACATATGGTTCCCAATTTTAGACGAACTGTTGGTAACAGTTAGGTTTTTTTTAAAATTAAAATACAGAACTTAGGTACGTTTGAACATTTTATTTCGGTTGTTCCAATGTGATACATGTACCTCTGTGAACTTATCATTTCTGAGATCGCATGCTGTTACAGCGTGATTACCTGTAAATACCACATTAATGCTGATTACTTGTAAATACTACATTAATGCAATAAAGGCTGAAAATGATGTCCGCCAACCTCAGTGCATTTGGCAATACATGTAACGACGATTAGTTTTAAATTCGATCAACTACAGGTATAATAAACATAAAGGATCGAGTGATAACAGGATCGCAATTTATGCGAAGTGCCAACAAAGCTATGAATGCTAACCTTTCTCGGAAAGAGGAGCTGTATAAGCTGGGTTGCTGAGAGACGGATGGTTCTCAAGTGAAGTCTGGAAACTATGTGCAACGGATTTAACGAATTTAGAAGGGCAAAGTAATGGCTGCTGTGGTCTCTCTTCAAGAGACTTTGATCTCTCGTGGCCACCAAACGTCACTCTCGGAAAAACAGCCTTAGCTTGCATTTATCGCGAATCTCTTGCCCAACGTAAAGTCCCTAGCTACTGGCAAAAAGCGCAGGTGACGCCTGTATATAAGAAGGGTAGAAGGACGGATCCTCAAAATTACAGACCAATATACTTACCATCGGTTTCTTGCAGGATTCTCGAACATATTCTCAGTTCGAATATCATGAATTTCCTTGATACAGAGAAGTTGCTGTCCATGCATCAGCACGGCTTTAGAAAGCATCGCTCCTGCGAAACGTAACTCGCCCTTTTGTCACATGATATCTTGCGAACCATGGATGAAGGGTATCAGACGGATGCCATGTTCCTTGACTTCCGGAAAGCGTTTGACTCGGTGCCCCACTGAAGACTCCTAACTAGGGTACGAGCATATGGGATTGGCTCCCAAATATGTGAGTGTCTCGAAGACTTCTTAAGTAATAGAACCCAGTACGTTGTCCTCGATGGTGAGTGTTCATCAGAGGTGAGGGTGTCATCTGGAGTGCCCCAGGGAAGTGTGGTAGGTCCGCTGTTGTTTTCTATCTACATAAATGATCTTTCGAATAGGGTGGATAGCAAAGTGCGGCTGTTTGCTGATGATGCTGTGGTGTACGGGAAGGTGTCGTCGTTGAGTGACTGTAGGAGGATTCAATATGACTTGTTCAGGATTTGTGATTGGTGTAAAGAATGGCAGCTAACTCTATATATAGATAAATGTAAATTAATGCAGATGAATAGGAAAAAGAATCCCGTAATGTTTGAATACTCCATTAGTAGTATAGCGCTTGACACAGTCACGTCGATTAAATATTTGGGCGTAACATTGCAGAGCGATATGAAGTGGGACAAGCATGTAATGGCAGTTGTGGGGAAGGCGGATAGTCGTCTTCGGTTCACTGGTAGAATTTTCGGAAGATGTGGTTCATCTGTAAGGGAGACCGCTTATAAAACACTGGTGCGACCTATTCTTGAGTACTGATCGAGCGTTTGGGATCCCTATCAGGCCGGATTGATGGAGGACATACACTCCTGGAAATGGAAAAAAGAACACATTGACGCCTGTGTGTCAGACCCACCATACTTGCTCCGGACACTGCGAGAGGGCTGTACAAGCAATGATCACACGCACGGCACAGCGGACACACCAGGAACCGCGGTGTTGGCCGTCGAATGGCGCTAGCTGCGCAGCATTTGTGCACCGCTGCCGTCAGTGTCAGCCAGTTTGCCGTGGCATACGGATCTCCATCGCAGTCTTTAACACTGGTAGCATGCCGCGACAGTGTGTACGTGAACCGTATGTGCAGTTGACGGACTTTGAGCGAGGGCGTATAGTGGGCATGCGGGAGGCCGGGTGGACGTACCGCCGAATTGCTCAACACGTGGGGCGTGAGGTCTCCACAGTACATCGATGTTGTCGCCAGTGGTCGGCGGAAGGTGCACGTGCCCGTCGACCTGGGACCGGACCGCAGCGACGCACGGATGCACGCCAAGACCGTAGGATCCTAAGCAGTGCCGTAGGGGACCGCACCGCCACTTCCCAGCAAATTAGGGACACTGTTGCTCCTGGGATATCGGCGAGGACCATTCGCAACCGTCTCCATGAAGCTGGGCTACGGTCCCGCACACCGTTAGGCCGTCTTCCGCTCACACCCCAACATCGTGCAGCCCGCCTCCAGTGGTGTCGCGACAGGCGTGAATGGAGGGACGAATGGAGATGTGTCGTCTTCAGCGATGAGAGTCGCTTCTGCCTTGGTGCCAATGATCGTCGTATGCGTGTTTTGCGCCGTGCAGGTGAGCGCCACAATCAGGACTGCATACGACCGAGGCACACAGGGCCAACACCCGGCATCATGGTGTAGGGAGCGATCTCCTACACTGGCCGTACACCACTGGTGATTGTCGAGGGGACACTGAATAGTGCACGGTACATCCAAACCGTCATCGAACCCATCGTTCTACCATTCCTAGACCGGCAAGGGAACTTGCTGTTCCAACAGGACAATGCACGTTCGCATGTATCCCGTGCCACCCAATGTGCTCTAGAAGGTGTAAGTCAACTACCCTGGCCAGCAAGATCTCCGGATCTGTCCCCCATTGAGCATGTTTGGGACTGGATGAAGCGTCGTCTCACGCGGTCTGCACGTCCAGCACGAACGCTGGTCCAACTGAGGCGCCAGGTGGAAATGGCATGGGAAGCCGTTCCACAGCACTACATCCAGCATCTCTACGATCGTCTCCATGGGAGAATAGCAGCCTGCATTGCTGCGAAAGGTGAATATACACTGTACTAGTGCCGACATTGTGCATGCTCTGTTGCCTGTGTCTATGTGCCTGTGGTTCTGTCAGTGTGATCATGTGATGTATCTGACCCCAGGAATGTGTCAATAAAGTTTCCCCTTCCTGGGACAATGAATTCACGGTGTTCTTATTTCAATTTCCAGGAGTGTAGAAGCAATTTAGAGGCGGGCTGCTAGATTTGATACTGGTAGGTTTGATCATCGCGTGAGTGTTACGGAAATGCTTCAGGAACTCGGGTGGGAGTCTCCAAAGGATTCGTTCTTTTCGTGAATCGCTACTGAGGAAATTTAGAGAACCAGCATTTGAGGTTGACTGCAGTACAATTTTACTGCCGCCATTTTGCTTTCGCGTAAAGACCACAAAGATAAGATAAGAGAGATTAGGGTTCGTACAGAGGCATATAGGCAGTCATTTTTCCCTCGTTCTGTTTGGGAGTGGAACAGGGAGAGAAGATGCTAGTTGTGGTACGAGGTACCCTCCGCCACGCACCTTATGGTGGATTCCGGAGTATGTATGTAGATGTAGATCACTCCAATTCGTTGCAGCTGAGAGCGAGATTTTGTGTCGTCTTTCCTATACCTCAAATTTTATCGAATTTCTATCTAGTCCCTGTAGTAAGTGTGATTTTCATCGTTCGATTTAACCGTCCTGTCAGACTTTCCGCTGCATTTACAGTTGCTAATAAAAGTTCTGAAGCCACCCTGCATACGTAAATCTCTGGCGACGTCGTAACAATTAGCTGTCTAAGATCTGATAGTGTATAATATACAATGGTCGGCCATATATTTAGTACCACTATGGAGAACGGAATAAATAAATACTGATGCTAACCTAGCACACAAGTTTCGCTGTTTTGTTTGAGCACAAACGGAAACAATTTTGCTTGAAGAATGGTATAAGAACCAGCAATAAGTATGTGTGAAGGCGTTAAGTAATGCTCGAATCTATCTCGTCAGCATTGATACTGTTGATAATGGGTAGGGCAGTCGTGTGGTTCATAAACCCATCTACCATACCGTACCTCGTTGGGATCCCACGTATTAGAACCATGGAGAAACATTAGTCCAGACCAATCTAATTTTATTCCGTGTATTCCCTTAAGCACAGTCACAGTCATTTTTCTAGCGACTGATATACGCCTGTTTCTATTTGCGGTAATGATGTCAGTGAGTGTAAGGGTCAAATCGTCTTTTACAATATATTAACCTTTCCTGAGTGGCTTGTGAGCCTTGGTCTCTGGAGCCAGCAGAGGAAACAGCAGTGTCGGCATTAGGGATGCGGTAGTAGGAGGATGGGTTGGTCAGGAGAGCTCAGTGGGGCTGAACGTAGGCTAGTCTGTGGATATCAGCAGATTAACAACTCAGTCAGGGGCACTTCGTCCCTTGTAAAGCTGCCCAAGTGGCGTCTTGGTGATTTGATTGTGAAGTGTTAAGGCGTAGAAGAACCTCTACTAAACGAAGACGAGGCAAACGTCCTGTACTGACGCTCAGTAACTGTCGGGCATTGCGGAGCTTGGTTGTGTAAAGTCGATTAAATTATTATTAGGATTGACTCGTAAGTTTCAAAGTGCTACTGCCAGTACTACAAAGACAATATCGGTGCATGGAGTGTTAAACAGAATCGAGTAAAACGTCCCAGCAGCTCCTCATAAGAAACTCATTTCCGCAGTCAGTCCAAAGCAACAATTGAGGTTGTGTAAAGAGTGACGCAACTTGACATTGGATGAGTGGAAACTAGCAATTTTTTTCTTCTGTTTCGCGCCATACCCTGTGGCAATCCGATGGAAGATTTCGGGTTGGCGAATGCTTCGAGATTGTCAACTGCCATTATGTGCAGTGCCACCTGTGAGGTACAGAGGAGGTGTTGTTGTTATGGTATGGGCTTGTTTTTCGTGGTTAGGGCCTGGTTCCTTTATTGTGCGTAAGAAAATCTTAAATGGGAATGGATACGAATACATTTGATAGTGTTGTGTACCATGCACTAATACTTCGGAGGCAATGATTGTCTCAGCATGACAATGCACCATCTTATAATGCAGTATTGTTTGCGTACAATAACATTTTTGACGTGGACTGGCATTCCAAAGATCTCGAGTCGAAGCCCTTATGAAGGCGAAATGGGGACACATCTCTTATTTACGCCTAGGAGAAGGTGCCCGAATACCTCTCATCATCATTGTGTACGAGGGTAACAGTCTAATTACATGTATATTCTGATTCGATGCATATCGTGTTTTATTTCACTTTATTCACATTGTATTTACTTCCTTTAATATCTCAGGTGTAAAGCACTTCTGCATCTCCCAAATAGTCATCGACATCCACAGATTTCCTTTACAGAGATGTATATTCTTTCTTGTATACGATGTACACAGAAAAGAAATATCATGAAATCTCTCACCCAAGTTTTTATATGCCCCAATAGCAGTTCATCTGGTAGGTATATGACGCCTTCGTAAGTTACAACGTACAGCGGACTAAAGTTCTAATGATTTCCTTAATTTTAGAAGATGAGAAGATTTGTTAGAGTGACGTTTGTGCTCACGATTGAACTCATAAATAGACATCGAAATCGGTACTAATGATAAAAACAAGAAGAGTTAGAAAGGCTGACTGCCACACATCTGAAAGTTTCTATTGATGGAGCGTTCAGAGTGACTTGAAATATATCCTGGTGGTAATCAATTCATAATTAGTTTCAAACAATGAAGTTAGCCATCTGTAAGGAATGGAAAGGGAAAAGTTGATTGTTTTTGGAAATTGCGGATTGCAGTTTCAATAAAATATCAAAAATACAATGTTTCAGAAAGAAGCAAAGCTATTTTTTAATTCAGCTAAAACTTTGTTTTCAAATACACCTAGACTAGTGACATATTTTTAAAGTGGTAAGCTACACCCAACATTCAATTTGAAAAACTCCTCAATAGGTACTTAAATTAGTTCCATGGAAAGTGAGGACTCTTAGCTTAGGTTACCACTGACTAACCAATGCGTACTTTCTGCACGAGTTAACGAAATGTCTCTGAAACCTCTCAGTGACACAAATGTAATAGGTTTCAATTGTTTCAGTTCTTGACAGTAAGATTGGCATTAATAAATTTTGCAATAGAAAAGTACATCAATTTCAAAAATTAATGATATTGACCGTAGTATAAAATAAATTTTAGCATTTACCTTGATACAGCATGTAAACAATTTTAAGGTAGTCCCTAAACATTTAGAACATCACCTTGTCCTGTAAGTGTATGTAACCCACAGTAAGGGAAACACCATAACATTGTTTAATTGCTTCGAGAAACCTTAACGTTTATCTGATTAGCAGCAACATTTGAAGCGGAATTGCTTTCAGGAACAAATTCAGGGTCTTTTTCTGTTTCGTAGTTATCCACATGATCCTAAGATTTGTACAAATCGTCCTTGAAATGTATTTTACTGGTACAAACATGGCATATTTCACTACTACTGGCAGCCATTCTTGACAAGTTGCCGTTAACGAGAACCTGGAAGCAAAGAGAGAGCTTCAATCTTTAGGATCATCATGGAACTAAATACTAATATGAATAAAGCGCATCACGTGCCATGTGTCACATTCTGTAACTCAGTTTGCTCTCGACTGTCCGAAACTGTTCTTTACTGCCGAGATTTCACTTAATATTCCAAAATCTATTCTACATGTAGTAAGAAGTTTTCCAATCTTAGAGAATTATGTATTTTAATGTCAGTGTCTTGTACAGGGAAATATTGGTACGTTGTTTCCATTGTGCATTGTGCTTTAAAATTAAAATACTCTAATAATAGTTACTATTCCATTAGTTCCGAGAATGCCGATATTAGCTTTTACCATGTGAACTTGTTATTAATACCAGAGTGACAGATGTAATTATAATATAGTAGCGTTTTGGTTCTCTTTGACTCAGTTGATCATTTTCATCCAGGAGCTGTTTTACCCTTTTATCTATTTAAAGCTGCAGTGGACTGTTGGCGCTCTTTAACTAATCTTCACCTGCTGTAATCTCTCCCGCTTCTGTCGCCTGAACATCAGGTGTTCTTGTTTCTGTTGGGTGGTTTATTTTGTTACGAGGGTGAGATCTATCGACTTTAATGCCAGAGAAAGCATATTTTCACACATATATATGTCAATTCAGTGCTGAAATTGATACAATGGCAAATATAGACGTATTCGAATCAGCGGGTACCTGTGCTGTTGGCGTACTTGTATATTTAGTGATATCTAACCTAATACTGATTTTAAGCAACTACTTTATTTTTGCCTAGTTACCAAAACCTTGAAAATAAGTAGGGCAGCTATTACCTCTCCGTCTGATGACATAAGCTCTTTAGGAATCGAGAATTATATCTAATTGTAATATATATTACAACAGAAATCAATAGTGATTAGCGGTTACTTACAGTAAGCAAGTGAATGATATTTTGCAGAAAGTATGCGTAACTTAAATGGGAAGGGATTCTTGATGGTCTTAAGCTTTCGCAGAAAGGAACAAAATCTAGGAAAGATTTTACAGACGCAGAAGGAAAGAAAATTGGTTCGTTACTTGCACCAGCCACATAAATTAAGTTTCCCTGAACGAGTTTCTCTCATTAAGGTTAACTCCAGTTTTAAATGGTATCAAGAACAAATACCATAAACATACTGTCGAAGTGCGTATTGGAAGATTAAAGGATCGAATCCTGCAGTGCAGAATTGACATTTATCCGAAGTGCCAAAAAAGCTATGACTGGTAACCTTCTGGCTGCTGTTAGGATCTGTATCAGCTGGTCTACTGAGATGGAGATGGTTCAAAAATGAACTCAGATACTGAACTGAGAGCTGTATACAACAGATTTAACGATGTTAAAAGAGTAGAGTAATGGCCGCAGTTGTCTCTCCTTAAGAGATTTTCACTTCTGGTGACCACCAAACGTCACACTCGGTAAAACTACCTTATGTGATCATTGCTATTCGTTGCAGCAGATAACGAGTTTTCGTTTCGTGATTCAAATGGTATTGAGTTTCTATCTAATACTTGCATGAACTGCCAGTTATTTTTGGTCATGGTCCGTATTAAACGTTTTGTGAGGTTTTAAGCGGCATTTACATAAAAGTTCTTAAAATATGTACATCATACGTATGTCACTGGCGACCTCGTAAAATTAGATGTCTGAGATCTAGTAGTGTATGATGTACAGTGGACGGCCACATATTTAATTCCTTTACGGAGAAGGGAAGTTTTAATTCTGCTACCTGTAGTAGGTTACAGAATTATACATCACGCACACAGTTGGTACTTAAATGTGCAGTTGTGACATGGGAATTACTGATGACCGGAGATTACCACGTGATGAAGTATTTCTACTATGCTTGCCATATCCATATGGAGTATGCAGAACGAGTTGAAAAAATCCTGATGGTATTCTTTCCCGTTATTTTGCACATAATGAGCAATTATGCAATCGCAGTTTCTCTGTGCTTGGCATGAGGGCCTCAGAACCCCACCTCCCACTATACCCTACCTAAACCCCGCCTCCTCTCTCAATATTTGTTGGAATCTCTTCTGACTCTTTCAGTTGTCACCAACAATTCTCTTTTCTTCCACTGCTCCTTTTACAGGGTGATTCAGCTGCCCCTACCGGATGTCGTTTTATGCAAGCCACAATGTTATATCTGAATGTAATATGCTTAAAATTTTTGTAGGATACGTTTTCGCTGGAGGCCAAGGTTTTCGAGTTATTGAAGAAATACTTTCAAAAGTGACTTTATGTGCACCTCCACCCTCACACTCGTCGCTCACCAGTCAGGATTTCTATTACGTTGTTTGTGTTACTCCTTCCTACCACTGTACAAAATTTTCCGACTACGCGAACTATTACAGATATTCGTCTTTTTATGGTCTCTACTGATTGAGCTATTACACCACCAGCGTATTCGTCTACGTCTTTCACATTATCAATTTAAACGTACGCATATGGTTAATGGAAGAAAAAAGACTTCTGTAAACGTAAGTTAACACTAATTACGTTCAGAATCTTATGCAAAAATAACCCTTATAAGCACAGAAGTTTCACAGTCAGAAGGGCTGACGAATATAACGATGTAATTGCTTATTTTATGCTGTTAAATTCACAAAGTAGTTAGGTAAAATGTACACAAACGTTATTTTTGTAATTTTTAAGTGCTCGACTAATCCGGTGGTCGTATAAGGCCAACAGGGAAGACTAGAAATAATATAATCTGAGGAATATTTCGTGCAGTCTCAAATTTTTGTACAGTGGAACTAACACGAACAATATACTTGATATCCGTGGGGGCTGAGTGTGCGACTAGCAGTTTGTTTGAAATTCACTTTTGTACGATTTTCTTCAATAATTCGAAACATACAGCCTCTATCGAAAACATATCCCGATATAAAATTTAGCCATGTACATTTCCTACAGAAGGTCCTGAACAATATTTTTCTGTAGGTCTAATAGTTTTTGCCTAGCGAGCGAGAGAAGATGAAATTTTCTCGCGTGGTCTCTGGAGGCTAGTTAAAACATTGCGGGTTGCATAACACGATAGTAGCGGTAATGGCAGCAGAATCAACTAACACAGGATTTTGTGCGTATGAGATCCAGGTATTCACCGCATATAGTTTGTATAATCGTTTACTTGAACATACCTCTGAGAATCAATACTGTGTGTGTGTGTGTGTGTCTTAAAGTACGCTATCCATTTGTGAAGGCACTTGATACCTTAGAGTACATAGCGGTTGGACAAAAATATGGAAACACCACCAGAAATGCGTGTTTTGAACATAAACTCAGATTTTAGTCTAGCCCGCAGGCTGCGCTCTTGTATTTGACTAAGAAGACCACCTGCGCAATGTCCACAATGCGTTTAAAGTTTTTGTTGTGACCAGAACAATATTCTGTGTAGCTGTGACTGCAGTATGTCGGAGGTACAAGAACTGTGCTAACTGTTGATACTCGTATGGTGGATGTTTCCGTAACCAAGGTAGTCGAAGTGTTTTTCATGTTTCAAGAGACACCGTATGGAAGGTATATCACGTATACAGCGAAAGCGGAAAAACATCAACTGCAGAATCACAGCGCAGATGAAAGTGTGTGTTGAGCGTACGTCAGAGAGTGTCACTGAAAAGGATTTTGATGAAAAATAAGAGGACGAGTTTTGCAAAAGTCACAGCTGATCGAAATTTCGCACTCGCGAATTCTGTCAGCACCAAAACAACACGTAGGAACCTCCATAAGCAAGGCGTTTCAGGGCTGGCTCGCATTCCGAAACCACTCGTATATCATGAAAATGCCCATAAGCGCAAAATATTGTGTCGTAGAGATAAAAGCTGGAGTATGTAAGAAAGACATTTGATTAGGTAAGTCTTGTTTTACGCTATTGGCAAGTTCTCGCCACGTATGTGTACCATAGTGAAATATGAATGGGGTCGTTGATGACACTGAGCAGTGGCTGAAGCACAGAGTAGGTGGTATTGTCATGATGCGGGGATTTTATTGTTGTTAGGTTGTGGTTTCCGTATTGCTCCTAAGAACACTTTAAATGCAACAGGAAATGAGAACATTTCCAGTACTCTGTACCGTGTACGGCAGAGGAATAGTTCGGAGATATATCAGCACGACAGTGAACCCCGTCATGAAGCAGCATCTATGATCCAACTGTTTCTGTACAGTAATATTCTTGAAGTCAACTGGCCTATCCACAGTCTCGAGTCTACGTGGTTATAAAGGCTTATAAATACGCTTCACGTTTATGTCCAGTAGTATATGTCGGGAGACGTCTCATCGGACATTGTATATGGAGGTAGGTGACTAAACACACGTATATTCTGATGACATGTGTATAATGTTTTATTTCACGTTATTCGCATTGTTTTTACTTCCTTTCATATCTTACGTGTAAAGTGCTTTCGCATCTCGCAAATAGTCATCGATATATAGAGATTTTCTTTGCAGAAAATAAAACTCGTACTTGCATACAATGTTGAGAGAACAAACCATGAGATCTATCTCGGAAGTTTTTATACACACTTTCAGCTGCAATTCAACTGTTGGGTATATGGTGCCTTCGTAAGTTACAGCCAACAGCAGGCGCTCGTGTAATGACATCCATAACTTTAATAGATGAGAAGGTTGAGTAGATACACGTATATGATTAAGTCAGAACATGTACAGCGAAACCGGTGAAAGTAACAACTATCTATCCTCGTGTGATCAATCCTATTCGTTGGAGCTAATAGTGAGATTTCGTCTCATCTTTACTATATCTCAAATAGTATTCTGTTTCTGCCAAATCCTTGCCATAATTGCCTGTTATTCCTTGTCATCGTCAGATTTAACTGTCGTGAGAGGTTTTGCGCTTCACTTACATTAGCTAATAAAACTCCTTAAAAACTTGTTGCATGCATAAATCCCTTGCGACCTCGAACCATTTTACTGTCTAAGATGTAATAGCGTATAATATACAATGGTCATCCACATATTTAATACTATTATGGAGAACAGTTTGTTTAATTTCCTTTCAGGCCGAGGTTACAAAGTGATACATCACTCACACAGTCAGTATCCGTACATGTTGTTGCTAGATGGGAACTAGTGATGACTAGAGATAACCGTGTGATGGATTAGTCCTGCTATGATTGCTCTATCCATTTGGAGTACGCAGAGTGAGTTGAAAAAATTCTGATAGTATGTCTTTCCTAGTATTTTGTACAGACTGAGCACTTGTATGCAGTCGCAGTTAGTCTGCGCTTCGCATGAGTGCCTCGGTCCTCACCTCACACCCTTCCCAACTAGCATCTCGCTCTCGTCGTTCAGTCTCTGATAGTTGTCGGAGTCTCTTCTAACCATTGTAATTACCACCAATTGTTCTCTTTTGTTTCACCGGCCATTTTGCAGGGTGATTTAACTTGCCCTATCGTTATCGGTATATGCAACCCATAACGTTATTCTTGACTTTCGGAAAGCACGAGCGAGATTTTCGTATTGTCTTCCTTGTTATTCCTAAGGAGAAAAAGAATCGGACCTTTCTTGTAGAAAATTTAATTTACTTGAATTTGTTTTGTGGGATTCGTTTTCGCTGGAAGCCATGGTTTCCGAGTTATTAAAAAGAAAAGTATGAGACTGACTTTCACATACACCTCCACCACCACACTCATACATCACCAGCGAGGATTTCTAGTATGTTGTTCGTGGTACTACGCATTACCACTGTGCAAAATTTTGCGACTGTACGAAATATTTCCTACATTCGACCTTTTTGGTCTTCATCGACTGGCACCGGATTAGTCGAGCACCTACAAATTGTAAAAGGGGCGTTTGTATACATTTTGCCTGATTATTTTGTGTCCTACTTTGCAAAAATTAAGACTCTTACTCGTGTCCGAAGTTTTCAGAAAAACCGTGAAATTTCCCTGGGAACTTTTTATATCCACTTTCAGCAGCAGTTCATCTGTTGGATGTAAGACGTCTTCGTAAGTTACAACCAACGGTAAATGGTCGTGTAATGACATTGATTACTTTAAAAGATGATAAGGTTGAGTAGATTCACTTTTATGATCAAGACGGAATTCATGCATCGAAACCGGAGAAAGCAACAACTGTTTATCCTCATGTGATCAATCCTATTCGTTGTAGCTAATTGTGTGACTTTGTTTCATCTATATTATACCTCCAATAGTATTATGTTTCTGCCTAATTCTTGCCATAATTGCCGGCTATCCCTTGTCATCGTCCGATCTAACTCTTCTGAGAGTCTTTACCCGGCAGTCACATTTTGTAACAAAACGCCTTAAAAAACTTTCTGTATACGTAAATCACTGGCGAACTCCTAACATTTGCTGTCTAAGATGTAATAATGTATCATATACAATGGTCATCTACATATTTAACACAGTTATGGAGAAGGGAATGTTTAAACGTCTTTCTGAACGGAGTTACAAAGTGGTAAATCACACACACAGTATTCGTATACGTTGTTGCTAGATGGGAATTATTAATGACTAGAGATTACCATGTGATGAATTATTCTTCCTATGACTGCTGTATCCATATGGGATGCGCAGAGTGAGTTGAAAAAATTCTGATGGTACGTCTTTTCTGTTACTTTGCACAGACTGAACACGTCTATGCGGTCGCAGTTCTTCTGTGCTGCGCTTCAGTGCCTCACGCCCCACATCACACCCTTCCCCACTAGCTCCCCGCTCTCCGCTTTCAGTCTTTGATAGTGTGTTTTCGGAATTTCTAACCATTATACTTGACCCCTTTTGTTTCACTGGTCCTTTTGCAGGGTGATTTAGCTTCCCTCGACGGTGTCGTTATATGCAGCCCACAATGTTATTCTTGGCCTTCGGAAACCACAAGCGAGATTTTCGAATTCTCCCCCTCGCTACAGGCAAGTTGTTAGTTCTACGGATGAAAAGAAACGGATCTTTCTTGTAGAAAATTTAATGTACTTGAATGTTTTTTGTGGGATACGTTATCACCATGGTTTTTGAGTTAATAAAAAGAAAAGTACAAGAGTGACATACACATATATATCCACTCCCACACTCATCCCTCACCAGTGAGGATTTCTAGTATGTTGTTTGTAGCACTCCGTCTTACCACTGTACAAAAACTTGCGACTGTACAAAATATTTCCTACATTCGACGTTTTCTGGTCGTCATTGAGTGCCCTTATACCGCCACGGGATTAGTCGAGCACGTACAAATTGTAAAAGTGACGGTTGTGTACATCTTACCTCATTATTTTTTGAAAATTGTATTGTGACTACCTTTGCAAGAATTAAAACTCTTTCTCGTATCCGATGTTCTCAGAAAAAAGCGTGAAATTTCGCGGGGAGCTTCTTATATCCACTTTCAGCAGCAGTTCATCTGTTACCCATAATGGTATATGACGCCTTCGTTAAGTTATAACCAACAGCAAGCGGTTGTATAATGACATCCACAATTTTAAAAGAAAAGAAGATTGAGGACATTCACCATTATGATCAAGACTTAGAAACCGGCGCAACAAACAACTTTATTTTCTCATGTGGTCAGTCCTGTTCATTGTAGCTATTAGCGAGATTTCGTTTCATCATTTATTGTACCTCAAATGATAGTCAGTTCGTGTGTAATCCTTGCATTAACTGCCAGTTATTCTTTGTCATCGTCCGGTTTAACTGTCGTGTGAGGCTTGACGCTGCATTTACATTTGCTAATAAAACTTCTTACAAAATTTGGTGCCCACGTAAATACCTGGAGACCTCGAAACATTTACTGTGTAAAATGTAATAGTGTATGATATACATTTGTGAGCTACACAATGAAAACCATTATGGGTAAGCGAATGTTTAATCTACTTTCTGAAATATGTCACGAAAGCTGTGGGGAGGGGGCGTGGGTCGTGCTTGGGTAGCGCTGTTGGTAGAGCACTTGCCTACGAAGGGCAAAGGCCCCGATTTCGAGTCTCGGTGCGGCACACAGTTTTAATCTGCCAGGAAGTTTCATTCAAATTATTGATGACTAGGGGCTACAACGAGATGAATTAGGACTAGTATGACTACCATATCCATAAGGAGTATTCAGAGCGACCTGAAAAAATTTTGATGGTAAGCCCTTGCTGTTATGTTGCACATTTGCGATAAGTGTTGCGGTCGCTGATTATCTTCGCTTTGCATAACTGCCGTCCTCCACTCACCCCACACACCCCCTCTATCTTGGAATTTCTTCGGCCCGTTGAAGTTGCGACCAACATTTACCATGTAGGCACCTGTGTGTATCAGATTCAGGTATTCATTGCAGAGAGTCTGCGTAATCATTCACTTTAACTGGGGTCTGAGACCCAACTGTACGTTTGTGCCTGAGTGTGTTAAAGTATGCTTTCCCTTTGTCAAGCTTTCAGGATGCGCTGTTGTGTTTGAGTACAAACAGCACCTGCGCAATGTCCTCAATGCGTTTCAAGTGTAATTCGTGGTCGGAACAGCGTCCTACGTAGTTTTGAGTACATTATGTTGGAGATAAGTAAATTCGAGTGTGTGCTAATTGTTGGTACTGTTCTCCAGAACCAAGATAGCCGAAGTGTTGGGTGTTTCAAGAGACACTGTATACAAAATTTGTACCGCATACAGGGAGAGCAGAAGAATATCATTAGGTGTGTGTTAATTTATCTTGACTGACGCTTAATGAAGAGGATTGTGACGAAAAATAAAATTACGGCAGCTGCATAAGACGCATCACGTACACTACCATAACCAAAGCAACTCGAAGAGATCTCCATAAGTGGGACATTTCTAGGCCGGCTGGAATCCGAAAACTGCTCATCAGGGATACAAAAGCTCGCAACAGGAAAAGTTAGTGGCGATTCCATAAAACCTGGAATTAGGAGCAACAGATTAGTCGTTTGGATTAGATTAAAAGGTATGAGAACCCGAAATGTTGGACGAATTAGCATCATTGTGTGTTTTATTACAAATGAGGAGGAATGGATACTGTGTTATTATAGATTCCAGCCTGTATACCCTTAAAGAAATTTCACTAGTGAAGAAACGTTTCGGTTTCGTGATAGATTTAAAGCACTGCATGTGTTATGCGTTTCTCTCTGACGTTCTTTGAAGATATGGGAAAGAAGAACACATAAATATTCCTTCAATTCCAACCCAGCCGTCAGACCAGTCCAGGCATTCCTATGGACAACGGCTCACTAAGATGTGCGGCCGACTACTTCATCCCGGAGTCAGCGACCACTCCTCTGTATCTCACTTGAATAAAAGTCTGATTCAAAAATATATGTCATACTAGCATGCCACCACTCGCTTCCAACATCAGTACCGGTCACAGCCCACGCCCTAGCGTAGAAGATGACGTTATTTCTTGATCTTCGCATAGCCGTATCTTCTGGTACTGCATAGTTCACGCCACCAGGCCACTAAAGAGTTCTCAGAAGAGTTACGTATCCTTTGGAGCTATTGTTATGCTACTGTAGCAATATTAGAAGTGTTGAACATGCTTATTGAATTAACCATTCCGAACGTTACTTTATAAGAACGGCAAATATCTTCAATGTACTAGATAATTAAAGTCTCAGACTTTCGTTTCTGTCATGGCAGAGGATGTCTCATTTACAGATTGACATTGTATTTACTCCATTTGGTAGGAACTATCTCCCGAATACATAAAAAGGGATTTGCTTTAGGGGAAAATGGGAAAGACCTGCTAATGAAGGTATGAGCGTATGGAGTCAGTTCACAGATATGTGAGTGGCTCGGAGGCTTATGAAATAATAGAACCCAGTACGATGTCCTCGACGATAAGTGTTCATCAGAGACAAGGGTATCGTCAGGAGTGCCCTAGGGAAGTGTGATAGGACCGCTGTTGTTCTCTGTAAATAAATGATTTTGTGGATAGGGTGGGCAGCACTCTGCGGTTGTTTGCCGATGACGCCGTGGTGTACGGTCAGGTGTCGAAGTTGTGTGACAGTAGGAAGACACAAGACGACTTAGACAAAATTTCCAGTTGGTGTGATGAATGGCAGCTAGCTCTAAATGTAAGTTGATGCGGATGAGTAAGAGGATGAAACCTGTAATGTTCGGATACAATATTACTAGTGTCCTGCTTGACACAGTCAAATCTTTTAAATATCTGGGCGTAACGTTGCAGAGCGATATGAGGTGGAACGAGCATGTGAGAACTGTGGTAGAGAAGACGAATGGTCGACTTCGGTTTATTGAGAGAACTTTAGGAAAGAGTCGTTCACCTGTGATGGAGACCGCATATAGGACGCTAGTGCGACCTATTCTTGAGTACTGCTAAAGTGTTTGAGATCCATACCAGGTCGGATTCAAGGAAGACATCAAAGCATTTTAGAGGCGGGCTGCTAGATTTGTTACCGTTGTTTCGAACAACTTGTATCTGTTTCGGAGATGCTTCTGGAACTCAAATATGAATCCCCGGAGGGAAGGCGACGTTCTTTTCGAGAAAAACTATTGAGAAAATTCATAGAACCGACATTGGAAGCTGACTGTCGAACGATTCTATTGTTGCCAACATACACGCGCGTAAGGACCACGCTCATACGGAGGCACACAGACAGTCGTTTTTCCCTAGCTCTATTTGCGAGTGGAACAGAAGAGGAAATGACAAGAAGAGGTACAGGGTATCATCCGCCACGCACTGTACTACGGCTGGCGTATCACCCGGCGTGATGGTATAGGGTGCCATTAGTTACACGCCTCGGTCACCTCTTGTTCGCATTGACGGCACTTTGAACAGTGGACGTTACATTTCAGATGTGTTACGACCCGTGGCTCTACCCTGCATTCGATCCCTGCGAAATCCTACATTTCAGCAGGATAATGCACGACCACATGTTGCGGGTCCTGTACGGGCCTTTCTGGATACAGAAAATGTTCGACTGCTGCCCTGGCCAGCACCTTCTCCAGATCTCTCACCAATTGAAAACGTCTGGTCAATGGTGGCCGAGCAACTGGCTTGTCACAATACGCCTTCACTACTCTTGATGAACTGTGGTATCGTGTTGAAACTGCATGGGCAGCTGTACCTGTACACGCCATCCAAGCTCTGGTTTTACTCAATGCCCAGGCGTATCAAGGTTGTTATTACGGCCAGAGGTGGCTGTTCTGGGTACTGATTTCTCAGGATCTATGCCCCCAAATTGAGTGTAAATGTAATCACATGTCAGTTCCAGTATAATATATTTGTCCAATGAATACCCGTATATCATCTGTATTTCTTCTTGGTGTAGCAATTTTAATGGCCAGTAGTGTAGATGTAGAGACTTACAAACAGAACACCAAAGTAAGCTGAGTCGTACATGTCTGTTGCTTCTTTTTCCATCCTCTTCCGGCAGTTGTTACTTCTTTTGCTTCTGGACGGTGTGGCAGAGTAATGGCTACTGTTGTCTATGAAACTTTCACTTCTCATAACTTCCAAACGTCACGGTCAGTAAAACATCCTCATGTGATCACACTTATTTGTTGTAGCAAACAGCGACACTTGGTGTCACCTTTACTATCTTTCAACTGATATTCTATTTCTGTCTATTATTTGTGTTAACTGCGAGTTATCGCTTCTGATCGTCGGATTTAGCTTGTCCTGTGAGGCTGTACGCCGCACTTACATTTGCTTGCAAAAGTTCTCCAACTACTTACTGCATGCGTAAATCACTGGCGACCTAAAAACATAAGCTGTTTAAGATCTGTATTGTTGCAGTCTTCAGTCCGATGACTGGTTTGATGCAACTCCCTACGCTACGCTGTCGTCTGCAAGACTCTTCGTTTCCGAATATCTACTGCAACCTACATCGTTCTTTATCTGCATACTGTATTTTTTGTCTTGGTCTCCCTTTACGGTTTTTGCCCACCACACTTCCCTCCAGTACTAAATTGATCACCTTTTGATGTCTAAGAATGTGTCCTATCAAACGATTGCTCCTTTTAGTCAAGTTGTGCAACAAATTTCTTGTCTCCCCAATTCTGTTGAGTTCCTCCTCATTAGTTACATGATCCATCCACCTAATCTTAAAATTTCTTCCATAGCACTACATACCAAAAGCTCGTATTCTCTTCTTGTCTAAATTGTTTATCTTCCATGTTTCACTTCCTTACATGGCTACACTCCACACAAATTCCTTCAGAAAAGTCTAAATTCAATGTCAACAAATTTTTCTTCTTGAGAAACGCTTGTCTTGCCATTTTATTTCCTCGATATTTCGTCTTTCATCAGTTGTTTTGCTGTCCAAATAACAAAATTCTTCTACTACTTTAGGTGTCTCCATTTCTAATCTAATTCCCGCAATATCACCTGATTTAATTCGACTACATTCCATTATCCTTGGTTTTGCTTTTGTTGATGTTCCTTTTATATCCTACTTTCAAGACACTGTCAATTCTATTGAACTACTCTTCCAAGACTTTTGGTGTCTCCGAAATTATTACGGTTTCGTCGGCGAACCTCAAAGTTGTTATTTCATCTCCCTGGACTATAACACTCCGAGTTTTTCTTTTGTTTCATTTACTGCGTGCTCTATGTACATGCTGAATAACATTGGAGATAGACTGCAACCCTGTCTCACTCCCTTCTCAACCACTGCTTCCTTCTATTGCCCCTCAACTATTATTAAACTGCCGTCTGGTGTGTATATAGGCTGTACATAGCTTTTTGCTACCTGTATTTTACCCCTGCTATCTTAGGAATTTCAAAGAGAGTGCTCCAGTCAACATTGTCAAAAGCTTTCTCTAAGTCTATAAATGTTATAAACGTCTTTTAAGATAAGTCGTGGGGTCAGTATTGCCAACGTGTGTTCCTACTTTTCGCCTGAAACCAGATTGATCTTATCCCAGGTTAGCTTCTACCAGTTTATGGCATCTTCCGTGAAGATTTGGTTTTAGTGTTTTGCAACCATGATTATTATTAAACTGATCATTCGGTAATATTGACAGGTGTCAGCACCTGCTTACTTCGGAATTGTAATTATTGTATCCTTCGTCTAAGATCTACCGTACATAATGTAGCGGTGTACAGCTACATACTTGATCCTAATGGAGTAGGGAACTTTTAAGTCTACTGCCTGAACTAGGTCACAAAGTGAACCAGCACGTACACGGTTAGTAATGAAATGTGCTGTTCCAACATGGAAGTTATTAGTGACTATAGGCTACCATTTGATGAATTAGAGCTAGTATGACTACCATATTCATATGGAGTGTGTACAGTGACCTGTTTTGGTAAGCTTCTGCTGTTATGTTGCATATATTAAACACATCTATGACGAAGTGTTGCAGACGCCGATTGTCTTCGCTTCAGTCGCCACACCACACCACCTTTTGTATCAATCTCTCTCTGTATCTTTCTGACAGTGTGATCTTGGATTTTCTTCTATCCGTTGTAGTCGCCGCAAACAGTTCCCCTTTCTTTTAGTGGCCCTTATACAGGATTCGGCGTGTATGACCACAGGTAGTCTATATAATCGTCTACTTTAAGTGACCGCTGTGAATGAACATTGTGTCTGTGTTTTGAAGTATGCTTTCCCTTTGTCAAAGCACTTGATACGTTGCAATATACAGGGGTTGGTCAAAAATATGGAAACACCACGAGATAAGCACGCTTGAACATGTACGCAGATACTAGTGAAGGCCGCAGGATGGGCTGTTGTATTGAAGCTCGAACGGCAGCTGTGAAGTGTCATCAATGCGTTTCAATTGCAAGCAGCGGTCAGAACAGTGTTCTGTTTATTTTTGAGTGCATTACGTCGAAGCTAAGTGATATCGGACGTTGGTTAATTGTTGGTGCTTCTATGGTGGGTGTCCTGCAAGAAGTAGCCGAAGTGTATGGTTTTTCAAGAGACACAGTATCCAAGATTTGTACCGCATACGGGAAGAGCAGAGGAGCATCATCTGCTAATTCACAACGCAGATGAAACTGTGTTTCCAGTGATCGTAATAGACGGTCAATGAAGAGGATTGTGACAAAAATAAGAGGCCGACAGCTGCAAAGCTTAATGTCGGATCGCGAACCGTATGAGCACCAACGCACCACGAAGGAATCTCCATAATTACGGAATTTCGGGGCTGGATGGAATTCCAAAACCACTTATCAGTAATCCAAAAGCCCGTAACTGGAAAAATGAACGCCGAATCCATAAAACCTAAACTATGTAGCAATGAATGAGAGTCATTTGGAATAGATCAAATAGTATGAGAATCTCAAGTGTTGGATGAGTTAGAACCATCTTGTGTTTTATTACAAACGACGAGGGAAAAGCTGTCGTGTTACTAGAAATTCCAGCCTATATGCTCTTGCAGAAATTTCTCTAGCGGAGAAATTTTTTCGATTCGTGGTAGATTTGAAGCGCATGGAAGGTAGGAGACGAGATACTGGCGGAATTAAACTTGTGCGGGCGGGTCGTGAGTCGTGCCTTGATAGCTCAGTTGGTAGATCACTTGCCTGCGAAAGCAAAGGTGCCGAGTTCGAGTCTCGGTCCGGTACACAGTTACAGTCTGCCACGAAGTTTCATATCAGCGCACACTCCGCTACAGAGTGAAAATCTCGTTCGGGGAAAAACATCATTTAACTCACGACTCAGACGAAAGTGTGTGCTGAGTGATGGTGATAGGCAGTCGGTGCAGAGGATTGTGACGAACAATAAGAAGATGTACTATGTCGTGGCACGATGCTACCCAAATCTGTCAATAAGACACCAACCCTGCCTTTATGATTAGCAACATCTCGTGCCCAGCAATTCGGGATTGTTTATTACGTTTACGCCTTGTGACTGCGCACAGCTCACGCATCTGCTGTAGCAATACGGAAGAATAGAAACACACTTTGGCATGGTAAGTAGGTATTGCGCGTCGTAACTAGTATATTCACTGAGAATAAATATGAATTAAGTAATCCTTGTGCTCCTGGCACTTTTCAAATGAACTATAAACTCTAACTTTGTTATATAGGGCTTTTTTATGGCAATCGTCATATCAACAGCTCATATTGGATTTATTTTCACGCAATTGTATGTATACTAGAACAGTATGAAATAGGACAACTGAACTTTTCAGTACGTTAAGGTATTTCTTAATTTGTCTGTGCGAGATAACTTGGGCTACTGCTGGTCTTCTATAATCAATAAATGGTGTTCGTGAAATTACGACATT
Organism: Schistocerca serialis cubense; assembly: GCF_023864345.2. NCBI lineage: Eukaryota > Metazoa > Arthropoda > Insecta > Orthoptera > Acrididae > Schistocerca > Schistocerca serialis. The sequence continues at coordinate 576,448,062 of NC_064640.1, read as the reverse complement.
AAATTCAGCACGCATTAACGCACTTTATAAGTATTAATCGTAGTTGCAGCTAATATCGCTTACGGTTATAGCTGTTTATATAGAATTCTCAAACAGTAAGTTCAAATCTCGTATTTTTTTATGTGAATTCTGATCGCTGCAGCAAGAGTTATGATTTATCTATGAACCAGCGATAGAGCGTCAGCTACCTCTGAGATAATATTTACTCCTATGATGTCTGATCTCTTTTCTATTTTTTACGCGTATTATCTTTATATCTTTAAATCTTGGAAATAACCTTTGCCTGGGGGGAGTTACTATTTTTCTTACATCGCTGTATTGAAATTCTCATTAAATTTTTTTACCAGTAGTTAATTTACGACTTCTGTAATTGAGTTTAAGAACGACAAATAATTTTCATTCTTTTGTTATCTTTGACACTACTAAAAATGACTTATCTGCGCATTTGTCGCTTTTGAATACCTTGCAAATCGAAAAGACATCTTTTCTTTTCTAAACTACTTGCGTAAATAATTTTAGTAGGGATTCTGTCCGTTCCACTAAATAATTATCTTTGACGCAAATTTTATAATTACTTCTTTCTTTATTTACTAATAGTTCAATAAAATTCAGTGCAAGTTATCGTGTACGAGTGACTCAAGCCTAATCCCACACGAAACGGAAATGCAAAAGACAAAAAATTGAAAACGTAAAACCTACATGCCAACAACACTTGTATATTGAATTAAATTAAATTATTAGACGAAAATCAGTCTCTTCAGGTGTTGCCGAATGTGTTCCTTCTAACAATTCGTATTTGGAATGTCACTCGTCACCCCAACGATCAGTGAAATATCGTCGGCTTTTGTGTTTACTGGTTCCGCTAGAGTATTGTATTGTATGTTAACTGGGGACCTAGAAACGACGGAGAGGCTCCGTCCTCGCGGCAGCCACAGTGGTCCACAATCCCACGACGACTACCGCAGTCCACTTCACCCCTCCGTCGCCCCACACTGAACCCAGGGTTACTGTGCGGCCCGCGTTAGACCGCTCGGCTAATTGGACGGGCCTCCTCTAGGGTACTAAACTATCCACACTATTTGGATTGTCAAAAATATCCTTTCGCAGTAAGCAGCAGCTGTTATCTGTCAATGTATACACCGTGCAAATTGAGTTTCCTGGGAATTACCAATCACCGGCTGACACTCTTGCTCAATGGTACATACACCATATATGTTACTCAACTATCACTGTACTGCGTATTAAAACCTCAACAAAAACATGTGTGAAACACTCGTTAACTTAGACCGCGCGTCCCACGCCACCCAAAGATTATGGCAAACACTCAGTTACCTTAGAGCATGTGTACCTCAATCACCATGAAACACAATCACACGTACTATCAATGTCTTATGCGCGCCAGGACAACCACGAATCGCAGCTAATATTCCAGTCCTGTAACTGACTGCAACTCCTCTAAACATGTAACTTTTCGGAACACAGAACACAGCTTCGACAATTCGTGGATCAGCTTCTGCTGAACACGATAGCCGGTCTCTTATTGTTTCCGTGACCACTAAAAATTGGTATTCACATCTTCTCCGTAACAACTATCACATCCACCGTTCGTAATGTTGTAGCTAAACTTCTCAAATTCTTACGACCAGAAACCGTAAAACTGCCTACCCACAAGATACCCTAATCATTTCTTACGGAACGAAATCTTACAGGCAGGCACACTGAAAAACTCGTATTCAGTAACCGATCACTCTGACTGAGTGATCAAATTTCCCAACAGCATCTAAATCGATATCTAACGGCAGACGAGCTCATCGACGATATTACCACGAATTAACTGTTTGCGATATCAGTACATCGTCGATAATCTGTTATTCGCAGGCGACTGTTACACACGATATCTAAATGGTGAGTTTCTTCTGCACCGTCTCAAACAGAACTGACTATCTATCCGATACTACCCGGAGGGGACAAAATTTTTTGACAATCATATTACGATCTCATTGCTTTTAACAGTGAAATATTAGTCCTCTGCGGCCTTGACTGCGTCGTATAGTGGTCACCTAGATGAGAAAGGATCTCTGACGCGGTCAGCTGTTGGCCTATGGTGCTGGTACATGGAGTGTGTTTGCTACTTGTTTGAACTATGAAGCGTGGACTATTGCTCGCTTTTCTACAACATATGGTTTAACATCTTTTCAACCTCTAGATTAATATGTTGGTAAAGAACGCGTGATGGCATTCGAAATCTTTTGGTCCATAATAAGAACGACGGCTGTAGAAGCCACAGCAGAACACAATGTGGGGCCGGCCGCGGTGACCGAGCGGTTCTAGGTGCTTCAGTCCGGAACCGTGCGACTGCTACGGTCGAAGATTCGAATCCTGCCTCGGGCATGGATGTGTGTGACTTCGTTAGGTGAGTTAGGTTTAAGTAGTTCTAAGTTCTAGGGGACTGATGACCTCCGATGTTAAGTCCCATAGTGCTCAGAGCCATTTGAACCAACACAATGTGGAACCGCGAATCCTATCAACATCAAAGCAACAGGAACGAATATCCATTAGTACGCAATTTAAGGCCCAGCTGGAATTCCAAAGCCACTGATTAATGGTGCCAAAGCCGGTAAGAAGAAAACTTAGAACTGAAGCCATAAAACCTGGACTGTGGACCAATGGAAGAAAGTCACGTGGTTTTTACTGAGTGGGTTTAGAATGTCAAGTGTTGGATGACATAGAATCAACGTGTGTTTACTTACAAATGACGAGGGAATGGATACTTTGCTATTATAGATTCCAGTCTGAATAAACCTGGAGGGATTTCTCTAGTAAAGAAATTTTTCGTTTCGTGATAGATTTAAAGTACAGCACGTGAAGCGCGGTGTCCTCTGACGAATTCTGAAGATAGGTGAAAGAAGTAGAGATAAATATAACTTGAAGTGAAACCCAGTCGTCAGACCAGTAGACGCGTACCTGTAGAGGACATCTCAATAGGCTGTGTGGCCGACTACTACATCGCGACGTCAGCGACCTCTCTACAGCAGCGACCACACCTCTGTATCCAACACGAGTAAAAGTCTAATTCGGCCATGGATGCTTTACTAGCGTTTCGCCACTCGCTTCAAGTTATCACAAGTCACAACCCACGTCCTAGCGAAGGAGATGCCCTAAGTTCTTCAGCTTCGCATAGTCAGCGGAGGAGTGGTACTCAAGCGTCAACTTTAGGTTACAATATCTCCGGATGTAATTACATTTTACAATGCAACAAAAGGCACTGATTACGTATTTGTTTATATGTTCAAATGTCCTAACAAAACTAACGGGGTTCCATTTTAAAAAAAACGTAGGTTTGTGTTAAAAAACATACTTCCGTGCATTTTTTTACGGTTTGTATTAACCAACTACACTAGGCCCTCTCCTCACGCTCGGTCTGTGGAATCGATTCGTCAGTATTTGAAGTGGTTTACGAAATATATCCAGCGGTAATGGCTCAAATGGCTCTGAGCACTATGGGACTTAACATCTGTGGTCATTAGTCCCCCAGAACTTAGAACTACTTTAACCTTCCATGCCCGAGGCAGGATTCGAACCTGCGACCGTAGCAGTCGCGCAGTTCCGGACTGAGCGGCTTAACCGCGAGACCACCGCGGCCGGCCCAGCGGTAATGTTAGGTGACTCATCCTGTATATAGTTTCACACTGGATTTTCTCTGTTTTGTGGGAAACACCTCCCAAATACTTAAAAATGTGTTTGATTTAGGGGAAATGGAACAAACATTGTTTGGTCTTAGAAACTTAGAAACAGAACACCAAAGAAGCTAAGGTGCACATGTTTGTTGCTACTTTTCCCATCTTCTTGCTGCAGCTTTTTCTGCTTTAATTCTGGTCAGTGTGTCAAAGTAACGACTACTGTTGCCTATCTTTAAGAGACTTTGACGTCTTGTTACCACCAAACGTCATGCCCCGTAAAACATCATCACGTGATCACTGATTTCGTTGTAGCTAAGAGCGAGATTTCCTTTCATCTTTACTATAACTCCAGTAGTATTCTGTTTCTGTCTAATCTGCGTCTTAACTGCCAGCTACTTTTTGTCTGCGTGGGATTGAACAGTCCTATTAGGCTTTATGCTGCACTCACATATGCTTACAAAAGTTCTTATACCATCGTTCACACAGTACTTGTATGTGCTGTACCAGCATGGAAATTATTGATGACTGAGTGCTACCATGTGATGATTTAGAGCTGGTATGACTGCCATATCCATATAGACTGCGCAGTGTGACTTGAAAAAATTCTGATGGTATGCCTTGCCTATAATATTGCACACAATAGACACATCTTTGACAAAGTGTAGCATTTGGTGATTGTCTTAGCTCTGGATGAGTGCGTCACTCGCCGCTACGCACCCCTCACCCATGTCGGCCTCTTGTAGCCTTCTTTCTCTGTCCGTCTCCCATCATGTATTGTTGGTTTTATCTTCCATGCCCTGCATGTTCCGCTAATAGTTCCCCTTCCTTTTCGTGCCCCATAGAGAGGATCCTGTGTGTATCAGATCCAGGTATTCTCTGTGTAGTGAACTACTTTAACTCGTCTCTGACAAACAACAGCGTGTCTTTGCCTCTGTCTGTGTGTGTTAAAGTAAGCTTTCGTTTTATCCGAGCACTTGATATGTCGCAGTATACAGTGTTTGTCAAAAATATCGAAACAGCAGGAGAATTGCATCCTTAATTCGCAGATTCTAGTCACTCATGTGGGTTGTGCAGTTGTGTTTGAGCATCAATGCCACCTGTTCAATGTCCTCATTGTATTTCAAGTGTAAGTCGTGGCCAGAACGATATTCTGTGTATTTCTGAGTACATTTTGTCGGAGCTAAGTGAATTCGTACATGGGCTAATTGTCGGTGGTTGTAACGCGGGTGCTCTATACGAAGGTATCTGAAGTGGTTGGGGTTTCAAGAGGCATTGTATGTAAGATTTACCCCGCATACTGTGAAAGCGGAGGAACATCATTTGTTAACTCACAAAGCAGATGTAAGTGCGTGTTAAGTGATGGTGAGAGGCGGTCAGTGCAGAGGATGGTGACGAAAAATAGGATGTCGTGGCGAGATGCTACGCTAACCCGTCAATAACACACCAGCCACGCCTTTATATTAGCAATACCTCGTCCCCAGTAATTCGGGATTATTTATTACGTTTACTCCTCGTGGCTGCGCACAATTCACACGTCTGCTTCAGCAATACAGAAGAATACCGGTGTGAACCACCAGTATACAATTAAAACGTCAAAGCAATCTGAATATAATTAACTGTTCCTGTTAGGAAAATTAAGGCACTTCGGAAGTGTTAAATAGGTATTAGGCGTCGGAACCAGCACATTCTCTGCGAATAAATGTGAATTAAGTAAATCTTGTGCTCCTGGCACTTGTCAAATGAGCCTTAAACGTGAACTCTTAATTTCGTTAAGTGGGACGTTGTTATGGTAACCGTCATATCAACAAATCGGATTGGCTTTAATTCCATGGTTTTTATTCAAACTATGACACTACCAAATAGGACAACTGAAGTTTTCAATATTTCTTAATTTGTCTGTGCGAGAGAACTTGGGCTACTGCTGGTCCTCTATCACAAATAAATGCTATCTTTCGATGAGATACTCTACTAAGGTGCCCGTCAAATTAATACATCAAATTCAGCACGCATTAACACACTTTATAAATATTAATCGTAGTAGTTGCTAATATCGCTTACGGTTATAGCTGTTCATACAGAATTCTCAAACATGAAATTTAAATCTGGTATTTTATTATGTGAATTTCGATAGCTGCAGCCAGAATTATGATTTCTCTATGAACCAGTGATAAAGTGTCAGCTACTTCTGAGATAACATTTACTCCTATGATGTCGGATCTCTTTTATATTTTTACACTTATTATCTTTATTGCTTTAATCCTTTGAAATAACCTTTTACTGAGGGGAGTTGTTATTTGTCTTAACATTACTCTGCCGAAATACTCATCAAAACTGATAAAATTTTCTCTGGCTTGCAGCCACGTCCAGTGTTTTACAATCCACGAGCTTTCGGCCGGATCCTCCTCGGCCATTGTCAAGGATATCTCGCTCGGCCGAAAGCTCGTGGATTTTAAACCACTGGACGCCGCTGGAAGCACGAGAAAATTTTGTCGGTAAATAGCACCGCGAAGCTATAAATTCGTATGTTCTCGTTAAAACTTTTTCCCGTATTTAGTTAACGTAACCTGTAATTAAGTTTAAGTACGACAAATAACATTACTTGTTTCGCTATCCCTGGAACTACTGAGAAGTGACTTATCTTTGCAATTGCGGTTTTTGAATACCTTGCAAATCAAAATAGAGATCTATTCTTTTCAGAACTACTTTCGTAAATAACTTTAGTGGGGACTCTATCAGTTCCACTAAATGATAATCCGTAACGAAAATTTTATTATTACTTCTTTCTTTATTTACTATTAGTTCAATAAAGTCAATGCAATTAATCTTGAATGAGTGACTCAAGACTAATCCCACACGAAACGGAAACAGTAAAGCCAAAAAAATTGAAAACACTAAAACCTACGTGACAGCATCACTTGTATCTAGAACTAATTTATTAGGCAAGTACCCAGCCTCTTCAGGTGTTGGCTAACGCTATCCCACTAACAGTCCGTATTTGAAATGTCTGTCGTCACCCTAAAAAGCAATGGAATATCGGCGGCCTTTGTGTTTAATGGTTCCCCTAGGGTACTAAACTCTCCGCACTATTTGCGTTCACACATTCGTGGTCAACAATAGCTGTCTTTTGTCAACATATACACTTTGCAATCCAGATTCCTGGTCATTATCAGTCACCGATTGAGACTCTTGCTCTGTGGTACATACACCATGTATGTTGCGCTACTATCGCAGTACTGCGTATTAAAACCTCAACATTAACAAGTGTGACACACTCAATTACCTTAGAGTGTGCGGCCTACAACAAACCACAAAATATCGCAAAGACTTAAGTACCTTAGAGCGGTCGTGCCTCATTCCTCAACATACACAATCACAACTACTATGAATGTGTTGTGCGCGCCAGGATAACCACGAATCGCAGTTAATAGTCCATTTCTGTAACTGAATGCAACTCTTCTAGTGTTGTAGCTAGGCTTTTCAAACACTTACGACAGGAAACCGTATAACTGACTTCGCTCAATATACCGTGATCCTTTCTTACGGCCGGCCGCGGTGGTCTCGCGGTTAAGGCGCTCAGTCCGGAACCGCGCGACTGCTACGGTCGCAGGTTCGAATCCTGCCTCGGGCATGGATGTGTGTGATGTCCTTAGGTTAGTTAGGTTTAAGTAGTTCTAAGTTCTAGGGGACTGGTGACCACAGAAGTTAAGTCCCATAGTGCTCAGAGCCATTTGAACCTTTCTTACGAAACGACAACATGTTAACATGCAATGACGTTGGTTACATATCATTAATAAAATTACAAAAATGTTTATGCTTCTAACATCTTTCCATCCTCTAAATTAATATGTTGGTAAAGAATCCGTGATGGCACTCTAAATCTTTTGGTCCGTCACAAGGACGACAGCTCTAGAAATCAATGCTGAACAGATTGTCTGATCGCAAATCCTATCAGCACCAAAACAACAGAAGTGAATCGTCATAAGTAGGCAATTTAAGACTCAGCAGGGATTCCACAAGCTACTCATTAGTGGTGCCAGAGCCCATAACAAGGAAAATTTCGTTCCAAATCCATAAAATCTAAACTACGGACTTATGGAAGAAAGTCACGTAGATTTTAGTTAATGGATTTAGAATGTCAAGTGTTGAATGAGGTAGAAATAGTCACAGTTTTCTTAGAAACGACGGGGTAATGGATATTTTGTTATTATAGATTGAGACTATATACTCTTGCAGAGATTTTTCCAGTGAATAAATGTTTTCTTTTCGTGGTAGGTTTAAAATACTAAAAGTGAAGCGCGGTGTCCACTGGCGTTTTCTGAAGATAGGTGAAAGTAGTAGAGATAAATATCGCTTCAAATCAAACCCAGCCCTCAAACCAGTAGGCGCGTACCTACGGAGGACGGCTCACTAGGATGTGCGGCTGAATACTACATCGCGGCGTCAGCATCCAATATGAATAAAAGTCTTATTCGGGCATGGCTGTTTTACTAGCGTTTCGCCACTCGTTTCCAGTTCTCACGACAAGCCACAACCCACGTCCTAGCGAAGGAGATGGTGTAGGTTCCTCATCTTCCCTAGTCGGTTCTTCTGTTACCGAAGAGATCACACCTCTGGGCCACTAAAGAGTTCCCATAAGAATTATGTATACTTTGACTTCATTACTAAGCAGATACAGTAATTTTAATGTGCTGAATATGCTACTTGCAATAACAACTCCTATATTTACCTAATCTGAACAGGCAATCCACACAATATACCGAATAGTCGAAGTGTCAAACGATCGTTTCTGCCATAACAGAGGACCTATCATGTACAGTTTCACGCTGTTGTTACTGCATTTTGTTGGAAACTTGTCCCATATACTTAAAAATGGGTTTTATTTAGGGAAAATAGAAAAAACCTTGTTTTGAAATTAGAGACCTAGAACACCAGAGTAAGCTTAGTCGCACATGTTTGTTGCTACTTCTTCCATCCTCTTGCAGTAGCTTTTTCTGTTTTTATTTCTGGTCAGTGTGGCAATGTGACAACTACTGTTGTCTCTGTTCAAGACACTTTCACTTTTAGTGACCACCTAATGTTACGCACAGTAAAACAACATCATGTCATCACTGACTTCGTTGCAGCTAAGAGCCTGATTTCCTTTCATCCTTACTATTCCTCCAATGGTAATCTGTTTCTGTCTAATCCTGCCAGTTATTCTTTGTCATCGTCGGGATGAGCAGTCCTGTGAGGCTTTATGCTGCACTCAGATATGCTTACAAAATTTCTTAAACCACTTAGTGCACACGTAAATCCCTGGTGACCAAAAAACGTTAGCTGTGTAAGATGAAATGGTGTGTAATAATCACTAGCAGCCACATATTTAAATTCCTTATGGAGCGGATCTTTAAAACTTCTGTGTCCACGAGCTCTCATTAGTGATACATCAAGCACATAGCAGTTGTATGTGCTGTTCCAGCACTGAAATTTTTGATGAATGGAGGCTACAATGTGATGAATTAGAGCCGGTATGAATATCGCATCCATATAGAGTGCGCAGAGTGACTTGAAAAAATTATGATGTTATGCCTTACCTATCATACTGCACATATTCAACACATCTTTGATAAAGTATAGCGGTCGCTGACACATCCTCTGAGACCTCACTTTAGTGAAAACTAACCCTTATGCAGCGATGGCAGTAGACCTTTTGAGTTGGCCATCATGCCGGTGATGGCGTGGAGGGGCTCCACCTCCTATTAAAGAAAAATAAAAAAAAACTTTGGGATCATTGTTATGCTATCGTAGTATTTTTAGTTATGTCGAATTTGTTACTTTCGAAAACCACTATGGTAGTTAATTAATTAATTTGAACAGCAAACCCCCAATGTACTGAATAATCAAATTGTCAAACATAATATATGTGGCATGAAAGAGGGTCTCCCATATGCAGTTTCACATTGCATTTACTGCATTTTGTGCGAACCATTTCCCAAATCGTTAAAAAGTGATTTATTGTAGAAGAAAAACGGAAAAGAGCTTGTTACGGTATTAGACACTTAGAAACAAAAAGCCAAAGTAGGCTGGGTCGTACATGTTTGTTGCTGCCTTTTTTCCATCCTCTTACAGCATCCTCTTACTCTGGTCTGTTTGGGACCGTAATGGCTGCTGCTTTCTCTCTTTAAGACACTTTCACTTCTTGTGACCACCAAACGTCACACACAGTACAACATCACGTGATCGTTCATTTCGTTGTTGCTAAGACTCATATTTCGTTTCATCTTAGCTGTACCTCAAATTGTATTATGTTTCGGTCTAGTCCTTGTGTTAACAGCCAGTTATTGTTGGCCATCGTCGGATTGAGCATTGATGTGAGGCTTCACGCTGCACTTACATTTGCTTACAAAAGGTCGTAATCCTCTTAGTGCATACATAAATCCCTGGCGATCTAAAAACGTTAGGTGTCTAAGATGTAATGGGATGTAATATACAATGGGCAGCCACTTATTTAATATCTGTATTGATAAAGGAATTTTTAAATCTTGGATGTGCATCAGGTCTTAATAGTGATACATCACGCACACATTTAGTATTCGTATGTGCTGTTCCAACATCAAAATTATTGATGAGTAGAGACTACCATGTGGTGATTTAGAGTAGGTTCAAAAAATGGCTCTGAGCACTATGGCACTTAACATCTATGGTCATCAGTCCCCTAGAACTTAGAACTACTTAAACCTAACTAACCTAAGGACATCACACAACACCCAGTCACCACGAGACAGAGAGATTTAGAGTAGACATGCCTACCATATCCATATGGAGTGCTCAGAGTGACTAGAATAATTTTGATGCAATGCCATTCGTATTTTACGGCACATGTTCAACACATTTTGACATAGTGTAGCGGTCTCTGTCTTCGCTTTACATGAGTTTCTCACCCCAGTTGTACTCGCATCCTCTGTCTGCACCTGTTACACATTTCTTTCTCAGTCTCACTTTGATGGTGTATTCTTGGATTTGTTTTCCATCCCTTGCATCATCACCAACAGCTCCTCATCGTTTTAGTGGTCCTTAGATATGATGCTGTGTGCATCAGATCCACGTACTCTCCGGAGGTAATCTGTGTAATAAACTATTCCAATAGGTCTCTGACAACCAACAGCGTGTCTGTGTCTGTGGTTGTTGAAGTACTGTTTTCGTTTATAAAAGCTCTTGATACGTTGCAATAGACAGATGTTGGTCAAGAATACGGGAACACCAAGAGAAATGTATGCTTGAACATATGTTCAGATGATAATCAAGGTTGCAGGTTGCGCTGTTGTATTTGAACACGAAAGAGACCTGTGCAGTACCCTCAATAATTTACAAGTGTGAGTCGTGGCCAATACTGGGTTGAGTGTATTTCTGGGAGCGTTATGTCAGAAATACGTGAATTCAAGTGGCGGAGCTGCTCTAGGCGCTACAGTGTGGACCGCTGCGGTCGCAGGTTCGAATCCTGCCTGGGGCATGGATGTGTGTGATGTCCTTAGGTCAGTTAGGTTTAAGTAGTTCTAAGTTCTAGGGGACTGATGGCCTCAGATGTTAAGTCCCATTGTGCTCAGAGCCATTTGAACCATTTTTTTTTTAACGTGAATTAGTACGTGGGCTGATTGTTGTTGGTTGTATGGTGCGTGTTCCAAACGAAGGTAGCTGTAGTGCTTGGGGTTTCAAGAGACGTTGTATAGAAGATTTATACCGCATAGAGTGAAAGCGGAAAAACATCATTTTACTCACATCGTAGTTGCAAGTGTGTGCTGAGTGAGGGTGATACGCGGCCAGTGAAGAGGATTGTGATGACAAATAAGTGGATGTACTGTGTCGTGGCGCGATGCTACGCTAACCTGTGAATATAGACACTATCCTTGCCCTTATGAGTAGCAACACGTCACGGCCAGTAGTTCGGGATTGTTGATTACGTTTACGTCGTAGTGGTTGCGCACTATTCACATATCTGCTTTAGCAATACAGAAGAACACCGGCGTGAATCACCAGTACCTACGTAAAACGTCAGAGATCTGTAAATGTAATTATCTGCTAGTGCCGGTAAAATTAAGGCACTTTGGAAGTGTTAAATAGGTATTACGCTTCGAAACTAGCATATACTCCGAGAATTAATATGAAGTAAGTAAACCTTGTACCCCTGGCACTATTTAAATCAGTCTTAATCATGAACTCTAATTTTGTTAGACAGGGCGTTTGGATGGTAATTGCGATTTCAACAAATCGTATTGGAATTATTTTCACCCTGTGTTATGCATACTATGACACTATGAAATAGGAAATCCGACTTTTTCAATATGTCAAGACATTTCTTATCTTCTCTGTCCGAGGCGATATGTGCATCTGCTGGTATTCCATCACAAGTAACTGCTATTTTTCGGTGAGATACTCTACAATGGTGCACGTCAAATTACTTCAATATCTCAGCTCGCATTCACACACTTTATAAATATTAACCGCAGTTGCTGCTAATATTACTTTCTTTTATAGCTGTTTATACAGAATTCTGAAACATTAAAATTCAAATCTCGTATTGTATTATGAGAATTCCGATCGATGCAGTCAGTTATGATTTTACTATGGACCAGCGATGGAGCGTCAGCTATCTCTGAGGTCACATTAGTGATATATCATGGACACAGTTAGTACTTGTATGTGCTGTTCAGGTCCTGAAAGTATTGATTGTGGAGCCTGCCATGTGATGAATTAAGAGCCGATATGATTACCATATACATATTGGTACTGAACTTGACTTGAAAAAATTCTGATAGTTTGCCTCACCTTTCATACTGCACATATGCAACACATCTTTCAGAAAGTGTAGCGGTCGCTGATTGTCTTCGCCTTGCATGAGTGCCTCAGCTCGCTACCCCGTTCACTCGCTTCCACCACCACCTATTCTGGCTTTCTTTCCCTGTCTCACTTTGATAATGTATTGTTAGTTTCGTATATCATTTCTTGCTTCGTGCCAACAGTTTCACTTCCTTTTAGTGGTCGATAGATAGGATGCTGTGTATATCAGATCTAGGTATTTTCGTGAGGTATGCTGTATAATGAACTATTTGAGCTGGCCTCTGCGTTCTATCTGCATGACGTCACATAGCGATACATCACGCACACGGTATTCGTATCCGCCGTTCCGACGTGGGCATTAATGGTGACTGTGGTCTAAAATTGCCAAATTAGAAGTAGACCATCACCATTTTAGTAATGAGTGTGCAGAATTACTTGAAAAAATTCTGAAGGTAAGCCATTGCCGCTATGTTGCAGATATTCATTATATCTATGAGGGAGTGTTGCAGTTTCTAACTGTCGTCGCTTTTCATGACTGCCTCTAGCCTTCACGCCCACGTCGTCCATCACCCCCTCCAGATTTCTCTCTCTGTCTCTTTCTGGTAATGTGGTGTTGCAATTTTTATATATCCCTTGTAGATTTCACCAAGAGTTTCCTCTTTTATTTTAAGTCGCTTGTAACGAATACTGTGCGTGTACCAGATCCGACTATTCACTGCAGGTATTTTATATAATCATCTACTTTAAATGACCTGTGTGGAAGTGGGCAGTCCCTTTGTCAAAGAACTTGATACAATACAATGTACAAGGGTAGATCAAAAATATTGAAACACTGCGAGAAATGCATGCCTGAACACATATGCAGATGTTAGTCAAGACTGAAAGGTGTACTGTTCGATTTAAACACGAATATCACCGGTGCATTGCCCTTTCAAGTGTAGATAGAGGCCAGGACAGTGTCATGTGTATTTTTGAAGGCATTATCTAGGAGCTAGTGGTATTTGTACAGGGGCTAGTTGTTGGAGTTCATGTGGCGGCTGTTCTGTCACCAAGGTTGCCGAAGTATATGGTGTTTCAAGAGATAGTAAATCCAAGATTTATACCGCATACGGGAAGTGGAGAGAAGCATCCTCTGATAACTCGTAACGCAGACGAAAGCGTGTGTTGACCGATCGTGATGGACAGTGAATGAAAAGAATTGTATGAAAATAAGAGGACAACAGTTTTAAAAGTTGCTATCAATGAAAAGAACTGTAACGAAAATGAGAGGAAAACAGCTGTAAAAGATGCTGCAGTATCGCATCGTGCACCCTATGAGCACCAGAGCAACTGTAAGGAATCTTCGTAAGTAATGAACTTCAAGAGCGGCCAAAATTCCGAAACTACTCATCAGTAATAAGAAGCCAGTAATAGGAAAACTTAGTGGCGGAATCATAAAACGTTGTCTGGGGAGAAATAGAAGAAAGTCATTTGAATTAGATTAAATAGTATGAGAATGTCATGTGTTGGACGAGTTAAAATAATTGTATGTTTTAGTATAAATGATGAGGGAATGGTTATTGTGTTACTAGAGATACCAGTATGTATACCGTTGCAGAGAGTTCTCTAGCGAAGAGTTATTTTCTTATAGTGACGGATTCAAAGTGCTGCAGGTGACGAATGTTTTTCGACGACGTTTTGAGAAGATGTGAAAAACAGTGAAGATAAATATCGCATCATAGAATACGCAGCCCTCAAAACAGTCCACTGGTACCTTATACTCCTGGCAATATTTAAATCGGTCTTAATCATGAACTCTAATTTTGTTATACAGGCCGTTGGAAAGGTAATACGAATCGTATTGGAATTATTTTCATGCTATGTTTTGCATACTGGGACACTATGAAATAGGAAACCCGACGTTTTCAATATGTCCATACATTTCTTACTTTCTCTGTGCGAGGCGACATGTGCTACTGCTGGTATTCTATCACAAGTAAACGCTATCGATCGGTGAGATACTCTACAGTTGAACGCATCAAATTACTTCAGTATCTCAGCTCGCATTGACACACTTTATAAATATTAATCGTAGTTGCTGGTAATAGTACTTTCTTTTATAGCAATTTATACAGAATTCTCAAACATTAAACTCAAATCTCGTATTGCATTATGTGAATTCCGAACGATGCAGTCAATTATGATTTTACTATGGACCAGCGATGGAGCGTCAGCTATCTCTGAGGTCACATTAGTGATATATCATGGACACAATTAGTACTTGTATGTGCTGTTCGAGTACTGCAATTATTGACGAATGGAGACTACCATATGATGAATTAAGAGCCGATATGACTACCACATCCGTTTTGGTACTGAACTAGAAAAAATTCTGATGTTATGTCTTATCTGTCATACCGTATATATTCAACACATCTTTGAGAAAGTATAGCGGTCGCTGATTGTCTTCGCATTGCATGAGAGCCTCAGCCCGCCACCCCGCACAGTCGCGCAACACCACCTCTTCTGGATTTCTTTCTGTGTCTCACTTTGATAGTGTATTGTGGGTTTCGTATACAATCTCTTTCTTCATGCCAACAGTTTCCCTTCCTTTTAGTGGTCGATATATAGGATGCTGTGTACATCAGATCTAGGTATTTTCTTGAGGTATGCTGTATAATGATCTATTTGAGCTGGCCTCTGCGTTCTATCTGCATGACGTCACATAGTGATACATCACGCAGCCAGTATTCCTATGCGCATTTTCGACTTGGAAATTAATGGTTACTGTGGTCTACATCTGCGGAATTAGAGGTTGTACAACTATCATATTTGTAACACGTGTGCAGAATGACTTGAAAAACTTCCGATGGTAAGCCATTGTCATTATGTTGTAGGTATTCAGTAACTGTATGACGAAGTGGAGTGGTCTCTCACTGTCGTCGCTTTGCATGACTGCCTCTAGCCCTCACGCTCACGTCGTGAATCCCCTCCTCCCCCTCCCCCCCTCTCCAGATTTCTCTTTCTGCCTCTTTCTGGTAGAGTGCTGTTGGAAATTTTTTTATATCCCTTCTAGATTTCGCCAAGAGTTCCCCTTTTATTTTAAGGCACCTAAAAAGTACACTGTGTGTAGAAGGTATTGACTGCAGGTAGTTTATATAATCACCTACATTAACCGGTCTCTGAGAACTATTCGTATGTCTGAGTGTTGAAGTGTGCGTTCCCATTGTCAAAGCATCTGATACTTTGCAATAAACAGGGAAGGTCAATAATACGGAAATTACGATATAAAACTGATGCCACCAGATTACCTCATCATAAATATCTTAAAGAAATGCAAGCAGTATACTGTGGTGGTAACAGCCATTGCCACTCATCAGAAAAAGTCCAGTGTGCCACTCCAAACAGAAATTCCACACACTGCTACATCCCGTCGCTCAGGTCTGAAGCCTGTTGTCTTGACAGTGAACATGTGTAGTTCCTCGTCTGAACTGGGAGACTCTCGTTTATTGGCCTTCTGCTGTCCCTACTCCTACTTTGTGTCACAAATAGAAATGTACAATGAAGAAAGTTTGCGAAAGTTTATCCAATGAGATAAAATTTAAACAACTTACTATTCTCCCTCAAAAGAATGGGTGTAAGAAATTCAGAAATTAGCTGCCTGCTCGCAGACAAAATTATAAGAACATTCCTTTTCGCTCTCTTACATCTCTGATTTCTTAATTAGTCCGTCAATCTGTGGTTCACCTGTGTACAAAACTATCACGTTGGCCCCTCTTAATCTCATATACTCTAGTAGTTTTTAATTTATTTATTTTTAAAGAAGGTACAATGAGAATATTTCCTACCTGTTTGAGGAAGAATTTGTGTGACACTGGGCTGGAATCCGGTTGACATATCTAGATTTCACAGAGTGCCCGAAAAATCAGTAAACATAGCTGCTCAGAACCTTGGATATTGATTCAATTCCTGTCCCACTCCACTTACCTCCAATTAAGACACTGAGCTGAGTACACTACTAGATTTCACAGGGTGCCAGAGAACTCGGTAAACAAAGTTAATCAGAGCCTTGAATATTGATTCAATCGCTTTCCCACTACAGTTACATCTCGTGAAGCCACTGTGCTGAGTACACTGCTCTCTAAGTGTTCTGTGACTGGGCTGAACCAAAGCTGGAAGCAGAGGACAGCTATGTCTCATTGCAAGAATTCGTAGGTACGTTTGAACTCTGCTCCTCGTGCTGAGACAGGATCCTCTGAAGTCAACCCCTGTTGTTTAGTAATAACCCCTGATGAGATCTCAGCCCACGGACGCTGCTGTGGTATCCACTGACTCCCCAGAAACGTTATCGTGGTAATATATGATAATGAATAATACACAATTTGCAGCCACACCAAGAAAGAAATTTTTAAATCTACCGTCTGTAGAAACTCACATCACGCAGAGAGTTAGTACTGTTATGTGCAGTTGTAAAATGACAATGGTACAAGACTTGAGGTTACCATGTGATGAAATAGAACTAGTACGACTGCCATTTTCCAATGAAATGTGCAGGATTTCTTGAAAAAATTCTGATGGTAGCCATTGATATTTCGTTTTACATAGTCATTACTTGAATGACGCAGACTTCTGGTCGGAAATTGTCTTTACTTTCAAGAGTGATGCAACCCTTCGTACTTAAGCCTCTCTACCTCTTTGTTAGTGTATTGTAGGAATCAGTTAAATCCCTTGTAGCTGTGACCAATATTTCTTCTTAATTGTACTTGCCCTTATAAAGTATTCTCTGTGTATCAGCTCCTTGCTTTTCCCGCCTACTTTAATTAACCTGTGAGTATCAACACTGTGTCTGTGTCCGTCAATGTTACAGTACAGCATTCTCTTTGTGGATGCACTTAATATGTTGCTCTTTACAGAGGTTGGACAGAAATATGGAAACAGCACGTAAAATGCATGTTCAAACATAAATACAAGTCGTATTAATCGTGCTGGTTGCATATAATATTTGACGTGGAACGTCTGCTGTGCAGTTTCATGAATACATACAATGTAATCACAAGGGTGTTGTTTGTTGTTGTGAGTGAATTATGTTTCATGTAAGTGAAATCGAAGATATCGACAAGGTAGAAGTTCTAGCGATTTTTTCTTTCGATATAGCTGTTGCAGAAAGGAATACTGTTCTGGAGATGAATCTCATTAACTTACTTTTGCCAGAGACACAAATTAAGTATTCCTGAATGAATATTATACAATGGTTCTAATTTCAGTTTTTAACGCGTTTAAGGACCAATGCAAAATTACAATTTTCTAACTGTCTGTCAGAAGATTCCAGGTTCTGAATCTGGAAGAGCTTCTAATTATGTGAAGTTACATCGGTCTGCTATTTGGTTCTGCATTTGTTGATCTAGTGAGTGGTGCGAATGAACTCTGGTTCTAATACAAGAGCTGTGTACAACTGATTAGGCGAATCTAAAGGGATTGCACTACAACGTGTCCTAAGTGATTGGCTTCACAAAATCGTGAACAGTGCATTGCAAAGAAAAAGAATTCACTAACTACAGAATTAATACCTTGGCCCAAGTGGTTCTAGGATTATTGTATTTATTCTCAGAGTTCATCATCAAGATGAAGAGATACATATGGACAATAATTAAAAACACAGCAAAATATCATTGAACCAAAACAAATAAAAGAGATACTACAAGCAGTATAAAATTAGATCCGTTTTTGACAAAGCTTTTGGATTCAGTAATGATTATTATCAAAAAAAAAATAGTTACGGATATCGCAAACACATGTGAATATACGAGTACAATCACTCAGTCTTCCTACGATCGTGCCGCTTGGAGAAAAATAAATATCACGCCTTTATTTGCCCTGTCCAGTACATGGATGATCCTGCGAGAACTGAGATAAGTATCACAAAAACTGTAACTTCGCTCTATGGTAAACAACTAATGCCACCTGATTACCTCATCATTAACACCCTAAAGAAACACAGGCAGCATGCTATGATGGTGACAGCCATTGTTACCCATCAGAAAATGTCCAGTGTGCCACTCCAAACAGAAGTGCCACACGCTTCACGTCTCTGAAGTCTGAATCGCTGGTGTTGACCCTGGACATGTGTACTGCCTCGTTACGCCTGAGAGACTTTCGTTCATTGGTCTGCTCTCCCAGCTCCGAGTTTCTGTCACCGATATAAATCTACAATGGAAACAATATGACTGCCATGTTCCAATGAAATGTGCAGGATGACTTGAAGAAATTCTGATGGTAGCCATTTGTGTTTCGTTTCAAATAGTCATTACTTCAATGACGCAGACTTTTGATCTGAAGCGGCCTTAACCTTCCAAAAGTGATGCAACCGGTCTTAATTCAGCACTTTCTCCCTCTCTCACTCTCTCTCTCTCTCTCTCTCTCTCTCTCTATCTATCTATCTATTTGTTAGTGTATTGTTGAAATCAGTTCAGTCCCTTATGGCTGCGACCAATATTTCTTCCTACGTGTACTAGCCCTTATAAAGGAATCTGTGAATCGGCTCCAGCGATTCCCCGCGTACTTCAATTGACATGTGAGTATCAACACAGTGTCTGAGTGCATCAGTGTTACAGTACAGCTTCCCCTTGTGAAAGCACTTGACACGTTGCATTTTACAGAGTTTGGACAGAAATACGGAAACGCCACGAAAAATGCAAGTTCAAACGTAAATACAAGTCCTATCAATCGTGCAGGTGGTATGGTAATATTTGACCAAGAACTTTGGTTGTGCAGTGTCCTGAATACGTATAAAGTGATCAGAAAAGTGTTGTATGTTGCTGTGAGTGCATTCTGTCAAATGTAAGTGAAATCGAAGGTTTCGACATGCTAGAAGTTTAAGGGATTTTTTCTTTCGAAAAAGCTATTACAGAAATGAATGTCTCGTACAAAATACTGTCCTGGAGCTCGAAATCTGTTACTTACTTGTGCCAGAGACACAAATTAAGTATTCGCGGTTGAACATTAAAGAATGATTCTAAATTTAGCTTTTTGTGCGTTTTAGAACCATTGCCATGAACATATTTTTTAACGTCCATTCAGAAAACTCCGGTTCGAATCCTTTTAGAGTTTCCAGTTATGTGAAGTTACATCTGTCTGCTATCTGGTTCTGCAACTGTTGATCTAGTGACAGGTCCGAATGAACACTAGTACTAATGCCACAACTGTGTAAAACTGATTAGGTGAATCTAAACGAATTGCGCTAGTAACGAGTCCTAGGTGATTACCTTCACAAAATCGTGAACAGTGAACTGTAATGAAGACGAATTCACTAACCAGGGGCATTAAATTGTTGGCCGAAGTGAATCTAGGAATGTTTTCATCATTCTCTGAGTTCATCATGAAGATGAACTGATAAATACGGAGTTTAGTTAAGAAGACTACAATGCAACATTCATTCAGACCAAATAAATGCGATTAAATTAGGAGTGATTAGGTTGGAGCCGTTTTTGATAAAAGTATTTGGATTCAGTAATGATTATTATCCAAACAAACTAGTTACAGAGACCGCAGGCACATGTGAATATACAATCACTCAGTATTTCTACGTTTGTGCCGCTTGGAGGAAAAGAAATATCACGCCTTTATTCGCCCTGCCCTGTTCATAATTGATCCTGCGAGAACTGGGATAAGTAACACAAAAAATTTCACTTCGGTCTATCGTAAGCAACTAATGCCACCAGATTATCTCATCATTAACATCCTAAATAAATGCAGGCAGCATGCTGTGTTGGTGACAGCCATTGTTACCCATCAGAAAATGTCCAGTGTGCCACTCCAAACACAAGTGCCACACGTTCCTACATCACATCTCTGAAGTCTGTACCTCTTGTGTTAACCCAGGACATGTGCAGTGTCTCGTTACACCTGAGAGACTTGCGTTTATTGGTCTGCTCTCCCAACTCCGAGTTTGTGTCACCAATATAAATCTGCAATGGAAAAAGTTTGCGAAAGTTTATTCAATGAGAAAAATTTTATGGGACAGTCTATTCTCTACCCAAAGATTCGGTGTAACAAGTTCACCAAGTAGTTGGATAGTCGCAGACAAAATTATAGGAACATTTCATGTCGCTCTCTTACTTAATTGATTTCTTACTTAATCCTTCAATCTGTGGATCACCTGTGTACAAAACTATCAAGTTGGCCGGTCTTAGTCTCACGTACTCTAGCAGCTTTTAGTTTATTTATTTTTAAAGAAGGTACAATGAGAAGATCTCCTGTAGAAAGTCACAACACGCACTGAGGTATGAATCCTATGTATTGTTGGGACGTAAAAGTAACTGATTACTTGAGGCTACCATGTGATGAAATAGAACTAGTACGACTGCCATATTCCAAAGAAATGTGCAGGATGACTTGAAAAATGTATGGTGGTAGCCACTGATATTTCGTTTCAAATAGTCATTACTTCAATGACGCAGACTTTAGGTAGCAAAGTGTCTTCGCCTTCCAAAAGTGATGCTACCCTTCGTACTTCAACTCTCTCTTACCCCCCCTCCCCCCTCCGCCATCTCTCTCTCACTGTACCCCTTTGTTAGGGTACTGCAGAAATGAGTTCAATCCCTTATAGCTGCGTCAATATTTCTTCTTACTTGTACTTGCCCTTATAAACAAATCTCTTTCAATCGGCTAATGCATTTCCCGCGTACTTCAATTGACCTGTGAGTATCAACACTGTGCCTGAGATCGTGAGTGTTACATTATAGCTTTCCTTTGTGGATGCAGTTGATACGTTGCATTTCACAGAGGATTTACGGAAATACTGAAAGACCACGGAAAATGTAAGTTCAAACATAAATACAAGTCCTATCAATCGTACAGGTTGCATTGTAACATTTCACGAAGAACTTTGGTTGTGCAGTGTCCTGAATACTTAATACGTATGAAATGATCAGAAGAATGTTGTGTGTTGCTGTGAGTCTATTAAGTCGAATCTAAGTGAATTCGAAGGTATCGTCAAACAAGAAGTGTAAAGGAATTTTTCTATCGATATACCTGCTGCAGAAGGGAACATCTCGTACAAAATACTGTCCTGGAGCTGAACATGGATTACTTGCTACTGTCAGACACACAAATTAAGTATTGCTAAATGAGTATTATACAACGATAGTACATTCTGTTTTTAATGCATTTATGAACCTATGTTACTTATCTAATTCTGGTCTGATTACATCCATCTCCTGTATGGAACCGCATCTGCGGCCCTACTGACGGATCCGATTGAACTCTTATTCCAATACCAGAGCTGTGTGCAACTGATTAGGCAAATCTAAAGGGATGGCACTAGTAACGAGTCCTGGTAATTTGGCTTCACAAAATAGTGAACAGTACACTCCAAAGAAAACGAATTCACTAACTACGAAATTAAAATCTTGGTTGTAGTGCACCTAGGTTTATAGTAATGATACTCGGAATTCATCATCAATGTGAAGGGATACATGTGGATAATAATTACGAACACTGCAAAGCAATATTCAATTAGAACAAGTAAATGAGATAAAGCTAGGCGTGACTAAATTGCTACCGTTTTTGAGAGGGAACGTTTCATATGGCGACCCTGCCAGGATGAAAAATTTTATCAAATAATTATTGGCCACTGACCAAAACAATTTGTAAAATTTTTTGTGGGGAGCATGGGGGCTATGTAAGTAGCCTGTTTATGTTTTCTTATTGGCAACGTTACGTAGCGCTCTGTATGAAAATCACTGGCTGTGCTGTGTGCAGTCTGTGGCTAGTTTGCATTGTTGTCTGCCATTGTAGTGTTGGGCAGCTGGATGTTAACAGCACGTAGCGTTGTGCAGTTGGAGGTGAGCCGCCAGCAGTGGTGGATGTGGGGAGAGAGATGGCGGAGTTTTGAATTTTGTAAGACTGGATGTCATGAACTGCTATATATATTATGACTATTAAGGTAAATACATCATTTGTTCTCTATCAAAATCTTTCATTTGCTAACTATGCCTATCAGTAGTTTGTGCCTTCAGTAGTTTGAAACTTTTATTTAGCTGGCAGTAGTGGCGCTCGCTGTATTGCAGTAGTGCGAGTAACGAAGATTTTTGGTGAGGTAAGTGGTTTGTGAAAGGTATAGACTAATGTTAGTCAGGGCCATTTGCTTTGTAGGGATTACTGCAAGTCAGATTGCGTTGCGCTAAAAAAAATATTATGTGTCAGTTTAAGCTTAGTCATGTACAATGGTTCAAAGGGGACGTTTCACTGTACATGGAATATCCCACGTGAATTGAATTAAGTATCAGAAAGATTGTAACTTCACTCTTTCGCAACCAACTGACGCCAACAGATTACCCCATTATAAGCATCCAAAAGAAATGGCACTAGCCTACTTTGGTGGTGCAGCCACTGATTCTCAACAAGACGAGTGTGCCACTCCAAACAGAAGTGCCACAAGCTGCTATATCCCGTCTCTGAAGTCTCATTTCATCAAACTCCTGATTTGGAGTTTGAATAGGACTTGAGATCAACATACTTTCATTTATTCCGCTCGTAACAAGAAATAAAAATATAATAATAAATGAATCATCAATTAAATACTTTATTGTCGAAAATATTCTGTTAACCCTTAACATGTGTACAGTCTAGTTTCACATGAGATTCTCTCGTTTGTTAGTCGTCTGCTCTCGCAGCCACGAGATTGTGTAAAAAAATAAATATCCAATGTAACAAGTTTGCGAAAGTTTTCCCATTATTAATCATTTTAATATACCGTCTTTTCTCCCACCACAGAATCGGTGTAAGAGGTTCATCAATTAGCTATCTACTCGCGGAAAGAATCATATTAAAATTTCACGTAAATCTCCTACATCACTGATTTCTTACTTTGCCCGTCAATCTGTGGTTCACCTGTGTTGAAATTTATCAAGTTGGTTGGTCTATGTCTGCCATACTTTAGCAGTTTTTAGTTTATTTATTTTTGAAGAAGGTATAATGAGAAGATCTCCTGGCTCATTGTGAAAGAATTTGTGCGCCACCTGGTTTGAATCCTGTTAACATATTTAGATTTCACAGGCTGCCAGAAACTTAGTGAATAAAGTTGATCAGAACCTTGAACATTGATTCAATCGCTTTCCATCTCCAGTTACATCCCGTGAAGTCACTGTGGTGAGTACACTGCTCTCAACAATGTGTTCTGTGACTGGGCTTAATCATAGCTGGAAGCAGTGGACAGCTATGTCTCATTGTATGAATTTGTATGTACGTTTGAACTGTGCCCCTCGTGCTGTAGCAGGATCCGCTGAAGTCAGCTCATGTCCTTCAATAACAATCTCTGCTGAGATCGAAGCCCACAGAAACTGCTGTGTTTTAATCTGACTCCTCAAAAAAAAAATCTCGGTAATATACAATGGACAGCCACACAGAGAAGGATATTGCTAAGTCTACTGTCTGTAGAAAGTCACGTCACGCACTGAGGTAGGTCTGCTACGTCCCGTTGTGAAATGATAATCATTGACGGCTTGAGGCTACCATATGATGAAATAGATACTATATTACTGCAGTTCCAAAGAAATGTGCAGGATGACTTGAAAAATTTCTGATGGTAGCTATTGATGTTTCGTTTCAAATCGTCATTACTTCAATGACGCAGACTTAGCAATATCCTTCTCTGTGTAGCTGTCCATTGTATATTAGCGAGACAGTTTCTTTGAGGAGTCAGATTAAACCACTGCGGTTTCTGTGGGCTTCGAGCTCAGCAGAGATTGTTATTGAAGGACATGGGCTGACTTCAGAGGATCCTGCTACAGCACGAGGGGCAGAGTTCAAACGTACCTACAAATTCATGCAATGAGACATAACTTTCCACTGCTTCCAGCTATGATTACACCCAGTCGCGGAATTCTTTGTAGAGAGCAGTGTACTCACCACAGTGACTTCACGGGATGTAACTGGAGGGGGAAAGCGATTGAATCAATATTGAAGGTTCTGATCAACTTTATTTACTAAGTTTCTGGCACCCTGTCAAATCTAATTATGTCAACACGATTCGAACCAGGTGGCACACAAATTCTTTCACAAAGAGCCAGGAGATCTTCTCATTATACCTTCTTCAAATATAAGTAAACTAAAAACTGCTAAAGTATGGGAGACTAAGACCGGCTAACTTGATAAATTTCAACACAGGTGAACCACAGATTAACGGGCAAAATAAGAAATCAATGATGTAGGAGAGATCCATGAATTGTTCCTATGATTTTTTCCGCGAGTAGCCAGCTAACTGATGATCTTCTTACACCAATTCTGTGGCGGGAGAAAAGACAGTCTTTTAAAATGATTTATATCAGGAAAACTACGCAAACTTGTTACATTGGATATTTATTTTTTGACACAATCTCGTGGCTGGGAGAGCAGACGACTAACAAACGAGAGAATCTCATGTGAAACGAGACTGTACACATGATAAGGGTTAAAAGAATATTTTCAGACTGTGAACCTGTGATCATATGACAATCAGTTAAGGAATTAGATAAGTAACATAGGTACATAAACGCATTAAAAACAGAATTTACTATCATTGTATAATACTCATTTAGCAATACTTAATTTGTGTGTCTGGGAGTAGCAAGTAATCCATGTTCAGCTCCAGGAGAGTATTTTGTACGAGACGAACCCTCCCGCAACAGCTATATCGATAGAAAAAATCCTTTACACTTCTTGATTGACGATACCTTCGAATTCCCTTAGATTCGACTTAACAGACTCACAGCAACACACAACATTCTTCTGATCATTTCATACGTATGAAGTATTCAGGACACTGCACAACCAAAGTTCTTGATCGAATACTACACTGCAACCTGTACGATTGATAGGACATGTATTTATATTTGAACTTACATTTTCCGTTTCCTTTCAGTATTTCCGTCAATCCCCTGTGTAGTGCAACGTATCAACTGCATCCACAAAGGGAAGCTATAATGTAACACTCACGGTCTCAGGCACAGTGTTGATACTCACAGGTAAATTGAAGTACGCGGGAATCGCATGAGCCGATTCACAGAGATTTGTTCATAAGGGCAAGTACAAGTAAGAAGAAATACTGAGGCAGCTACAAGGGATTGAACTCATTTCTGCAGTACCCTAACAAACAGGTACAGTGAGAGAGATAGAGAGAGAGAGGGGGGGGGGGGAGTAAGAGAGAGGTGAAGTACGAAGGGTAGCATCACTCATGGAAGGTGAAGACAGTTTGCTACCAAAGGTCTGCGTCATTTAAGTAATGACTATTTGAAACGAAATATCAATGGCTACCATCAGAACTTTTTCAAGTCATCCTGCACATATCTTTGGTATATGGCAGTCGTACTAGTTCTATTTCATTACATGGTAGCCTCAAGTAATCAGTTACTTTTATTTCCCAACAATACATAGGATTCCTACCTCAGTGCGTGTTGTGACTTTCTACAGGAGATCTTCTCATTGTACCTTCTTTAAACATAAATAAACTAAAAGCTGCTAGAGTACGTGACACTAAGACCGGCCTACTTGATAGTTTTGTACACAGGTGATCCACAGATTGAAGGATTAAGTAGGAAATCAATTAATTAAGAGAGCGACATGAAATGTTCCTATAATTTTGTCTGCGAGTGTCCAACTACATGGTGAACTTGTTACACCGAATCTTTGGAGAGAGAATAGACAGTCCCTTAAAATTTTTCTCATTGAATAAACTTTCGCAAACATTTTTCATTGCATATTTCTATTGGTGACACAAACTCTTAGCTAGGAGAGCAGACCAATAAACGCAAGTCTCTCAGGTGTAATGAGACAGTGCACATGTCCTGGATTAACACAAGAGGTACAGACTTCAGAGATGTGATGTAGGAACGTGTGCCACTTGTGTTTGGAGTGGCACACTGGACATTTTCTGATGGGTAACAATGGCTGTCACCAACACAGCATGCTGCCTGCATTTATTTAGGATGTTAATGATGAGGTAATCTGTTGGCATTAGTTGCTTACGATAGACCGAAGTTAAATTTTTTGTAATACTTATCTCAGTTCTCACAGGATCATTCATGTACAGGGCAGGGCGAATAAAGGCGTGATATTTCTTTTTCTCCAAGCGGCACGATCGTACAAAGACTGAGTGATTGTATATTCACATGTGCCTGCGGTCTCCGTAACTAATTTGTTTGGATAATAATCATTACTGAATCCAAATACTTTTATCAACAACGTCTCCAACATCATCACTCCTAATTTAATCTCATTTATTCGGTCTGAATGACTGTTGCATTGCAGCACTGTTAATTAAACTCCGTATTTATCTGTTCATCTTGATGATGAACTCAGACAATGATGAAAATATTCCTAGATTCATTTGGGCCAACAATTTAATGCCGTAGTTAGTGCATTCGTCTTCCTTGCAGTGGACTGTTCACGATTTTGTGAAGGTAATCACCTAGGACTCGTTACTAGCGCAATTCCTTTAGATTCACCTAATCAGTTTTACGCAGTTGTGGCATTAGTACCAGCGTTCATTCGGACCTGTCACTAGATCAACAGTTGCAGAACCAGATAGCAGACAGATGCAACTCCACATAACTGGAATCTGTAATAGGATTCGAACCGGAGTTATCTGACAAGAAGTTAAAAAAATTGTTCATGCCAATGGTTCTAAAACGCATATAAAACTAAATTTAGAATCATTCTATAGTATTCAACCGCGAATACTTAATTTGTGTCTTTGGCACAAGTAAGTAACAGATTTCGAGCTCGAGGACAGTATTTTGTACGAGACATTCATTTCTGTAATAGCTATTTCGAAAGAAAAAAAATCCCTTGAACTTCTCGCATGTCGAAACCTTCGATTTCACTTACTATTGACAGAATGCACTCACAGCTACATACAACACTTTTCTGATCACTTTATACGTATTCAGGACACTGCACAACCAAAGTTCTTGGTCAAATATTACCATACCACCTGTACGATTGGTAGGACTTGTATTTACATTTGAACTTGCATTTTCCGTGGCGTTTCCGTATTTCTGTCCAAACTCTGTAAAGTGCAACGTGTCAAGTGCTTTCACAACGGGAAGATGTGCTGAAACACTGATAGACTCAGACACAGGGTTGATACAGGTCAATTGAAGTACGCGGGGAATCGCTGGAGCCGTTTCACAGATTCCTTTATAAGGGCTAGTACACGTAGGAGGAAATATTGGTCGCATTAATAAGGGACTGAACTGATTTCAACAATACACTAACAAATAGATAGATAGATAGAGAGAGAGAGAGAGAGAGAGAGAGCGCTGAATTAAGACGGGTTGCATCACTTTTGGAAGGTTAAGGCCGCTTCCGATCAAAAGTCTGCGTCACTGAAGTAATGACTATCTCCTGTATGGAACCGCATCTGCGGCCATACTGACGGATACGATTGAACTCTTATTCCAATACCAGAGCTGTGTGCAACTGATTAGGAAAATCTAAAGGGATGGCACTAGTAACGAGTCCTGGTAGTTTGATATCACAAAATAGTGAACGGTACACTCCAAAGAAAACTAATTCACTAACTACGAAATTAAAATCTTGGTTGAATTGCACCTAGGTTTATTGTAATGATGCTCGGAATTCATCATCAACGTGAAGGGATACGTGTGGATAATAATTACGAACACTGCATAACAATAGTCTCTTAGAACAAGTAAATGGGATAAAACTAGGCATGACTAACTTGCTACCGTTTTTGAGAGCAGCATTTGGATTCAATTAATTATTATTATCCAAACAAATTAGTTACGTTTAACGTAGTCAGATGTTCATATACAATCACTCAGTCTTTCTACGATCGTGCCGACTGGATACAAAGAAATATCATGCCATTATTCGCCGGGACCTGTACATGGAATATCCTACGTGAATTGAATTAAGTATCAGAAAGATTGTAACTTCACTCTTTCGCAACCAACTGATGCCACCATATTACCCCATTTTAAACATCCAAAAGAAATGCCACTAGCATACTTTGTTGGTGCAGCCATTGATTCTCAACAAGTCGAGTGTGCCACCCCAAACAGAAGTGCTACACGCTGCTATATCCCGTGTCTGAAGGCTGAAAATGTTCTTTCACCCTTACATGTGTACGGTCTCGTTTCACATGAGATCCACTCGTTTGTTAGTCGTCTGCTCTCCCAGCCACGAGATTGTGTCAAAAAATAAATATCCAATGTAACAAGTTTGGGTAAGTTTTCACGATATGAATCATTTTAAAAGACTGTCTTTTCTCCCGCCACAGAATCGATGTAAGAAGATCATCAATTGGCTGGCTACTCGCGGAAAAAATCATAGGAACAATTCATGGATCTCTCCTACATCATTGATTTTTTACTTTGCCCGTTAACTTTCTTTCACCTGTGTTCAAATTTATCAAGTTGGCTTGTCTTAGTCTCCCATACTTTAGCAGTTTTTAGTTTATTTATTTTCGAAAAAGGTATAATGAGAAGATCTCCTGGCTCTTTGTGAAAGAATTTGTGTGCCACCTGGTTTGAATCCTGTTGACATAATTAGATTTCACAGGGTGCCAGAAACTTAGTAAATGAAGTTGATCAGAACCTTCAATATTGATTCAATCGCTTTCCCACTCCAGTTATATCCCGTGAAGTCACTGTGGTGAGTACAGTGCTCTCTACAAAGTGTTCTGCGACTGGGTGTAATCATAGCTGGAAGCAGTGGACAGCTATGTCTCATTGCATGAATTTGTATGTACGTTTGAACTCTGTCCCTCGTGCTGTAGCAGGATCCTCTGAAGTCAGCCCATGTCCTTCAATAACAATCTCTGCTGAGCTCGAAGCCCACAGAAACTGCTGTGGTTTAATTTGACTCCTCAAAAAAACTATCTCGGTAATAAACAATGGACAGCCACACAGAGAAGGATATTCCTAAGTCTACTATCTGTAGAAAGTCACGTCACGCACTGAGGTAGGACTGTTATGTCCTGTTGTGAAATGATAATCATTGATGACTTGAGGCTACCATGTGATGAAATAGATACAATATGACTGCCATGTTCCAATGAAATGTGCAGGATGACTTGAAGAATGTCTGATGGTAGTCATTGATGTTTCGTTTCAAATAGTCATTACTTCAATGACGTTGACTTTTGATGGGAAGCGGCTTTAAAATTCCGAAAGTGATGCAACCCGACTTACTTCTGCAGTCTCGCTATCTCTCTCTCTCGCTATCTATCTATCTGTCTATCTATTTGTTAGTGTATTGTTTAAATCAGTTTAATCCCTTATGGCTGCGACCAATATATCTTCCTACGTGTACTAGCCCTTATAAAGGAATCTGTGAAACGGCTCCAGCGATTCCCCGCGTACTTCAATTGACCTGTATCAACACTGTGTCTGAGTGTATCAGTGTTACAGTACAACTTCCCCTTGTGAAAGCACTTGACACGTTGCACTTTACAGAGTTTGGACAGAAATACGGAAACGCCACGGATATGCAAGTTCAAACGTAAATAAAAGTCCTATCAATCGTGCAGGTGGTATGGTAATATTTGACCAAGAACTTTGGTTGTGCAGTGTCCTGAATACGAATAAAGTGATCAGAAAAGGGTTGTATGTTGCTGTGAGTGCATTCTGTCAAATGTAAGTGAAATCGAAGGTTTCGACGTGCTAAATGTTTAAGGGATTTTTTGTTTCGAAAAAGCTATTGCAGAAATGAATGTCTTACAAAATACTGTCCTGGAGCTGGACATCTTTTACTTACTTGTGCCAGAGACACAAATTAAGTATTCGCGGTTGAATATTGCAGAATGATTCTAATGCCATGAACAAATTTTTTAACTTCTTGTCAGATAACTCCGGTTCGAATCCTTTTAGAGTTTGCAGTTATGTGAAGTTACATCTGTCTGCTATATGGTTCTGCAACTATTGATCTAGTGACAGGTCCGAATGAACGCTGGTACTAATGCCACAACTGCGTAAAACTGATTAGGTGAATCTAAAAGAATTGCGCTAGTAACGAGTCCTAGGTGATTACCTTCACAAAATCGTGAACAGTGCACTGCAATGAAGTCGAATTCAGTAACTACGGCATTAAATTTTCGGCCCAAGTGAATCTAGGAATGTTTTCATCATTCTCTGAGTTCATCACCAAGATGAAGAGATAAATACGGACAGTAACTAAGAACACTGCAATGCAACATTCATTCAGAACAAATAAATGCGATTAAATTAGGAGTGATTAGGTTGGAGCCGTTTCTGATAAAAGTATTTGGATTCAGTAATGATTATTATCCAAACAAACTAGTTACGGAGACCGCAGGCACATGTGAATATACAATCACTCAGTTTTTCTACGTTTGTGCCGCTTGGAGGAAAAGAAATATCACGCCTTTATTCGCCCTGCCCTGTTCATAATTGATCCTGCGAGAACTGGGATAAGTAACACAAAAAATTTCACTTCGGTCTATCGTAAGCAACTAATGCCACCAGATTATCTCATCATTAACATCCTAAATAAATGCAGGCAGCATGCTGTGTTGGTGACAGCCATTGTTACCCATCAGAAAATGTCCAGTGTGCCACTCCAAACACAAGTGCCACACGTTCCTACATCACATCTCTGAAGTCTGTACCTCTTGTGTTAACCCAGGACATGTGCAGTGTCTCGTTACACCTGAGAGACTTGCGTTTATTGGTCTGCTCTCCCAGCTCCGAGTTTGTGTCACCAATATAAATCTGCAATGGAAAAAGTTTGCGAAAGTTTATTCAATGAGAAAAATTTTATGGGACAGTCTATTCTCTACCCAAAGATTCGGTGTAACAAGTTCACCAAGTAGTTGGATAGTCGCAGACCAAATTATAGGAACATTTCATGTCGCTCTCTTACTTAATTGATTTCTTACTTAATCCTTCAATCTGTGGATCACCTGTGTACAAAACTATCAAGTTGGCCGGTCTTAGTCTCACGTACTCTAGCAGCTTTTAGTTTATTTATTTTTAAAGAAGGTACAATGAGAAGATCTCCTGTAGAACGTCACAACACGCACTGAGGTATGAATCCTATGTATTGTTGGGACGTAAAAGTAACTGATTACTTGAGGCTACCATGTGATGAAATAGAACTAGTACGACTGCCATATTCCAAAGAAATGTGCAGGATGACTTGAAAAATGTCTGGTGGTAGCCACTGATATTTCGTTTCAAATAGTCATTACTTCAATGACGCAGACTTTTGGTAGCAAAGTGTCTTCGCCTTCCAAAAGTGATGCTACCCTTCGTACTTCAACTCTCTCTTACCCCCCCTCCCCCCTCCGCCATCTCTCTCTCACTGTACCCCTTTGTTAGGGTACTGCAGAAATGAGTTCAATCCCTTGTAGCTGCGTCAATATTTCTTCTTACTTGTACTTGCCCTTATAAACAAATCTCTTTCAATCGGCTAATGCATTTCCCGCGTACTTCAATTGACCTGTGAGTATCAACACTGTGCCTGAGACCGTGAGTGTTACATTATAGCTTTCCTTTGTGGATGCAGTTGATACGTTGCATTTCACAGAGGATTTACGGAAATACTGAAAGACCACGGAAAATGTAAGTTCAAACATAAATACAAGTCCTATCAATCTTACAGGTTGCATTGTAACATTTCACGAAGAACTTTGGTTGTACAGTGTCCTGAATACTTAATACGTATGAAATGATCAGAAGAATGTTGTGTGTTGCTGTGAGTCTATTAAGTCGAATCTAAGTGAATTCGAAGGTATCGTCAAACAAGAAGTGTAAAGGAATTTTTCTATCGATATACCTGCTGCAGAAGGGAACGTCTCGTACAAAATACTGTCCTGGAGCTGAACATGGATTACTTGCTACTGTCAGACACACAAATTAAGTATTGCTAAATGAGTATTATATAACGATAGTAAATTCTGTTTTTAATGCGTTTATGAACCTATGTTACTTATCTAATTCTGGTCTGATTACATCCATCTCCTGTATGGAACCGCATCTGCGGCCCTACTGACGGATCCGATTGAACTCTTATTCCAATACCAGAGCTGTGTGCAACTGATTAGGCAAATCTAAAGGGATGGCACTAGTAACGAGTCCTGGTAATTTGGCTTCACAAAATAGTGAACAGTACACTCTAAAGAAAACGAATTCACTAACTACGAAATTAAAATCTTGGTTGTAGTGCACCTAGATTTATAGTAATGATACTCAGAATTCATCATCAATGTGAAGGGATACATGTGGATAATAATTACCAACACTGCAAAGCAATATTCAATTAGAACAAGTAAATGAGATAAAGCTAGGCGTGACTAAATTGCTACCATTTTTGAGTGGGAACGTTTCATATGGCGACCCTGCCAGGATGAAAAATTTTATCAAATAATTATTGGCCACTGACCAAAACAATTTGTAAAATTTTTTGTGGGGAGCATGGGGGCTATGTAAGTAGGCTGTTTATGTTTTCTTATTGGCAATGTTATGTAGTGCTCTGTATGAAAATCACTGGCTGTGCTGTGTGCAGTCTGTGGCTAGTTTGCATTGTTGTCTGCCATTGTAGTGTTGGGCAGCTGGATGTTAACAGCACGTAGCGTTGTGCAGTTGGAGGTGAGCTGCCAGCAGTGGTGGATGTGGGGAGAGAGATGGCGGAGTTTTGAATTTTGTAAGACTGGATGTCATGAACTGCTATATATATTATGACTATTAATGTAAATACATCATTTGTTCTCTATCAAAATCTTTCATTTGCTAGCTATGCCTATCAGTAGTTTGTGCCTTCAGTAGTTTGAAACTTTTATTTAGCTGGCAGTAGTGGCGCTCGCTGTATTGCAGTAGTGCGAGTAACGAAGATTTTTGGTGAGATAAGTGGTTTGTGAAAGGTATAGACTAATGTTAGTCAGGGCCATTGCTTTGTAGGGATTACTGCAAGTCAGATTGCGTTGCGCTAAAAAAAATATTGTGTGTCAGTTTAAGCTTAGTCATGTACAATGGTTCAAAGGGGACGTTTCACTGTACATGGAATATCCCACGTGAGATGAATTAAGTATCAGAAAGATTGTAACTTCACTCTTTCGCAACCAACTGACGCCAACAGATTACCCCATTATAAGCATCCAAAAGAAATGGCACTAGCCTACTTTGGTGGTGCAGCCACTGATTCTCAACAAGACGAGTGTGCCACTCCAAACAGAAGTGCCACAAGCTGCTATATCCCGCCTCTGAAGTCTGAAAATATTCTGTTAACCCTTAACATGTGTACAGTCTAGTTTCACATGAGATTCTCTCGTTTGTTAGTCGTCTGCTCTCGCAGCCACGAGATTGTGTAA
Source organism: Schistocerca serialis cubense (assembly GCF_023864345.2). Taxonomy (NCBI): domain Eukaryota; kingdom Metazoa; phylum Arthropoda; class Insecta; order Orthoptera; family Acrididae; genus Schistocerca; species Schistocerca serialis. Next base: position 576,414,261 of record NC_064640.1, on the reverse strand, counting down.
AAAAATAAATATCCAATGTAACAAGTTTGCGAAAGTTTTCCCATTATTAATCATTTTAATATACCGTCTTTTCTCCCACCACAGAATCGGTGTAAGAGGTTCATCAATTAGCTATCTACTCGCGGAAAGAATCATATTAAAATTTCACGTAAATCTCCTACATCACTGATTTCTTACTTTGCCCGTCAATCTGTGGTTCACCTGTGTTGAAATTTATCAAGTTGGTTGGTCTATGTCTGCCATACTTTAGCAGTTTTTAGTTTATTTATTTTTGAAGAAGGTATAATGAGAAGATCTCCTGGCTCATTGTGAAAGAATTTGTGCGCCACCTGGTTTGAATCCTGTTAACATATTTAGATTTCACAGGCTGCCAGAAACTTAGTGAATAAAGTTGATCAGAACCTTGAACATTGATTCAATCGCTTTCCATCTCCAGTTACATCCCGTGAAGTCACTGTGGTGAGTACACTGCTCTCAACAATGTGTTCTGTGACTGGGCTTAATCATAGCTGGAAGCAGTGGACAGCTATGTCTCATTGCATGAATTTGTAGGTACGTTTGAACTGTGCCCCTCGTGCTGTAGCAGGATCCGCTGAAGTCAGCTCATGTCCTTCAATAACAATCTCTGCTGAGATCGAAGCCCACAGAAACTGCTGTGTTTTAATCTGACTCCTGAAAAAAACTATCTCGGTAATATACAATGGACAGCCACACAGAGAAGGATATTGCTAAGTCTACTGTCTGTAGAAAGTCACGTCACGCACTGAGGTAGGTCTGCTACGTCCTGTTGTGAAATGATAATCATTGACGGCTTGAGGCTACCATATGATGAAATAGTTACTCTATTACTGCAGTTCCAAAGAAATGTGCAGGATGACTTGAAAAATTTCTGATGGTAGCTATTGATGTTTCGTTTCAAATCGTCATTACTTCAATGACGCAGACTTAGCAATATCCTTCTCTGTGTAGCTGTCCATTGTATATTAGCGAGACAGTTTCTTTGAGGAGTTAGATTAAACCACTGCGGTTTCTGTGGGCTTCGAGCTCAGCAGAGATTGTTATTGAAGGACATGGGCTGACTTCAGAGGATCCTGCTACAGCACGAGGGGCAGAGTTCAAACGTACCTACAAATTCATGCAATGAGACATAACTTTCCACTGCTTCCAGCTATGATTACACCCAGTCGCGGAATTCTTTGTAGAGAGCAGTGTACTCACCACAGTGACTTCACGGGATGTAACTGGAGGGGGAAAGCGATTGAATCAATATTGAAGGTTCTGATCAACTTTATTTACTAAGTTTCTGGCACCCTGTCAAATCTAATTATGTCAACACGATTCGAACCAGGTGGCACACAAATTCTTTCACAAAGAGCCAGGAGATCTTCTCATTATACCTTCTTCAAAAATAAATAAACTAAAAACTGCTAAAGTATGGGAGACTAAGACCGGCCAACTTGATAAATTTCAACACAGGTGAACCACAGATTAACGGGCAAAATAAGAAATCAATGATGTAGGAAAGATCCATGAATTGTTCCTATGATTTTTTCCGCGAGTAGCCAGCTAACTGATGATCTTCTTACACCAATTCTGTGGCGGGAGAAAAGACAGTCTCTTAAAATGATTTATATCGGGAAAACTACGCAAACTTGTTACATTGGATATTTATTTTTTGACACAATCTCGTGGCTGGGAGAGCAGACGACTAACAAACGAGAGAATCTCATGTGAAACGAGACTGTACACATGATAAGGGTTAAAAGAATATTTTCAGACTTCAGAGACGGTATATAGCAGCATGTGGCACTTCTGTTTGGAGTGGCACACTCGACTTGTTGAGAATCAATGGCTGCACCACCAAAGTATGCTAGTGGCATTTCTTTTGGATTTTTCTAATGGGGTGATCTGGTGGCATCAGTTGGTTAGGACAGAGTGCAGTTACAATCTTTCTGATACTTAATTTAATTCACGTAGGATATTCCATGTACAGTTCCCGGCGAATAATGCCATGATATTTCTTTGTATCCAGTCGGCTCGGTCGTAGAAAGCCGGAGTGATTGTATATGAACATCTGACTACGTTAAACGTAACTAATCTGTTTGGATTATACTCATTACTGAATCCAAATGCTGCTCTCAAAAACGGTACCAATTTAGTCACTCCTAGCTTTATCTCATTTACTTGTTATAACGGAACATTGTTTTGCAGTGTTCGTAATTATTATCCACATGCATCCCTTCAAGTTGATGATGAACTCAGAGCATCATTACAATAAACCTAGGTGCAATTCAACCAAGATTTTAATTTCGTAGTTAGTGATTTCGTTTTCTTTGGACTGTACTGTTCACTATATTGTGACGTCAAACTACTAGGACTCGTTACTAGTGCCATCCCTTTAGATTTTCCTAATCAGTTGCACACAGCTCAGGTATTGGAATAAGAGTTCATTCGGATCCGTCAGTAGGTCAGCAGATACAGGAGATGTAATCCTACCAGAATTCGAACCTGTGATCATATGACAATCAGTTAAGGAATTAGATAAGTAACATAGGTACATAAACGCATTAAAAACAGAATTTACTATCATTGTATAATACACATTTAGCAATACTTAATTTGTGTGTCTGGCAGTAGCAAGTAATCCATGTTCAGCTCCAGGAGAGTATTTTGTACGAGACGAACCCTCCCGCAACAGCTATATCGATAGAAAAAATCCTTTACACTACTTGATTGACGATACCTTCGAATTCCCTTAGATTCGACTTAACAGACTCACAGCAACACACAACATTCTTCTTATCATTTCATACGTATGAAGTATTCAGGACACTGCACAACCAAAGTTCTTGATCGAATACTACACTGCAACCTGTACGATTGATAGGACATGTATTTATATTTGAACTTACATTTTCCGTTTCCTTTCAGTATTTCCGTCAATCCCCTGTGTAGTGCAACGTATCAACTGCATCCACAAAGAGAAGCTATAATGTAACACTCACGGTTTCCGGCACAGTGTTGATACTCACAGGTAAATTGAAGTACGCGGGAATCGCATGAGCCGATTCACAGAGATTTGTTCATAAGGGCAAGTACAAGTAAGAAGAAATACTGAGGCAGCTACAAGGGATTGAACTCATTTCTGCAGTACCCTAACAAACAGGTACAGTGAGAGAGATAGAGAGAGAGAGAGGGGGGGGGGGAGTAAGAGAGAGGTGAAGTACGAAGGGTAGCATCACTCGTGGAAGGTGAAGACAGTTTGCTACCAAAGGTCTGCGTCATTTAAGTAATGACTATTTGAAACGAAATATCAATGGCTACCATCAGAACTTTTTCAAGTCATCCTGCACATATCTTTGGTATATGGCAGTCGTACTAGTTCTATTTCATCACATGGTAGCCTCAAGTAATCAGTTACTTTTATTTCCCAACAATACATAGGATTCCTACCTCAGTGCGTGTTGTGACTTTCTACAGGAGATCTTCTCATTGTACCTTCTTTAAAAATAAATAAACTAAAAGCTGCTAGAGTACGTGAGACTAAGACCGGCCTACTTGATAGTTTTGTACACAGGTGATCCACAGATTGAAGGATTAAGTAGGAAATCAATTAATTAAGAGAGCGACATGAAATGTTCCTATAATTTTGTCTGCGAGTATCCAACTACATGGTGAACTTGTTACACCGAATCTTTGGAGAGAGAATAGACAGTCCCTTAAAATTTTTCTCATTGAATAAACTTTCGCAAACATTTTTCATTGCATATTTCTATTGGTGACACAAACTCTTAGCTAGGAGAGCAGACCAATAAACGCAAGTCTCTCAGGTGTAATGAGACAGTGCACATGTCCTGGATTAACACAAGAGGTACAGACTTCAGAGATGTGATGTAGGAACGTGTGCCACTTGTGTTTGGAGTGGCACACTGGACATTTTCTGATGGGTAACAATGGCTGTCACCAACACAGCATGCTGCCTGCATTTATTTAGGATGTTAATGATGAGGTAATCTGTTGGCATTAGTTGCTTACGATAGACCGAAGTTAAATTTTTTGTAATACTTATCTCAGTTCTCACAGGATCATTCATGTACAGGGCAGGGCGAATAAAGGCGTGATATTTCTTTTTCTCCAAGCGGCACGATCGTACAAAGACTGAGTGATTGTATATTCACATGTGCCTGCGGTCTCCGTAACTAATTTGTTTGGATAATAATCATTACTGAATCCAAATACTTTTATCAACAACGTCTCCAACATCATCACTCCTAATTAGTCTCATTTATTCGGTCTGAATGACTGTTGCATTGCAGCACTGTTAATTAAACTCCGTATTTATCTGTTCATCTTGATGATGAACTCAGACAATGATGAAAATATTCCTAGATTCATTTGGGCCAACAATTTAATGCCGTAGTTAGTGCATTCGTCTTCCTTGCAGTGGACTGTTCACGATTTTGTGAAGGTAATCACCTAGGACTCGTTACTAGCGCAATTCCTTTAGATTCACCTAATCAGTTTTACGCAGTTGTGGCATTAGTACCAGCGTTCATTCGGACCTGTCACTAGATCAACAGTTGCAGAACCAGATAGCAGACAGATGCAACTTCACATAACTGGAATCTGTAATAGGATTCGAACCGGAGTTATCTGACAAGAAGTTAAAAAATTTGTTCATGGCAATGGTTCTAAAACGCATATAAAACTAAATTTAGAATCATTCTATAGTATTCAACCGCGAATACTTAATTTGTGTCTTTGGCACAAGTAAGTAACAAATTTCGAACTCGAGGACAGTATTTTGTACGAGACATTCATTTCTGTAATAGCTATTTCGAAAGAAAAAAAATCCCTTGAACTTCTCGCATGTCGAAACCTTCGATTTCACTTACTTTTGACAGAATGCACTCACAGCTACATACAACACTTTTCTGATCACTTTATACGTATTCAGGACACTGCACAACCAAAGTTCTTGGTCAAATATTACCATACCACCTGCACAATTGATAGGACTTGTATTTACATTTGAACTTGCATTTTCCGTGACGTTTCCGTATTTCTGTCCAAACTCTGTAAAGTGCAACGTGTCAAGTGCTTTCACAACGGGAAGATGTGCTGAAACACTGATAGACTCAGACACAGGGTTGATACAGGTCAATTGAAGTACGCGGGGAATCGCTGGAGCCGTTTCACAGATTCCTTTATAAGGGCTAGTACACGTAGGAGGAAATATTGGTCGCATTAATAAGGGACTGAACTGATTTCAACAATACACTAACAAATAGATAGATAGATAGATAGAGAGAGAGAGAGAGAGAGAGAGAGAGAGAGCGCTGAATTAAGACGGGTTGCATCACTTTTGGAAGGTTAAGGCCGCTTCCGATCAAAAGTCTGCGTCACTGAAGTAATGACTATCTCCTGCATGGAACCGCATCTGCGGCCATACTGACGGATACGATTGAACTCTTATTCCAATACCAGAGCTGTGTGCAACTGATTAGGAAAATCTAAAGGGATGGCACTAGTAACGAGTCCTGGTAGTTTGATATCACAAAATAGTGAACGGTACACTCCAAAGAAAACTAATTCACTAACTACGAAATTAAAATCTTGGTTGAATTGCACCTAGGTTTATTGTAATGATGCTCGGAATTCATCATCAACGTGAAGGGATACGTGTGGATAATAATTACGAACACTGCAAAACAATAGTCTCTTAGAACAAGTAAATGGGATAAAACTAGGCGTGACTAACTTGCTACCGTTTTTGAGAGCAGCATTTGGATTCAATTAATTATTATTATCCAAACAAATTAGTTACGTTTAACGTAGTCAGATGTTCATATACAATTACTCAGTCTTTCTACGATCGTGCCGACTGGATACAAAGAAATATCATGCCATTATTCGCCGGGACCTGTACATGGAATATCCTACGTGAATTGAATTAAGTATCAGAAAGATTGTAACTTCACTCTTTCGCAACCAACTGATGCCACCATATTACCCCATTTTAAACATCCAAAAGAAATGCCACTAGCATACTTTGTTGGTGCAGCCATTGATTCTCAACAAGTCGAGTGTGCCACCCCAAACAGAAGTGCTACACGCTGCTATATCCCGTCTCTGAAGGCTGAAAATGTTCTTTCACCCTTACATGTGTACGGTCTCGTTTCACATGAGATCCTCTCGTTTGTTAGTCGTCTGCTCTCCTAGCCACGAGATTGTGTGAAAAAATAACTATCCAATGTAACAAGTTTGGGTAAGTTTTCACGATATGAATCATTTTAAAAGACTGTCTTTTCTCCCGCCACAGAATCGATGTAAGAAGATCATCAATTGGCTGGCTACTCGCGGAAAAAATCATAGGAACAATTCATGGATCTCTCCTACATCATTGATTTTTTAATTTGCCCGTTAACTTTCTTTCACCTGTGTTCAAATTTATCAAGTTGGCTTGTCTTAGTCTCCCATACTTTAGCAGTTTTTAGTTTATTTATTTTCGAAAAAGGTATAATGAGAAGATCTCCTGGCTCTTTGTGAAAGAATTTGTGTGCCACCTGGTTTGAATCCTGTTGACATAATTAGATTTCACAGGGTGCCAGAAACTTAGTAAATGAAGTTGATCAGAACCTTCAATATTGATTCAATCGCTTTCCCACTCCAGTTATATCCCGTGAAGTCACTGTGGTGAGTACAGTGCTCTCTACAAAGTGTTCTGCGACTGGGTGTAATCATAGCTGGAAGCAGTGGACAGCTATGTCTCATTGCATGAATTTGTATGTACGTTTGAACTCTGTCCCTCGTGCTGTAGCAGGATCTCGGTAATATACAATGGACAGACACACAGAGAAGGATATTCCTAAGTCTACTATCTGTAGAAAGTCACGTCACGCACTGAGGTAGGACTGTTATGTCCTGTTGTGAAATGATAATCATTGATGACTTGAGGCTACCATGTGATGAAATAGATACAATATGACTGCCATGTTCCAATGAAATGTGCAGGATGACTTGAAGAATGTCTGATGGTAGCCATTGATGTTTCGTTTCAAATAGTCATTACTTCAATGACGCTGACTTTTGATCGGAAGCGGCCTTAAAATTCCGAAAGTGATGCAACCCGACTTACTTCAGCAGTCTCGCTATCTCTCTCTCTCGCTATCTATCTATCTGTCTATCTATTTGTTAGTGTATTGTTGAAATCAGTTTAATCCCTTATGGCTGCGACCAATATATCTTCCTACGTGTACTAGCCCTTATAAAGGAATCTGTGAAACGGCTCCAGCGATTCCCCCGCGTACTTCAATTGACCTGTATCAACACTGTGTCTGAGTGTATCAGTGTTACAGTACAACTTCCCCTTGTGAAAGCACTTGACACGTTGCACTTTACAGAGTTTGGACAGAAATACGGAAACGCCACGGATATGCAAGTTCAAACGTAAATAAAAGTCCTATCAATCGTGCAGGTGGTATGGTAATATTTGACCAAGAACTTTGGTTGTGCAGTGTCCTGAATACGAATAAAGTGATCAGAAAAGGGTTGTATGTTGCTGTGAGTGCATTCTGTCAAATGTAAGTGAAATCGAAGGTTTCGACGTGCTAGATGTTTAAGGGATTTTTTGTTTCGAAAAAGCTATTGCAGAAATGAATGTCTTACAAAATACTGTCCTGGAGCTCGACATCAGTTGCGAAAGAGTGAAGTTACAATCTTTCTGATACTTAATTCAATTCACGTAGGATATTCCATGTACAGGTCCCGGCGAATAATGGCATGATATTTCTTTGTATCCAGTCGGCACGATCGTAGAAAGACTGAGTGATTGTATATGAACATCTGACTACGTTAAACGTAACTAATTTGTTTGGATAATAATAATTAATTGAATCCAAATGCTGCTCTCAAAAACGGTAGCAAGTTAGTCACGCCTAGTTTTATCCCATTTACTTGTTCTAAGTGAATATTGTTTTGCAGTGTTCGTAATTATTATCCACATGTATCCCTTCACGTTGATGATGAATTCCGAGCATCATTACAATAAACCTAGGTGCACTACAACCAAGATTTTAATTTCGTAGTTAGTGAATTCGTTTGCTTTGGAGTGTAATGTTCACTATTTCGTGAAGCCAAACTACCAGGACTCGTAACTAGTACCATCCCTTTAGATTTTCCTAATCAGTTGCACACAGCTCTGGTTTTGGAATAAGAGTTCAATCGGATCCGTCAGTAGGGCCGCAGATGCGGTTCCATACAGGAGATAGATGTAATCAGACCAGAAATAGAGAAGTAACATAGGTTCATAAACGCATTAAAAACAGAATTTTCTATCATTGTATAATACTCATTTAGCAATACTTAATTTGTGTGTCTGGCAGTAGCAAGTAATCCATGTTCAGCTCCAGGAGAGTATTTTGTACGAGACGAACCCTCCCACAACAGCTATATCGATAGAAAAAATCCTTTACTCTTCTTGATGACGATACCTTCGAATTCACTTAGATTCGACTTAATAGACTCACAGCAACACACAACATTCTTTTGATCATTTCATACGTATGAAGTATTCAGGACACTGCACAACCAAAGTTCTTGGTCGAATACTACACTGCAACCTGTACGATTGATAGGACATGTATTTATGTTTGAACTTACATTTTCCGTGGTCTTTCAGTATTTCCGTCAATCCTCTGTGAAGTGCAACGTATTAACTGCATTCACAAAGGGAAGCTATAATGTAACACTCACGGTCTCAGGCACTGTGTTGATACTCACAGGTCAATTGAAGTACGCGGGAAATGCAAGAGCCGATTCACAGAGATTTGTTTATAAGGGCAAGTACAAGTAAGAAGAAATATTGACGCAGCTACAAGGGATATAACTCATTTCTGCACTACCCTAACATAGAGGTACAGTGAGAGAGTGAGAGAGAGGGAGGGGGGGGGGGGGTAAGAGACAGTTTGATGTATGAAGGGTAGCATCACTCTTGGGAGGTGAGGACTGTTTGCTACCAAAAGTCTGCGTCATTGAAGTAATGACTATTTGAAACGAAATATCAATGGCTACCATCAGAACTTTTTCAAGTCATCCTGCACATTCCTTTGGAAATGGCAGTTGTACTAGTTCTATTTCATCACATGGTAGCTTAAGTAATCAGTTATTTTTATTTCCCAACAATACATAGGATTCCTACCTCAGTGCGTGTTGTGACTTTCTACACGAGATCATCTCATTGTACCTTCTTTAAAAACAAATAAACTAAAAGCTGCTAGAGTACGTGAGACTAAGAGCGGCCAACTTGATAGTTTTGTACACAGGTGATCCACAGATTGAAGGATTAAGTAAGAAATCAGTTAATTAAGAGAGCGACATGAAATGTTCCTATAATTTTGTCTGCGAGTATGCAACTACCTGGTGAACTTGTAACGCCGAAACTTTGGAGAGAGAATAGACAGTCCCTTAAAATTTTTCTCATTGAATAAACTTTCGCAAACTTTTTCCATTGCATATTTATATATATATTTATATATATTTATATATATATTTATATATATATATATATTTATATATATAAGGTTGAGGTTACGGATATGAAAGTAGCTAGGATGATTGCAGGTACTAGTAGATGGGAACAATGGCAGGAGGGTGTCCACAATGAGGAAATCAAAGAAAAACTGGGAATGAACTCTATAGATGTAGTAGTCAGGGCGAACAGGCTTAGATGGTGGGGTTATGCTACACACATGGGAGAAGCAAGGTTACCCAAGAGACTCATGGGTTCAGCAGTAGAGGGTAGGAGGAGTCGAGGCAGACCAAGGAGAAGGTACCTGGATTCGGTTAAGAATGATTTTGAAGTAATAGGTTTAACATCAGAAGAGGCACCAATGTTAGCACTGAATAGGGGATCATGGAGGAATTTTATAAGGGGGGCTATGCTCCAGCCTGAACGCTGAAAGGCATAATCAGTCTTAAATGATGATGATGATGATGATGATTTATATTGGTGATACAAACTCGGAGCTGGGAGAGCAGACCAATAAACGCAAGTCTCTCAGGTGTAATGAGACAGTGCACATGTCCTGGGTTAACACAAGAGGTACAGACTTCAGAGATGTGATGTAGGAACGTGTGGCACTTGTGTTTAGAGTGGCACACTGGACATTTTCTGATGGGTGACAATGGCTGTCACCAACACAACATGCTGCCTGCATTTATTTAGGATGTTAATGATGAGGTAATCTGGTGGCATTAGTTGATTACGGTAGACCGAAGTTAAATTTTTTGTGATACTTATCTCAGTTCTCGCAGGATCATTCATGGACAGGGCAGGGCGAATAAAGGCGTGATATTTCTTTTTCTCCATGCGGCACGATCGTAGAAAGACTGAGTGATTGTATATTCACATGTGCCTGTGGTCTCCGTAACTAATTTCTTTGGATAATAATCATTACTGAATCCCAATACTTTTGTCAACAACGTCTCCAACTAATCATTCCTAATGTAATCTCATTTATTTGGTCTGAATGACTGTTGCATTGCAGCACTGTTAATTAAACTCCGTATTTATCTGTTCATCTTGCTGATAAACTCAGAGGATGATGAAAATATTCCTAGATTCACTTGGGTCAACAATTTAATGCCGTAATTAGTGAATTCGTCTCCATTGCAGTGCACTGTTCACGATTTTGTGAAGGTAATCACCTAGGACTCGTTACTAGCGCAATTCCTTTAGATTCACCTAATCAGTTTTACGCAGTTGTGGCATTAGTACCAGCGTTCATTCGGACCTGTCACTAGATCAACAGTTGCAGAACCAGATAGCAGACAGATGTAACTTCACATAACTGGAAACTCTAAAAGGATTCGAACCGGAGTTTTCTGACAAGAAGTTAAAAAATTTGTTCATGGCAATGGTTCTAAAACGCACAAAAAACTAAATTTAGAATCATTCTATAATACTCAAACGCGAATACTTAATTTGTGTCTCTGGCACAAGTAAGTAACAGATTTCGAGCTCCAGGACAGTATTTTGTACGAGACATTCATTTCTGTAATAGCTTTTTCGAAAGAAAAAATCCCTTAAACTTCTAGCATATCGAAATCTTCGATTTCACTTACAATTGACAGAATGCACTCACAGCAACATACAACACTTTGCTGATCACTTTATACGTATTCAGGACACTGCACAACCAAAGTTCTTGGTCAAATATTACCATACCACATGCACGATTGATAGGACTTGTATTTACGTTTGAACTTGCATTTTCCGTGGCGTTTCCGTATTTCTGTCCAAACTCTGCAAAGTGCAATGTGTCAAGTGCTTTCACAAGGGGAAGCTGCACTGTAACACTGATACACTCAGACACAGTGTTGATACTCACAAGTCAATTGAAGTACGCGGGGAATCGCTTCACAGATTCCTTTATAAGGGCTAGTACACGTAGGAAGAAATATTGGTCGCAGCCATAAGGGACCGAACTGATTTCACCAATACACTATCAAATAGATAGATAGATAGATAGAGAGAGAGAGAGAGAGAGAGAGAGAGAGAGCTGAATTAAGACGGGTTGCATCACTTTTGGAAGGTTAAGGCCGCTTCCGATCAAAAGTCTGCGTCATTGAAGTAATGACTATTTGAAACGAAACTTCAATAGCTACCATCAGAATTTCTTCAAGTCATCCTACACATTTCTTTGGAACTGGCGTCATATTGTTTCTATTTCATCACATGGTAGCCTCAAGTCGTCAATGATTATCGTTTCACAACAGAATATAACAGTCCTACCTCAGTGCGTGACGTGACTTTCTACAGACAGTAGACTTAGCAATATCCTTCTCTGTGTGGCTGTCCATTGTATATTAGCGAGATAGTTTTTTTGAGGAGTCAGATTAAACGACTGCAGTTTCTGTGGGCTTCGAGCTCAGCAGAGATTGTTATTGATGGACATGGGCTGACTTCAGAGGATCCTGCTACTGCACGAGGGGCAGAGTTCAAACGTACCTACAAATTCATGCAATGAGACATAGCTGCCCACTGCTTCCAGCTATGATTACACCCAGTCGCAGAACACTTTGTAGAGAGCAGTGTACTCACCACAGTGACTTCACGGGATAATACAGAGACACATGTTAATAAACAATCACTAAGTCTTTCTACGATCATGCGTACTAGAAAAAAAGAAATATCACGCATTTATTCCTCCTCTCCCGTACGTGAATGATCCTGCATAAATAGAATTTAGTGTCACAAAAAACGTAACTTCACTGTCTCCTAACCAACTAAAGCTACCAGATTACCCTATCATAAACATCGTAAAGAAACGCAAGCAGCATCCAGTGGTGGTAGCAGAAACGTCCAGTGTGCCACTCCAAACAGAAGTTCCACACGCTGCTACATCTCGTCTCTGAAGTCCGTAGCCACTTGACTTAACCTTGAGCATGTGTACTGCATCGTTTCACGTGAGAGACTCTCGTTTGTTGATCGTCTGCTGTACCATCTTCGTGATGGTGTCACAAATACAAATCTGCACTGAAAAAACGTTTGCGAAAGTTTATCCAATGAGAAAAATTTTAAGGGACTGTCTATTCTCTCTCCAAAGAATCGGTGTAACAAGTTTACCAATTAGCTGGGTACTCACAGACAAAATTATAGGAACATTCCATGCCGCTCTCTTACATCATTGATTTCTTACTTAATCCTTTAATCTGTGGATCACCTGTGTACAAAACTATCAAGTTGGCCGGTCTTAGTCTCACGTACTCTAGCAGCTTTTACTTTATTTATTTTTAAAGAAGGTACAATGAGAAGATCTCCTGTAGAAAGTCACAACACGCACTGAGGTATGAATCCTATGTATTGTTGGGAAATAAAAATAACTGATTACTTGAGGCTACCATGTGATGAAATAGAACTAGTACGACTGCCATGTTCCGAAGAAATGTGCAGGATGACTTGAAAAAGTTCTGATGGTAGCCATTGATATTTCGTTTCAAATAATCATTACTTCAATGACGCAGACTTTTGGTAGCAAACTGTCTTCACCTTCCAAGAGTGATGCTACCCTTCGTATTTCAACTCTCTCTTACTGCCCCCCCCCCCCCGCCCCCCCTATCTCTCTCTATCTCTCTCACTGTACCTCTTTGTTAGGGTACTGTATTTTTTCTTGTACTTGCCCTTATAAAGGATTCTCCGTGTATCAGTTCCAGCCATTGCCCACCTACTTTAATTGACTTGTATCAACACTATGTCTGTGTCCGTGAGTGTTATAGTACAACTTCCCTTTGTGAAAGCACTTGATACGTTTCACTTTACAGGGGTTGTACAGAAATACGGAAACACCACCGGAAATTCATATTCAAACATAAACACAGATCCTAGGTAGTCCTGCAGGTTGCGTAGTGGAACTGACCACGAAGGCCGTGTCGTGTCATCAGTACATATGAAATGATCAGTGAATTCAAAATTATCGACAAACTGGAAGTGTAAGGGATTTTTTCTTCCGTTAATGATGTTGCAGAAGGGAACGTCTTGTACAAAATACTCTCCTGGAGAGGAGAATGACCGAGTATTCACTTGCGTCTACGTAATTGAATGCAGATTCATTTATGAAAAGCTTTTCCAAATTAATCATTGTTAGTTGCGTCTTATTTAGTTGTTCTAATTAAATGTTTTGTTGTATTCTTAATTAAGGTACATATTAATGTCATTCGTTCACGTTACTCATTGAAATTCGTTGGCTTCATCTGCGAAACTTAAAACTGTTACTTTTATCCGATGTGCAGAGGACAAACCATATAATCTCTCGGGGCACTTCTACCTTTGACATCCATCAGCAATTCATCTTTTGTATATATGACGCCTTCAGAAGTTAGAACCATCAACAGGCAGTAGCTGTAATGACATTCGTAATTATTACAAATGAGGAGGTTCAGCAGAGTCCCGCTTATGATCACAACAGAAATCATAAATATATGTCGAAGCCTGTGAGAGGAACCACTATCTGTGTAACGGGGAACACCACATGATGATTTAGTATGGGGACTGACTGCGACATATGAAGCGTTCAGAGTGACTTTGTATTTATTCTGATGGGAAGGTTGTAAGAAAACAGACCAGCTATTAACACTTGCTTTCATAGCACATGCTATTTGGGAATTAAGAAGCGTATCTAATTGTCAAGTATAGTACAGTGGAAAATCGATAATGAATAGTGGTTAAGTTTGAGAGATTAATTACGTACATTAAGGAAGTGACTGAACTCTTGGAAAAAGTAACGCCAAGCTAGATGGGTACATACTTGCGCCGATACTTAAATTAAGTAGTCTTGAATGAACATTCCTCAGTGATGCTATATTCAATTTTAAATGTGATCAAGACCCAACTACGAGTACATCAGCAAATTTTCTAGCTGTCTATCACAAGATTCCAGTTCTAATCCTGGTAGGGCTGTCATTTATGCGAGGTGTCAAACAAGCCATGAAGAGGAACCTTCTGTCTACTGTAAGGTTCTGCATTGGCTGGGTTACTGAGAGGCAGATTGCTCCCCAATGAACTCAGAGACTAATTAAAGCACTGTGTGTTATGGATTTGGTGATATTAAAGAGATTGCACTCTTAATGAGTCCTGGCAGTTCGGCTTCAGAAAATCATTAACACAGCAAGGGAAAGGAATTCACTAACTATGTGTAATGTCCCTTGCAGCGGTCTCTCCACGATATTTTCAGAAATTTTATAAATTATATAACTCAGTACATATCTCGAAATATCTCTTCTTATCTTACAGATTATCAATGCAAAGTAGTTTCAAGCCCAATTATTCCTTGGAGCGTCCATTTACTCCATGGAATAGCTTCTCTGCTATCTATGTTTTCTCTTAGAAAAAAGAATAGGGGACTTCTTGCCGATTAGTCGTGAAAGAAGGATGTATATGTATGTATTGTTGAGCTAGTCGCCATCTTGATGAGATTCTGTATGAGAAGGAATTTAATACATGAACTAAACTAAAGTAAGTTTGTTCGCGTATTATTTAATTGATTATTATTGACAGTGTCTGCTTACTACGCTGTGTTGCACGGGATCAGTGGGGAACGTCTGATTTACACTGGACGAACCTGCCGTTTTGTATGCTCAAGATATCCAGTTATTTCAAATAAATAGGCTAACACGGTCTTACCAGCAGATCTCCGGTCTTCCCCATGTGATCACCGAAAGTTAATAATTATTACAAATGTTTTCAGGAGACCCACTGACAATTTTCGTCGCACCGACACTTCAAAATGGCTTCACTGCCTTATGGAATTTAAGTTAAGCTCAATTTAATCAGGATAGAACAGTATTGAACTGTGTGAATGTGATAAGCCTGCTTTGTGAATAAAAATTCCCTTAACATACGTATGTTTTTACTATCCTGATCAGTGAAGCTAAATCAGGCCGGTGTGAGAGAGGTTTTTTAAATTGTAGATCCCACACAAAAAGATATTAAATTTGGCTTCACTGTGACAGGACTCATTTTTGAGGATTACTTAAATATTGTGTGAATTTTATGTTGCATGTGCTCGAGAGAAAAGAAGACGAGGCCTGTTCCAGAAGTCACAATTTCGCCACAATCTACGAGAACGTCGTTCAGGCCAGACAATATACAATTAAATTTTTGTAGATAGAAATTTATAATAACTATTTAAATGTCTATCGGTTTGAATCAGATTAATTGGGTTGAGCTTTAGATACGAAGTGTTTATTAGAAGTGAGTATTATGCAAAGTTTAGGTCAGTGACATTATTAACTCAGATGCGAGTGACTTTATATGTTTGTTGTTCTGTGTATTAATGGTTCTTACTAGGGCGGCTTATGAAATGGCAATGCAACAGCAGAGCGAATCACAACAGCCCTCAACTGTTTCTGAGGTTAGTGAAACATTAGACGCTAGCTTAACTGAAGTAGTGCCTAGCGGCAGCATTAGTCAGGCCCCACAACAAAGCTTAAGTGTTTCGATGTCATCTGAGCAGGACGAAATAAACCCATTGACTGTAATCATGCAGCGGTTAACACTGTTAGCCAAAAATGTAACAGACTTAACTAAAGCGCAAATAGAGACTAAGAGGGAAATAAATGAACAATTAGCAGCCAATAAAGTGGAATTAAGTAATAAATTAGTAGAGAGTTTCCAGAAACTTGATGATAAATTAAATAAAACTGCGGAAGAATTGAAAATTCAGAATGAAAAGACAGAATTAAAATTAGCTCCACAAATTGAGCAAGTCACTCAGCAGTGTAATGAAAATGCGAAGAAGTTACGCCTAGAGCTAACTGAGTATGTTGCTACTAAGCTTGATACTATTAAAGAGCAGGTCGAGTCAATCCCACAGATAGTTCAAGCACAAGAACAGATGCAATGTTCTATCGCAGTAATTCCGGTATTAGTTGAAGTTCAAGATGAGTTAAAGCTACAAGTAAACGAGATGTCAGCAGATATGCAGGATTTGAGACAATCACAAGACAAGATCCCGAAGGACATCCAAAATTTGGATAAATCCATAAATAACATAAAGGAGATACAAGACGAGGTTGATCATAAGGTAAACATTCTCGCGGGAAAATTCTCGCAGTTAAGTTTAGAAAGGAAAAGCATTTCTTCAGACAATATTAAACATAAGGTCAGAGCAGCTATACAATCTATGACCGAGAGTTCTGAAGAAAATTTATTTAATAAAAGTTTTCGAGAAGCCAAAGAAGAACTAGGCGAAGAACTTAAACAATGGAAAGAAAACATTGAGAGATCCTTAAATCTATCTCGAGAAGATTTGTGTTCCACGCAAGGAAATGAACCCATGACAAGATCTATCAATGAAGCTACATTATTTACCCGATCAAGTACAGACAGGGACATTAGTGCACACGTTCGTTTTTGCAATCAACATCAATCACAACACTATGAGGGTAGTCATAATGCCTGTAATTGTAAGAGCAATACTGAGGAGAAAATGCTGAAACAACGTCAATTCCAGATCTACAACCCAGACAAGAAAAATGTTCATCCCGTAGTGTTTATAAGAATTTTTGGGGGAGTATTGCGAAAAAATTGGAGTGAGTGGCAAAAGGTTAGTTTCGTGACCGGTTATATTCAGGGGTCAGGAGCTATATGGGCATCTGATATGATATCAACTTGGGACACATATGAAGATTTTGAACAAGCATTTTTATCCAAATACTGGTCCGAAGGAGTACAAGAACGTTTAAGGCAGGAGGTATTATACCCGGAACCTTTTTCTTTTTCACGTGGGTCTTTAAAGAAATACTTTGAGAAATATATAAACAAATCGCGGTATTGGGATAAGCCTATGCCTCTACAAGATGTGATTGGCATATTAAAATCTCGACTTCCGGCCAGCATCAGAAATAGAATGCTGTATATTAATGAGCATGACCTTGACTCTTTCATGACTACGCTTGACACTATCGATATGATCGAGGAAGATGAACATCGGCCAAGACAACCGGTTATGCAGAGGAGAGCGATTGAGGCGCCAAACGCAAACCGGAACGGAAACGGACTTAATAATTATTATACTAGGAATAGTCAGAGATTCAACGGAAACAATTGCAACGGAAATGGAAATTTCAATAACAGTGCTGCGAGGGGCAGATTCAGAGACAATCGAACAGGTCGCAGATACAACCCAATGTTTGGAAATGCAAGAGATTATCAGAACCAGCAGTTTTCAAATAATAATAATGCGTACAGAAATTCTGACACTCGATTTGAAGCAAATAACACAACCAGTCATCAACAACAACCAGTCATAACAGAAGTAGTAGATGATTCAAGAGGAAATAATAATCGACATTTAAACTGAAGAGGGCCGCTTTATGCTCCGTAAAGTTGGCCGGGGAATACAAAAGGGGCAAACCTGTTTTAAACGAAATTAATTTCGTGGCAATGTTGAGATATAATGAAGGCGAATTAATGACAGATGAATTGACAAGAGACTTAGAGGCCTGTGTAGTCGAAGATAAAAGGGTTCCTGTGTCTGAGATCATCACAGAAGTGGGAGGAATTTTAACCAATGTTGTATTGGACACAGCTTCATCTACAGACGTAGTATCCGGAACTTTGTTTCGCAGAATTAGTAAAATTAAGAAAATCCCTGTCCTACTAGTACAAAATTGCCGAGTTATAGATGCAGTGGGAGCAAAATCCAGGAACGTCAAGATACAAACGCTTATAGAGATAAACGTGGGAAATGTAGCTAAACAATGCACATTCCTTGTAGTGGAAAAATTGTTAGTAGATTGTATTTTTGGCATTGGAACTTTGCAAGCCTGCAATTGCAAGTTGGACTTGGAAGAAGGAAAGGTGCATTTTAAAATCGAAGATCAATTTGTTACACTGATCTTACTGAGAAAGGAGGCAGTGTATGAGCAATAGTTCCGTGGTGCTGCTGTGCAGTTGATTTGTGCTGAAAATAATAATATGTGCCGACTACCGATCAAGTCAATTCAAGAAGAGGATTTCAGACAAACAGTCGAACAGAAGATTGCTGAGTCAGATTGCCTAACGGATAGTCAGAGGGAACAATTATTCAATATATTAACAGAATATGATTCAGTTTTCGATGAAAAGCCCGGAATTATTAGAGGATATGTTTGTACATTACAGATTAAGCCCCATAAGACATTTTGCCGCACACACTATCCCATTCCCTGGCGATTAAAACAACCAGTTCAAGAAGAGATACAAAAAATGTTAAACTGGAATCTTATTGATCCGTCGAACAGCCCATATTGTTCTCCGTTGCTTGTTGTACCAAAGCCAGGAGGAAAAGTTCGATTGGTATTAGATGCAAGGGAAATTAACAAAATTATAGTACCTGTGCGCACACATCCGGAGAACATCGATGAGTTAATACAGAAATTTCAAGATGTATCCTATTTAACCAGTATTGATTTGAGAAGTTCGTTCTGGTAAGTCCAGTTAGACAAGGACTCAAGAAAATATACTGCTTTTATATATGGAGGGAGAAGCTATCAGTTCAAGGTTGTTCCGTTTGGTCTCAATATCATCTCTGGAGTTTTTATTTCTGCGTTGGACTATGCCCTAGGACCAGAACTACGTAGTCGAATAACAATTTTTGTGGACGATCTATTAATTGCCTCTAAAACTTGGGAGGAACATTTACAACTTATTAGGAGGATTTTTGCTGTGTTCAAACAAACTGGTATAACTGCAAATCTAAAAAAATCCCAATTTTCTCTACAGAGAACTAAATTCTTAGGACATATGATTAATGCAAAAGGCATTCTTCCAACAGAAGCGAAGATTAGTGCGATAAAAAATTTTCCAACTCCAAGAAACAGAAGACAACTGAAAGGCTTTATAGGCTTGGCTTCATTTTTTCGTCAATTTATTAAAACTCAAGCAATGAACTCTGAAGCACTAAACCGGCTCCTGAGGAAAGATGTAACATGGCAATGGTCTAATGATTGTGAAAAGGCTTTTTGTGAAATTAAGGATCAACTGATAAATGCTCCGTTATTATACCACCCTGATATGAATGTCGGATTCTGTTTAGCCACTGATTCATCAGATGTGGGATTAGGATCTTGTTTATTTCAAATTAGGTACATCGATGGTGTAAAAACCTTTTGTCCAATTGCATTTGCTAGCAGAGTTTTATCCACCTGTGAAAGAGCATATACCACTACGGAACTGGAACCTTTAGCAGTTATTTGGTCTTTAAAAAGGTTTAATTATTATGTATATGGCTCAAGGATAGCCGTTTATTGTGACCACCAATCACTAACCTTTTTACAAACTTGTAAGTTGCTGCATCCTCGCTTGTCAAGGTGGACGCTGGCGCTGCAAGAATATCAGTTTCAAATTATTCATGTAGCCGGAAAAGAAAATATTATAGCTGACGCGTTGTCAAGATCTCCAGAAGGAATAACACCTGAACTGGATGTAAATAATAAGGCACAATTTCCAGTGCTTCTTCTTCAAGAAAATAATTACAAGTTATATTATATTCATTTATGTAAGACAATGGCTCAGCTTCAGAAGAAGGATCGACGATGGAATGCTATAATACGACAATTCAATCAACAAAATCCTATGGTCAATTTGGAATACTACCGGCTTGTGAATAATATTTTATTTTTTAAATCTGGGAAGGCTGAGAATCCAAAGTGGTGTGTCTGCATACCCGAAGAATATGAAGAACGGTTAATTTGGTTTACACATTTGACCTGGGGTCATGTTGGTGTTGTAAAGTGTGCTAATAAGATTAGATATTATTGTTACTTCCCAAATATAAGGCGAAAAGTGCACAAAGTCATCCAGAAATGTATTCTCTGTCAAAAGGCTAAGGCAGACAACAAGGGAAATAAAATTGCGCTTCACTCAATAACACCTGAAGCACCAAGATCACTTATATCATGTGATATTTGTGGACCACTTCCTAGAGCCAGAGGTGGTGTTAAGTACATTATTGGATTCTGTGATGTGTTTACAAAATATGTTAAACTATATCCTATAAAATCAGCAACTGCAAGAGCTGCCGCAGTAGAGTTTGTAAATGACTACATTCCTCATACAGGGATTCCAAAATCTATAATCTCCGACAATGCGAAGATATTTACTGGATATTTATGGAGAAAATTAGTATCACAACTAGGAATAAAACAGATATTTACATCTTGCTATCATCGACAAGGGAATTTAATTGAACGGGTTTTTCGAGAACTAAACAGATTCATGAGAACGTACTGTCATGATAAACAAACTACCTGGATAAACTATTTGACCGAGTTTGTGCAGATTTATAATAATTTACCTCATAGTTCTACAAACTTTACCCCGAATGAACTGATGTTCAGAGATAACGAAAGAAACTTTTGGGTAGATAACTTGCCTAAACTCGAGGACACCAAAATGTCATGGGAAGAAAAAATTCGCAATGCTCTCATTAATATTACGGAGAAAGCAAGACAGCGAAAGGAAATCCATGACAGAAACATCAAACGGATTCAGACTTTCAATATCGGACAAAAAATTCTTTTAAGAAGACACATCAAGTCATCAAGGTTGAAGAAGACCATCAGAAAATGGAATCTAATTTATACAGGTCCATATATAATAGTTGATATACCGAATCCTGGTGCGTATTTATTAGCATATCCGGATTCTGGAAGAATAAAAGGATTATTTTCCCATGTAGACCTAAAGAGGTACTTCTAAGAAAAGTGTTTCAAATTAAATGAAAAGTCTGTATGAAGTATTTGGGTGTTAAAAATGGATAGGTTAAATGACAGCATGCCAAGCATCTGTGATAGTTCAATGAACAGTAAGCGATTGCTTCTGTGATAGTATAGGAACATTTAGAAAAGTAAGTGGAACTGTAGCTATTGCTGCTGTGAAGACTTACGGTTTATCTGTCTACACGATGATCACCAAAGAAGCTTGTGCGTGTGAAATAATATACATTCAGCGAGTGTTAATCTCCAGTGAGAATAAGTTTACTGAAACTATATGGTCGAATACGGCGCTTGCGTGTGAAATTAGTGTTTGTAAACTGACAGTTCACAGGAGAACAAATGAACCGCGTTAGGAAATTAGAATCGATTGCTACTGTCCACAGATATAAAGACTCGCTGTCTTTTTTTTTTTTTTTTTTTTTTTTTTTTTTTTTTTTTTTTTTTTTTTTTTTTTTTTTGCGCCAGCTAAATTCTATTCAAGAGAATTTAATTAACCAGCTTAGTGTGTGTTTATAAAATTAGAGTTAATAAGAAAGTTCTTCATTGAATTTATAATAATGTGTCATTTTTCAGTTGGATTTGCTTATTGTTATATTGCATTCATATATGCTCATGAGAAAATGCGGCATTTGGAGTATAAAAGAGAAAAATTAATTTCAGCTGGAGAGGTCATGCAGCAAGACTTAATCAAACGTTCTCTTTCAGCAAGAATTCATTTTAATTATGTATGAGTAAGATATAATTTTTTTTGGAAATTGTCTACAATAATAAAGTTTTTAACATTCTGACATGCTATCCACATTCGTACTTGAAACCAAATTAGGAAAGATTCAGATCTACTTCCACCTGGAAAAGCCAACGAAAAATAAATAAATAAACAAATAATTAAAACCAGGATTAGAACCTTTCGGCTTACTCAAGAAGATGGATGAAATTATCCATGTTTTCAAAATTGTTTTCCGATCTGGAGTTGTGATATTGTGCAACTACAGTATCGATTAAGACACCTAAGTGTGGAAAGTATAAGACGAATGGATTTTCCCATTCCTCAGATGGAAGATTGGATGGATCAGGTCCATATTTGAGTTCAAAATGAATTTGGAAAATTTCGACTAACCATTCTCTTCCAGGAATCTTTAATAGTTGACCATTCCTTAGACGAATTTCGATTGTTTCATGCCACAGTCCTGAGTACCTGTTCCTGAGGTTCCTTCTGGTCTCTCAAATCCGTTACGTCTCCTGTGCGGTACGCCAATGCGACGCCTGTCCTCCGTGCCGTGTTCCATGTTCCTGTTCGATCAGTTTCACCGCAGTTCAGCAAGACATCGATGAAGAAAATTTTTCAGAAGATTGTAAAAAATTTGCATGTGTAAAGATTTTTTTTTGGCTATGAGGCAGATTTTATCTTTCCTATGAATTCTAGATAACTCTCAAATTTCTAAATTATTCTGTCTTTCCTATCATCTGTGATACCTAGTTGGGGTCTAAGCCTCCAGGTTTTCCGGGGTTTCACTGTGAAGGCCAGTTCCTGAATAGGTAGACCTGATTAACAACTATATAAGTCCATCTTCCCTGGTTGTGTACGTGGGATGCAGGTATGCCCCAGTACACGTGAAAGCAACAACTAGGTATCTAGGTAACGAAGATACCAAATCTCTTTCAATTCTTGTAATCAAAAAATTCTTACTAACTTCTTAAAATTTATAGGAACGTATGTTCCACAAATTCTAACGAGTTAGCTAAGCCAATAGTTAGCTCGCAAAGTGGATACATATCAACTTTGCTCGCTGCGAGGGGCGATGTAATGTCTCTTGCAGCGGTCTCTCCACGATATTTTCAGAAATTTTATAAATTATATAACTCAGTACATATATCGAAATATCTCTTCTATCTTACCGATTATCAATGCAAAGTAGTTTCAAGCCCAATTATTCCTTGGAGCGTCCATTTGAATAGCTTCTCTGCTATCTATGTTTTCTTTTAGAAAAAAGAATAGGGGACTTCTTGCCGATTAGTCGTGAAAGAAGGATGTATATGTATGTATTGTTGAGCTAGTCGCCATCTTGATGAGATTCTGTATGCGAAGGAATTTAAAACATGAACTAAACTAAAGTAAATTTGTTCGCGTATTATTTAATTGATTATTATTGACAGTGTCTGCTTACTACGCTGTGTTGCACGGGATCAGTGGGGAGCGTCTGATTTACACTGGACGAACCTGCCGTTTTGTATGCTCAAGATATCCAGTTATTTCAAATAAATAGGCTAACACGATCTTACCAGCAGATTTCTGGTCTTCCCCATGTGATCACCGAAAGTTAATAATTATTACAAATGTTTTCAGGAGATCGACTGACAATTTTCGTCGCACCGAGACTTCAAAATGGCTTCACTGCCTTATGGAATTTAAGTTAAGCTCAATTTAATCAGGATAGAACAGTATTGAACTGTGTGATTGTGATAAGCCTGCTTTGTGAATAAAAATTCCCTTAACATACGCATGTTTTTACTATCCTGATCAGTGAAGCTAAATCAGGCCGGTGTGTGAGAGGTTTTTTAAATTGTAGATCCCACACAAAAAGATATTAAATATGGAATTAAACCTTGAATCTAATAGTATTACAAATATTTTCAAAGCGCACCAGTAAAATAATGACATTAATATGTACCTTAATTAAGAATACAACAAAACAACATTTAATTAGAATAAATAAATAAGATACAACTGTTGTTGTTGTTGTCTTCAGTCCTGAGACTGGTTTGATGCAGCTCTCCATGCTACTCTATCCTGTGCAAGCTTCTTCATCTCCCAGTACCTACTGCAACCTACATCCTTCTGAATCTGCTTAGTGTATTCATCTCTTGGTCTCCCTCTACGATTTTTACCCTCCACGCTGCCCTCCAATACTAAATTGGTGATCCCTTGATGCCTCAACACATGTCCTACCAACCGATCCCTTCTTCTTATCAAGTTGTGCCACTAACTACTCTTCTCCCCAATCCTATTCAATACTTCCTCATTAGTTATGTGATCTACCCACCTAATCTTCAGCATTCTTCTGCAGCACCACATTTCAAAAGCTTCTCTTCTCTTCTTGTCCAAACTATTTATTGTCCATGTTTCACTTCCATACATGGCTACACTCCATACAAATACTTTCAGAAATGACTTCCTGACACTTAAATCTATACTCGATGTTAACAAATGTTTCTTCTTCAGAAACGCTTTCCTTGCCATTGCCAGTCTACATTTTATATCCTCTCTACTTCGACCATCATCAGTTATTTTGCTCCCCAAATAGCAAAATTCCGTTACTACTTTAAGTGTCTCATTTCCTAATCTAATTCCCTCAGCATCACCCGACTTAACTCGACTACTTTCTATTATCCTCGTTTTGCTTTTGTTGATGTTCATCTTATACCCTCCTTTCAAGACACTATCCATTCCATTCAACTGCTCTTCCAAGTCCTTTGCTGTCTCTGACAGAATTACAATGTCATCGGCGAACCTCAAAGTTTTTATTTCTTCTCCGTGGATTTTAATACCTACCCCGAATTTTTCTTTTGTTTCCTTTACTGCTTGCTCAATATAAAGATTGAATAACATCGGGGAGAGACTACAACCCTGTCTCAGTCCCTTCCCAACCACTGCTTCCCTTTCATGTCCCTCGACTCTTATAACTGCCATCTGGTTTCTGTACAAATTTTAAATAGCCTTTCGCTCCCTGTATTTTACCCCTGCCACCTTCAGAATTTGAAAGAGCGTATTCCAGTCAACATTGTCGAAAGCTTTCTCTAAGTCTACAAATGCTAGAAACGTAGGTTTGCCTTTCCTTAATCTTTCTTCTAGGATAAGTCGTAGGGTCAGTATTGCCTCACGTGTCCCAACATTTCTACGGAATCCAAACTGATCTTCCCCGAGGTCGGCTTCTACTAGTTTTTCCATTCGTCGGTAAAAAATCCGCGTTAGTATTTTGCAGCCGTGACTTATTAAACTGATAGTTCGGTAATTTTCACATTTGTCAACACCTGCTTTCTTTGGTATTGGAATTATTATATTCTTCTTGAAGTCTGAGGGTATTTCGCATATCTCATACATCTTGCTCACCAGATGGTAGAGTTTCGTCAAGACTGGCTCTCCCAAGGCTGTCAGTAGTTCTAATGGAATGTTGTCTACTCCCGGGGCCTTTTTTCGACTCAGGTCTTTCAGTGCTCTGTCAAACTCTTCACGCAGTAGTATATCTCCCATTTCATCTTCATCTACATCCTTTTCCATTTCCATAATATTGTCCTCAAGTACATCGCCCTTGTATAGACCCTCTATATACTCCTTCCACCTTTCTGCTTTCCCTTCTTTGCTTAGAACTGGGTTTCCATCTGAGCTTTTGATATTCATACAAGTGGTTCTCTTTTCTCTGAAGGTCCCTTTAATTTTCCTGTAGGCTGTATCTATCTTACCCCTAGTGAGATAAGCCTCTACATCCTTACATTTGTCCTCTAGCCATGCCTGCTTAGCCATTTTGTACTTCCTGTCGATCTCATTTTTGAGACGTTTGTATTCCTTTTTGCCTGCTTCAGATACAGCTAACAGTGATTAATTTGGAAAAGCTTTTCATAAAAGAATCTGGACTCAGAAATGATTATCATCCGAACAAATGAATTATGTGAAACGTAAACACAAGTGAATACTCAGTCATTCTAGGATCGTATCAATTGGAGGAGAAAGAATATCTCGCCACTACTCCCGTTCCCCTGGTCATGTATGGCCCCCCAAGAATTTAATTAGTGTTGCAAGACGCCTAACTTCTCTTTGTTCTAACCAGCTGATGCCGCCAGATTCCCTCACTACAATCATTGTGAAGGAATGCAAGCTGCGTACGATCAGGTGACTACCATGACTACTCATCAGACAACGCTCAGTATACTACTCCAAGGAAAAGTTTCGCACACTACTACACACCGTTACTGAAGCCTGAAGGCTGTTCTATTAACCGTAATCATGTGTAATGCGTCGTGTCTTCTCTCAGAATCTGCTGTACCCCTCATCTCCTGTCCCAGTTTTGAGCCCGTAGCACAATAGAATCCTTCAATGAAAAAAATTGCTCGAAATTATGGCTATGTGAAAAATATTAAGGTACCATCAGTTTTCCCTCGAAAGAAGCGGTGTAAAATGCTCATCGATCAGCTGGCTACCCAGAGACACCATTTCAGGGAATCCTATGTCACTTTGCTACTTGGTCTGCCAATCCATGGTGTTCCTATGTACAGAATTTTCAGGATGGACGCTCCTGGCGAATATAGGAATCTGTTCAAACTATTTCCCGTTCCACCAGTCTCCTGAGAAGTCACTGAGCTCAGTACACTGCTCTTTGGTAAGAGTGCATTGACGGAACTGGGCTGCGTTGAAAGCGGTCCTTTGAATAAGTTAGGCGTGTCTCGCCACGGCTCACTATTCTCAGCAGTTTAGTCAGAACCATGCTGCGTGCACTGGCCGCCTTTGGCTCACTGCAGAAAGTTGTAGGTGCGCGGCAACGTTGTCGCTTCTGCTGTGGCAGTTTCTTCTGAGGTCAGCCCGTGTCCTTTAGAAATAACTACCCTGACAGACATTTTTATTACCTGATATTAACCGCCAAACTCATCCAAGGTGCTGACTTTTGTTTGTGGAATCGCAAAGGATCTTTCATACTCAAATTCTTGTGTCGAAAACATTTCGACAATGCATAGAAAGGGCTTAGATTTTGGGAAAAATGGAAAAGACTTTGTTTATGGTATTAGAGACTTAGGAACAGGACACGAAAGTAATCTGACTCATATATTTTTGTTGCTGTTTTTATAAATCTTTTTGCAACAGTTGTTTATTCTTTTACTTATCGTCAGTACGGCAAAGCGATGGCTGCTGCTGTTGTGTCTGTTTAAGATACTTTATCTTCTCTTAACTACCAAACATCACTCTCAGTAAACCATCCTCACGGGATCACTCTTATTCATTGCAGCCAATAGAGAGATTTTATTTTATCTTTACTATACCTGTAATGGTATTCTGGTTTGGTCTAATACTTACATTTTCTGAAAGTTATTTTTTGTCATCGAGCCGGCCGCGGTGGCCATGCGGTTCTAGGCGCTGTAGTCCGGAACCGCGCGACTGCCCACATTATAATTTTTGTCATGAAAAAAGTGAAATAGCTAATTCGATGCGTTTGCGTGACGTGTGGAAGCAGAAATATCCCAAAAAAATGGTTCAAATGGCTCTGAGCACTATGGGACTTAACATCTGTGGTCATCAGTCGCCTAGAACTTAGAACTACTTAAACCTAACTAACCTAAGGACATCACACACATCCATGCCCGAGGCAGGATTCGAACCTGCGACCGTAGCAGTCGCGCGGTTCCGGACTGAGCGCCTAGAACCGCTAGACCACCGCGGCCGGCAGAAATATCCCACCTTGGTTAGACATACGGTCTTGTAGTCGCATCGACAGGTTTTATTTATCTCATTATTTATGTGATCGGATTCTTGCTGTTGACATTTTCCTCGTTTGCTTTTTTGATCACTTGGCTGTGGCGGCTGCTGTAATCGTTCAACAGCAACCTGCGAAACTGTTTCGGCCACATTTGGTGGTGAATGTCACCCACCTCACGGACGACGCGCCGGATGATGTGGTTGGCACCATCTGGGAGCGTGCCTCCGCTCCGCTGTGCGTTATGGTTCGCTGTTAGATTGGTGGACAGATTTAGCGAAGCTGATACTCCGTCGGTCGTTAATAACACACTGTGCTGCTGCAGTGAGGGATTTTAGGATAAACTTAGGAAATTTATTTCTCTCTTTTGCGTTGACTGTATGAACGAGCGGGTAACGTCCTTCAACAGATCCAAGACGTTTGCAAATAAAAAAAATTCCAGATAATATTCACGGAACCGTAAGTGGGAGGATCACGCCTGCTGAGAATGCTGAATTTTTGGCCGTCTTTCAGGCAGATGAGGTGTCTGCTGTTATTGCTGCTTCTCCCTCACGTAAATCACATGGCCCGGATGGTCTCCCTAAGGAGTTTTATGTCCGCTTTTGGCCCATCTTGGGTGCGGTACTTGCGGATATATTAAACGAGGTTATTCATGGGAGAACTGTATCGGCAGACTTAAAGTGCGTAAAATATATTAATACCGAAACAACTTGGCCATGTCACAGCAGATTCATTTCGTCCTCTCACTTTGCTTAATTTTGATTATAAAATTGTCTTGACAGCAATCAACAGCAGGATATCTTTTCTGTTATCGAACGTGATTGGGGTGCCTCACAGTTGCCTTCCTGGTCGCTCGATTTTGACTCCAATAACGGAGTACCGGGACGTGATTTCAGTTGTTGCAGTCACTTGTGTTCACTGTGACCTTATTTTTCTGAATTTTAACAAGGCATTTGACCACGTTTCTCGTAGTTATTTTACCAGTGGGTTTGGATACAGTCGGTTTTAACCCAGCGGCTCGTGTAGTTCATTCTCACATGTTTCAGGGCGTTGCGGCGAAGGTACTCGTTAACGGTCAGGTGACGCCGCCCATCACGATCAGTCCGCTTTCGATGTCCTTATTTTTTCTCCCTCTCGGGAACCACTGCTTCGCCATCTCTCACTTCACTTTCAAGGATTGCTCTTTTGACTACGCAAGTGAAAAGAAGAACGTGTTTCCATAGCTGAAATCTTGCGTGGTCAGAAGTCAACATCCCATGTAGCACATTGTCTCATGCTAGACTGGATTCCCAGATCTGTTCATGCTCGGTTCCAACTTTGAAAAGACATTCTTTTTGTCACTAGCATAGTCTATACTCTGCACCGGTTTAGGCATAGTTTGGCAACTCTGTTGTCACGATAGTGATTTGCGGGTATATGCCAGATTGATCCTGCTAAATTTGCTTGACTTTTTCTTGTCAATTCGATGAAATATTCTGAATAATTCCCACTTAAGATATCACAAGTGATTTAGGACAGAAAGTTCTTGATTCCAAAAAGATCGTTTTAGGTGTAAGCTTTTCCTGCTCTCCTCTTTCACATTGCGAGCTGTCTACCTCAGCAACGATTATGCCAGTGAGAGAGTGTTTACTACAGCAGTGCCTTGCCCGCATAGTTGTAAAGTGATCACTTTGTAAAACGGCAACAGATTTCGAAATCATCTCCAATTTTGTCGAAAAAGCTGTATCTCTTCATGTCCTTTCGCTGCTTCTTTAATTGAGATGCCCGAGCGGTCTAAGGTACTGCAGTCATGGACCGTGCGGCTGGTCCCGGCGGAGGTTCGAGTCCTCCCTCGGGCAGGGTGTGTGTGTTTGTCCTTAGGATAATTTAGGTTAAGTAGTGTGTAAGCTTAGGGACTGATGACCTTAGCAGTTAAGTCCCATAAGATTTCACACACATTTGAACATTTTTTTGAATTGGGCTGCTGACTGTCGCAAGTAAACCTCCAAGACATGTGTCCTCTGACAACCTCACAGTAGCAGCCATAGTCGTCTGCTACGAGAATTCCAACTTACATCACCAGAAAAACAAGAGAAAGTCTCTGGAAAGATTCGAAGCAACTGTCAGTGACAAGATTCTGGATAAATCACGGAAGCAATGAAGAAACACTGTTAGTGTGCATTACCAATGATAGATTTGGAGGTGGAAAACGTATGAAAGTGTACAATGGAACGTTTACCTCTTTCTTCTGTTTTGTTTCTGCTTTAATAGCCATACATTCAATTTTTCCCTGTGAATCCAAAATTGATTTATTGCAGTGTGGCATCGGTGTATTAGTCCATTATTCATAATATCTGTATATTTTGGTGGTATTCGTGATATTCTAGTTGTGTGTGGCACAAGACCAGACGTAGATGCAGTCCGTTTGAAGTTAACAGTGAGTAGGATCTTACTGTTTCGTGACATTTTTAACAATGCAGTTTTCCACACATTTTTAGTGACTTCTTGGAAGTACACGGTGGAGCGGGAACAGGCTTCACAAATCTGTCTCTCCTGCCCTCCTGCAGGGAACGACGCTATTCAATTTAATTTGTCGAGTTTTGTCTCCTGGTGAAAGTGAGTTACATCAGCCAGGTGCCTAGATACCGTCCTGGTCAGAGGTTCAACATTCGCGGCCACCGCCACAGCCGCCTCCTGCGTATACTGTAACTACATCTGTCGAATTTAAAAGTTATTTCTCACTAACGACTATCTTCATCTTCTGCACCTAATCCACCTTCACCAGAGAACTCAAGCCCACATACAGTTAACGCTTCTGAGAGCAATTAAATCAGGCGATCCTGACGGATTTGTATTACGTAATACGACACTAAAGTAGTAGACGAGTCCTGTTGTACGGAAGGCAACTTGAATGATGATAGCCGAATGGAAAGTGATGTAAAAGTGCAGATTTGCAAGAGCAACAAAAGCATTTCTGAAAAATAATAGTATCTAATGTAAAAGTAAGTGTTAAATAGTATTTTCTGGAGGCATTTGACTGTAGTGTACCCTTGTACGGTCGTGAAACGTGAACAGTAAGCAGTCCACATTAGAGGAGAATTGGGGCTTTTCTAATGCGGCACCACATAAGAGTACTGAAGATTATATGGGTAGATTAACTGATTAGGAGGTACTTAATCACAATGGGAGAAAATGAAATTCATGGCACAACTTAACTAACACAAGCGATCAGTTGATAGGTCACATTCCATTCTTGGGCCCAATGTAACTGTTCGTCTGACCTGCGTATCTTCGAGGTCATTTAATCATTTTTCTTCTTACTTAAGCTAATAAATAAGCTGTACCCTAAATTAAAAAATAAAATAAATTTAAAAAATACGCACAAAATCTGAACCGGACATGAATTCGGCTGTTACCGTTATTTCCAAGCTAAATGCAGTTGTAATGGAATACAAGATCATGTTATTTATTTTATTCTGTTGGCGCTCAGTATCAGTAACAAATGGTCGAAGAGTACATCATGGTATATCTTGAACTTGTAAAAAGAAAGTACCGGAATAATGACATAACGAATTACTTAGTGCCAAAGTGATATAAACAGTTAGACAAAATCAATAATAAAACCAAATGTGCACCTAAAAATTTGTTTCATTTTTTCAAAACATCACAATCTACAAAGGAGGGGGAAGGTATTGATCACGGTCTATCGGTAGAAATTATAATGTCACTTTCCTGGAATTATGTTGGAAAAGCGTACTAAAGTCCAAATCAGGATGAGTTGATCAAAAACCTTATCTTTATTCGCTTTATGTGGATGTGTTTCTTTTTGTATTTCTATGAGTTTAGTGAAATACAAAGAATTTAACAGAATCAAACGGTCATTATCATTCATACTTACACAATATTTTTAGCCCTCGATTGGTTTCAGTGAGTTACAGTCAAGTAACAAAATTTACGAATTATTATGTTTACTGAAGGGAATAGAAGGATTTATGAAGAGAAAATCCTTCAACTTTGATTGAAGGAAATGAGAATGTCTCCAATAGCCTTCTTTTTTTTGTGAAAACCTACTGAAAATAAGTGCTGTAGAGAGCTGCACACATTTTTGATCAGTACTTTCGGACATTCTCGCAATTTAAAGATCGTTCACATGTGGTAAAATCTCTGTATGCGCGCTGCGGTTCCTTTGAAACAAATTCATGTTTTCAATCACGAATCTCACAAGCGACTGGATTTGCTTTGACGTCACTCTAAGAAAACACTGCTTGTTAAATGAAGAATTAACACCACGTATGGCCCAGACAGGTCACTTGGTGACTGAAAGTATTCCTTTTACCTGTGTTGAGTTCCTCACAAATACAAAAAGGCATCATGGGATTGGGTCCATCTCTTTTGCCAACCACATTTTGTTCATACTCGAGTTTTATTTCCCGATCATGTTCCAAGGCATCTGTGTTATCATCTGTGAATTCTTATTTTATTGACATTTAGTGAAAAAAAACAGAATATTTTACTTTAACAGTCGTGAGTGTAATGCCTTGTGTAAACACTTGTAGCATCAAACTTGTTACGTGTGTTGTGAACTGCATGTCACACCCTTCATGTTCTACAGCTCACTTAATATTGCTGTTCACAATAACAAAACCTAAGTTGCAAAATATACGGAACGGTTACTCTTACCCCTAAAATAACAGCATGAAGTAGCAAGTGAAGAAGACCGCCTACAAACTTTAACAATAGAGCCCAAGCCGGTTTTGATCGGTTTTGAAGAAAATGTCCCGAAAAAGATATTTTCATTTGGTGAATTTGTGTTACGGCAGCTTAGAAACTGCGGCCTTGATTCGTCAATTAACGGTAACAGTATTTAGTCATGGATCTGTTTATCTGTCAGCGTAACAATTAAACAAATGGTTATAATCATGTATTGGTACAGACTGCTAGATTGTCCCGAACAAGGAGAAGGAGGAGGATATTAGTGTTTAACGTCCCGTCGACAACGAGGTCATTAGAGACGGAGCACGAGCTCGGATTGGGGGAAGATGGAGAAGGAAATCGGCCGTACCCTTTCGAAGGGACCATTCCGGCATTTGTATTGAGCAATGTAGCAAAATCTGGATGGCCGGAAGTGGGTTTGAACCGTCGTCCTCAAGAATGCGAGTCTAGAGTAGTTCCGAACAAGTAAAGGAATGAACAAGGAGAATTAGTATTTAATTTTCCATCGACGACTAGATCGTTAGGGACAGAGCACAAGCTCCGACTGTGAAAGCGTTGGAATGGAAATTCGTCGCTCTCTTACAAGAACCCACACAGCCTTTGTTTTAACTGGTTAACGTAATTCGTGGAAAATGTAGTTCTACATGGCCAGACAGGGATTTGAACAGCAGTCCCCGAATGCAAGTCCAGTGTCTGAGCACTGCGTTACGTCACGGTCTCGTCATGTAAAAGGTCTGTGTTACGTCATGAGTCCGGTCTGGTTAACCAGTCAGATTGGAACTCTGTCATCGCTGTAGGAAACCTGTACAGTGACCGTCGTTGATAGCAATACTCACGTTGTCCAAATGCTTTGCAAAAATATTGCAGGAAACATTTAAATAAAGCAAGATCTTAGTCTTGTATGAGTGAAAATAATACCTACCATTTGTTTATAAGCATGTGTCTGAGATCATAAAGTGAAAGCATCTCACACTATTCCCAATCGGTCTTGTCAACCACTGAAACTCTTTGCCATGCAATAAAATCATTAGAACGACGGGTGTTAGCATCTTTCCATATTATTGACTGATGGAGGTATAAAAAAAAGTCAGGTAATAAAGATTGGGACTGGTAAAAAATGGGGATTCGGCTCTTGCAGCAATTTGCTTGATTACAATCTCAAAGATTAATAAATAAGAGAAGTTGTTTCGTTAAATATACCTGTGATCTTCGGTAGGACCACTAGGCCTTTTTTACAATAAATCATGACAATAGGCTCCCCTCCCTTAACTGAATCTCAACTAGTTTAAAAAAATAGAGATTTATTCACACAAATACCACAAAAATTTGCACTGGATTATCTGTTCTTCATGAGAATGTACAATCTGTTGGAAAAATGTACGGCAGCTTGAAGCTGAATTACAGTCTTTGAACAGCTCTATAGTATATGATGCTATCGTCAAATGAATGTGCAACTTGCTACTGCATAAAAGCTTGATCATGTATTTATATCTGATGTGATACACATTTTAAAGTTGCAGAAGATATCATCACAACTAGTGTAGATAAACATTTTGAATTTTCAACCTTTCAACTCAATTTGTTTAACAAATTAACCGAAATCCTTGAAACACTCTCTCCCCCGAAACCAGCTTAATGTTGCGTGGAGACACATAATTAACAATTAACACAGGCGTTCAGAGTGAAATTAGTTATCACATTCTGTATATTTTGAGCACTTTTGGCATTGTGCAAATGGCAAACACTACCACTAGAGTATGAAAAAGCTCAGCATCAGTTTTAGACGATATACTCACAGATAATGACATGGAAAACTGAAAAGTGTTTCTAAGAGATCTCAGCCTTTCTAATTGTTACTGTCATATAATAAAGCTAGAGACAAGCTTGGTAAAACGAGCCAAATTGTAGGTCTACAAAAGGATATTCTCACAACGTAAAATGCATACTTTTTCTGTGCCATTGGCAATTCGAACTTGGGATGAAGGGTATATGGAAAACACTGTATATCCTAAGTTCTCTAAATTCTTCAGCCTTTTTAAATTAACATTTGAGGACGTATTTCTAAAAGTAGCCGCCTCTAGCAGATAAGGAATATAATGGATAGCTGTGGGCTTTAGAAAGTCCTTCCAGACAATTCAATTTCTTAGTTCTTTCCAAAAAGTTATACTAACCCACAATTTGTATATTGCTATCAAATATATAATAAATATACAGAGGGGAACGCTTCCAGCAAAAGAATCATTCAGAGACACAGTAAAAAATAATGTAGAGCATAAAAACAAGTAAATGTGGGATGCCATATAACAGGAAACTGGAAGAGGCGAATGCAGGTGTAATAACATAGATATCAAAGATGGGAGTTGAATAATAGAAAATCCTGGGGCAGTGGCAAATTTTGTAAATGACTATTTCTCTGATATCACTAAGAAGTTGCGTCAAATACTTCCTAAAATACGTATAAGACCCAAAATGACTTAGGCAGCAACCAGAATGAGGCTTTTTCCTGACAGAGCTTGACATCAGGAAGACAATAATCTAATAAGAAATCAGGAGGTATGTATGAGGTTCCAGTTTCTGTTCTGAAGGCGTGCGAACTCCAGTAACAAATATAATAAATGAGTCCTTGAGATACAGTATCTTTCCAGAGTACCTAAAGAACGCACAAGTTGTGTTCTTGCTAAAGAAAGGTAATGGGGAGGGTATTGACAACTACAGATCAATTTCACTACTTTCTGCCGTCTCAAAAATAATCGAATCATTCATAATAGATAGTATAATGAGATACACGAATAAAATAAACATTGCCATGAACCATAGTTGGGTTTCCGAAGCCAGAGACATACAATATCGGACAACAGAGAGTTGAAAAAAAAAAAGCCCTTGACAACGACGGCAGTGTCACAATATATTCTTAGACTTGTCCAAGGCTTTTGAGAGTGTTGACCGTAAAACACTATTAAACAAACTAGAAGCACTAAGTGTAAGAGTAATATCAAACAAGTGGTTAGAGCCTTACTTCGTAAACGGTGCAAACAGTAGAGTTAGTTCACACACCTACCGATGACAAAAATTTAGTAGGGCATTTGTCAGGCAAGAAAAATACAAATATAGGTGTTCCCGAGGATAATGTATTGGGTCCAACTCTGTTCTTCATATATGTCAATCACTTTCGAGACAGTATTAGGCATGGAGAAAAAGTACGCCTTGCTGATGACAACGTCATATTTCACTGGTAAAAGACCAGAATTCCTACTAGCGAGAGCAAATGGTTCTCTCAAGGTTCTTTGTGATGGGGCAGTATGTTATAAATTAACATTGAACACAAAGAAAATATACAGTATGCGTTTCAGCATACCAAGGGAACAATTTTCTGTGACATTAAGCATAAACGATTAATTTATAGTTCGTGTAACAAACACAAAGTTTGTAGAGATAAATATTAATTATAGATTATCATGGGATGAACACTCAAAGATGCTGGCAGAAAGAATGTCATCATTATATTTTCCTCTTAGGGCTTGTGAATTCCTGAAACTATGGAAGAATCAATTTGTATATAATCTTTCATTTTACATTCTAGAAAATGATTCGTTTAGCAATTTGACTCACTACATTTTTCTCATTTTGACTGTCAATCACTGTCAGTTTAAGCTAGCTGCCGACATTTCTGACTTTTACAGAGAAGATTATTATGGAACTGGATATGGACACGACAAAGTGTTTGGTGACGTCGATGAGGCTCTGCCTGAGCTTCCCCCACCCAGCATCTTCTCCTACCACAACGTTCTCCCACTACTGCCTCTGTACCCCACTTCAGAACTCCTCCTACAGTCCACGGAGAGCGCAGTTGATTCCAAGATCCAGTGAAGTTTCAGTGAACAGTGCGACTTGTCTCAGCTATTCGTAGAACATCTCAGTGCTTTATTCGTGTCCTGAATACTTCCACAGTATCAGTTGGCTTGCTGTGTAGTCCAGTATGTCGTCACAGGCTGCCAGTGGAGTAGGACTAAACGCGATAATGTGTTACTTCCCTTGGTTTCCGTACTACCATAGATATCAGATGGGTTTGATATAATTATTAACCCTCCTGACGCACAAGCGGATCCTTCTGTGGCGGGTCAGTCTCAGCGCTTGATTCATGTTCAGCTGTACTTCCCAGATGGTTTTATCTGTAATCCTGCAAACTTTGATGGACTGCCATAGCCCCCTTCATTCGGAGATTGTGCGCCACAATTCTACCCTCCGCACCCTCATTTTCATCCACCAACGTACCAAGCTTATCCACCTGCAACACCACCTTTTCCTCATTGTGTACCAATGGGTTCCCAGGGACCTATGATGTGGCAAGATCAACTTGATGCTCGTGTGATACTATATGTCGTAAACGGTCAGCCAGGTGAATTTATAGTAGTAGATGACACACCATACGGTGTCATTCCACAGTGTAAGCTGTGCGGTGAGTTTCATACAGAGCCAGAACATATTCACAACAAACGACCACAATTTTGCTTCCCAAAACACAAGCTTTCCCCGAAGCTGCACAAATTGTCAGGTCGTTCACGTATGCATCCATCGAGTTCAGGAACCACAGACCAAAGAAACACATCGTGCGCTGCAGCAGACGCAGCCTGTGAAAGTGTTGCCACAGAAACCAGTGAGTATAATGTAATGCTTATGAACCTCCTCAGTTAACCATTTAAGCATATTACACTACATATTAACTGTGGATGTCCTTGTAGTACTTCCTGTCATTGTGTTGTATCCATGATTTACGCTGAAGTGCTTCCAAACCAGAAAATGTCGGTGCTACCACCTGGAGACAATAAGTGAATACATTGTTGCCAACAAGATATGAAGTAATTCTGTTATGAAATCACTATGAGCCTTCCTTATTCACTAACAAAATTCCTTTTTTTTTTTTTTTTGTAGAATGTGATACGGTATCTACGTTCGAGTTAGGATTTTGGCTATGCAATCTGTAAAAAATTTTGCTGAGTCTGATGCATATTGAACAACTGCACCCTTACAGTTTGAAAATACTAAAGGAAACTATGAATTCTACAGCACGTATGTCTTATATACATAGAAAGTTATTCTGTACTGACTACAGCACAAACTAGAATCTCACTTTTTTCTCTGTACATATCGGTTTAAAGTCTTCCCATTTTTGTATTTAATATTAAATATTTTATACATATTCAGCTCTAGTTTTCTAATCTGTGCAAAAATTACAATACGAACTTATGTAGATAGTGAGAAACAACAAACTACTTTAAATGTTGTTTGCTTTTCTGCTATTTACAATAAAAAATCTTTTACCTAACACATATACAGCTGAGATGTATTAAAGACAATACAAAAACATATAACAAATTACTTGCTATCACTCAATTTATGGTACCTAACTTATAATTGCAGTACTAGTTATGAGCTTGCGCTCATGATCAGTTATAATTACATAAATAGTTTTCTAATTCAGAGTAATAAAAATATCTAAATTTCCAGTAAGAAAATTTTAATGAAACCGCACACTATCATAATAGTCAATGTTTCATGTTCAGCTATATTTGTGGAACTCAAAATCACTCACAAAATCACAAATAATTTGCACAAAAGACGAAATTTCACACGTAAATCTTATTAGTTCATGAGTCACAGATGCGCAACAAGATACCACATTTAATTTTTTACTGCACCTCGGAATGCTACATAACAGGAAATTGCAAAAAATTAACAGAATTGCAGAGCATAATAAACGGAGAACTATTTGCTTATTTGCAATTTCGCTCTCTCTCTCTCTCTCTCTCTCTGTCAATCTCTTTTCTTTTATTTTCTTCCCTTGTAGCTTAGGCTTTTTCATT
The DNA here is from genome assembly GCF_023864345.2 of Schistocerca serialis cubense. Taxonomy (NCBI): domain Eukaryota; kingdom Metazoa; phylum Arthropoda; class Insecta; order Orthoptera; family Acrididae; genus Schistocerca; species Schistocerca serialis. The sequence goes on along the minus strand of NC_064640.1, from coordinate 576,375,992 downwards.
CTATGTAACGTTACTATCTGCGCTGTACTGAACTAGTTATCAGAGAGTTACCCACAGCGAATGATTTTTTACAGGTCTGTAAAATCTTCTACCTTTGATAGGCAATTCATAGAGTAAACAATGGACCTGCTCACAAGAATGACAGTTATTGGCAGACCTCATTTGTTTATCATTCTTGTATGAACCTTACAATGTGCCTTAATGACAAAATAAGCACAGTACGCAACAGGTGGCTTTACAAAGTGTCTTACCGTTAATATATTTTTAGCGTATATTCACCTACAGCTTCAATAGGATACATTACTAGATGTTATTCATTACAATAAGTGCGATGCACACTTATCTTGTGGTTTTTTTTTTTTTTTTTTAGCTTCAGAAATCCATCTGCAAAAAGAAGATGAGCTTACATTGGCTCAGAAGATGGCAGGAGAACATCAACGTGGGTCACAATAAAGCATGCAAGGCATACAATGGAAACATGATACTGTCACATCAGTTTGCAACCAGCCTACTGTGGCCACCCTCACAAAGGAAACCCATCATTTGGATATAGGTGGTCAGAATGTAGATGAAAATGTTGAAAACTAGAAAGGTACCGATTTAACAACTTCGTGAGTCTTGTAACTCATTCTATTGTCAACCTCATGCAGAATTTTATATGTATTTAATTTTGCTCTTTAAGTTGATTGTGTTGTGAAAAATCTAATATCATTCCGTTTCCGCCGGCCGCGGTGGCCGTGTGGTTCTAGGCGCTCCAGTCCGGAGCCGCGCTGTTGCTATGGTCGCAGGTTCGAATCCTGCCTCGGGCACGGGTGTGTGTGATGTCCTTAGATTAGTTAGGTTTAAGTAGTTCTAAGTTCTAGGGGACTGATGACCACAGCAGTTGAGTCCCATAGTGCTCAGAGCCATTTGAACCATTCCGTTTCCTAACAACTTACACTAGAAAAATTCCTTTAATGCATGTCACCAAAATATGGCTTCTAGAGTAGTGTAACTTTATTTACCACATTGGTGACAGTTGAGGGTTTTTGTAATGTATTATTGCGCTTAATCAAAATGTTTTCATAACGTTATAGTATGTCTACCAAACAGAAAAAGTGTGCAGCAGTGTGGAATGCTGATAGTGAATAAAGAGCTTGCCCAAGTGCGGAAATTGTGGTCCTACTGTATAGTTATCTTTTAGCAGTTGTTACATGAAGTTTTACTGCCGTTTGTAATATATATTATTTAAAAGTGTGTTTTGACTTGATATTACTGCTGTGTGGAATACTTATGATTTCGAAATGTATACTTCACATGGCACATAAATTAATAACAACACAAGTAAAATTTTCATGTGCAATAATAAACATATAAAACAGAATTGCTACTTTACTAGAATTTTCAACAGCATACATCACCGTTTGATGCATACACTAAATATGGAAACTTGTATGGGAACTGTAACAGCAGGCAGACTACTTATACTGTGGAATTACTATAGTTAGAAGACACAATTACAGAAAAAATATAATCTATTCTGAATTCGATGTATTTGTGGAATTATATTGTTATAATCCGGTAATTGACATTTAGATGTAGTCAGTAATATTTTCTAACATAGCTATCTTATTCTTGCACTACAATTTGGCATGATTTCATCAGGTATCAATTTATTTGTTGTTAAAAGCGACTTGCAGAATTTTTGTGAGAATTAAGTGAAATAGTGTAACAACTATTTTTTACATAAAGTGTGAGGAATGAAAGCTTGTAGTATATAGTATCATACATTGTTGTTAATTATAGATTTTTATGTTGTAATGCAGCATACTGAAAATTTCTTGATAGGTAAAGATAAAGCTGTGGAGAATGTGTTTCTTACCAAATTCAGTATGTACGTATTACTACAATTCCTAAAATACATAATTCATGGAATTTTTTGTATAAAAAGTAGTTCCACTTGGTAGATTTCCTTTAAATCTCCTAAATAGTAAACGCGTTTAACAACTGTATTTTTATAAGTTTGCAAAGGATATGTAAAATATATAGTTTTGTAATCATCCACATAAATGAGCCAATTATCCTTGATACATTTGTGACAATGCTTATGGAATTTGCTGCTTTACCTTTAGAAGTATTTTTTGCAACAAATTTTAGTAGTAATATAATACTATGTCTGTATTATTTATTAAAGGCTACATAGCTTGAGCCAAAACGCTTTTGTGTGATTATTTTCTCTGCTTTTTAGGCAGCCAGTAAGCAATGACATATCTAAATGAAAGTGGGAAGATCTCCACAGCACATACTGAGTAGAGTAACACAGAAAATTAATAATAATGCTATGATTCCAGACTTCATGACTGAAACAGTTTAGTAGAGTGAACAGTTATACCAAAATTAAGTATTTTGCACGTTATTCATTTTATTATGATCAAATATTCATGTTTGTGTTCAAGTCCTTCTATGAACATACTGCTAGTATTTGCTGAAGTGTTACGTAAAGATTCTCATACACAATACTTCTTATATAATACATGCAGAGATAAAAATTTTCACGTGCAAATAGTAATATTACTATGTCAGCGAAAATAGCTGCTAGTTTCTACAAACTGTTGCACTTACGTCTTCACATCTGCAGTACATACTTAATGTTGAATAAAGTATGAAGTTTTAAGCGATGTAACTATCACGAAGAGCAACGTAGTTTTTTGTATTAGGTTGCTGAAAAGGTTGAGTACAACAGTAAAAATGTGATATTTTAATGACTGTAAACACAAAGTAATATCGGTGATTAAAAGTACCTTAACTCATCAAAATACCGATAGAAAGGCATGTGTGAAACAATAATTAGAAGGGCAGTCGATGTTCCTCTAAAAATAGATGAATACGTGTAACAGCAAATAATTGTAACAATATATGTGGTGAATAAAATGATAAAATAGTCAGTTGTCAGGTAAACTATTAGTTTTTTGTGAGAAAAATTACAGTTCTAGTTCCTTGGTGGTTTTTCATGAGTTTAGTGATGAACATAAATGGGGAAAATAGAACTTTAAAATACACCTTTTTTGGTGACAAGGAAACAACTTTTGCCTCCATGAATATACTGTTAGAATTTGTTGAAGTATTAAGTAAAGATTCTCACACACAATACTTCTTATATAACACATGCAGAGATAAAAATTGTCATGCATAAATAGTAATGTTACTACATCAGAGAAAATTGCTGCTAATTTCTACAACTGTTACACTTACGGCTTCACATCTGCAGTAAATACTTCATGTGTGAATAAAGTTTTAGAGTAATATCATATATTCTGTGTTCTTCAACAAGCTTTAATATTATTAATTTCTCAAATTCTTTATTGAACTTCTTTCTTGGTTGCTTCTGTCATAATTACCATATCAGCAATTTTCCAGTAAGTATCTGGTCATAATTCTTACATAGCTCCAAATTTCGTCATAAGAAACATCTGCATAACTGCCCTGCCTAAAAAAATACTTGCCTCATGGGAGTTTCTTACATCATTTAGTACGAAATATAAACTTCTTTATTACATTAGAAGATGCCTTACTACAAATATTTATTATATGAAATTAATACACTTCATGAAAAATGTGTCTGTGTTAAAATGACAGCACACACTACACTAGTACACATTCTTTTTTTAGTGCTTTTAATCGGTGCCACAAGAACACCATCCACTAGTGAAGAACAATGCTCTAATAACAGATTAAGCTCAGAAGTTACTTCTGTATTATTTTGTTCGCTAAGACACGTCCTTTCTGAAGGCTTTTATGTATTACATAATATTTTAAATAATTCTTAGAAAAACAAACTGGAAAAGTGCGAGTAGGAGTTTCCCTCTGTGGGTTCCATACAAATTTAATTACGTATCTAGAGAGGTCATCTATAGGTTTTTATGAATAAGTTTGCGAGTGTCAAAGTACGTGACATAAATGCCAGTATCTTTTGATTGCATTGACTTAGAAGCTTAAATTTTTTGCACCATTAAGGGGTCTTAGACCCTCGTATTGGACATAAACTTCATACTTCTACCTTTCCCTAGAAAAATGGGTATTAACTGACGAACAGACAAACGGACAACGAGTGGTCCTATAAGGATTCCGAATTTGCTTCAGAATCTCAAAAATAGTGGGATGCTAGAAGTATGATTGATAATATACAAGAAACAATGGAAAGACAAAAGAGAGCTGTATCATTTAAAAGCAAATATCGAAAACACTTTTGTTTTGTCATTAGCTAAATATTGTATGAAATTATTTGAGTTCATTTAAAAAGTTAAGAAAGTTTAATTTATGACCTAAAATTGTGTAGAAATTTTCCATTAAATTTCTAAGCAATGAATGAGCAGAGAAAGCCGTATCTGCAATCACCTGCACCTCAGGCAAAGATTTGTAAAACTGATGTGGCAAACTTGTTTGTTCACATGTTCCACAGTAGTCTGGCACATAAATCAAAACAGGTTCTAAAGAGTGTTCATGACACCAAAATAACGTCATTCGGCAGAAAATGGCATGGTTGTCGCTCACATGAAATAAATAAATATCGAGCACAAATGCTGTTCACTTCCTTCGAAACATAACACTGGGAACGATTTATACGAGGCCTGTTCAGAAAGTAAGCTCCGATTGATTGCCAAATTGAAACCACAGTGAACATCAGAAATGTTTTACTTGTAACAATTAGCTACACCTTTCAGCTACTTCTCTACGTAGTCGCCGTTCTGACTTAGACTTTTGTCATAGCGTTGTACCAACTTTTCAATAGCCTCATCATAGAAGGCAGCCGCCAGTGCTTTCCGCCAATTCTCCACGCTGGCCTACACCTCGTTGTCTGTGTCAAAATGTTGTCTTCAAAGACAGCGGTTCATGTGACCAGAGATGAAACTCAGGGGGAGACAATTGCGGACTGTATTGTGGGTAATCTAACATTTCCATTTGAAAACGATGCAGGAGCATCTTCATTGCCCCTGCAGAATGCGGCTGAGAATTGTCGTGAAGACGAAACAGCACGACAGTTATGTAATGTTAGCTGCATAGCTTCAGGCGAAATTTCTCACCAGGCCCTCGTACTTGGCGGCAGACACTATTTTCTAGACATCTTTACGCACTCACTGCGAGCTCAGAAATGAGAAGAGCGACGTGATGCTAACTGGGGTTATACTAGAGACACTACCCAACACATCTGTGCAAAGCTTTATCGGATTTTCATAGTCGTTTCCATTTCGCGACCGATCGGAGCTTACTTTCTGAACGCCCCTCGTATTTTAGATCATTAATCAGTCAAAGAAAATTCATACAGTATCCGTATATAAAGCGATATGTCATCGTGAGATGCAGTGAGTATTGTATTGTATATAACCTAAAGCAATTTAGAAGTTTTACAGTAGACATCGATTTCCTTCTGGAAAGAGTGAGTACAGCATTGATAATTATTTTGGTACTAGCTGAGTATCTGGTATCGCCTGGGTACGGATTTAGTCCAGTGCTATTAGTTCATCTCCTCCTCTTCCCTCTCTCTGTCCGTCTCCTACACTCTCTCTCTCTCCATCTTTTTCACCATAATCTCTGACCATGCCCTCCCAGCCCTCTCTCTGTCCCTCTGCTCCTCCCCCCTCTCCATCCATCTGCTCCTCCCCCTCTGGCTATCTGCTTCTTCACCTCTCTCCATTTAATCCTCCCATTCTAAGCGCATCTTCTCCTGGCTCCTCTGTCTTCTCATCCCCTCTCTCTGTCCACATCCTCCTCCCCCTCTCTCTGCTCATCCCCTTCTCCTCTATTCACTGTCAATCTCCTCCTCCCCCTCACTCTCACCATCCCCTTCTCTTTCCTTTCCCTGACCATCTCCTCTTTCCCTATCTACCAATCTCCTTTTTCTTCTTCTGTCCATTTCCTTCTCTCTGTCTCTCTTACATCCTCCTCCAACCTCTCTGACCATCTCCTCCTCCTTCTCTCTTTGTCTGTCTCGTCGTCTTCCCTTTCTCTCGCTATTTCCTCCCCCCCTTTGCTCTGTCTCTCTCCACCCCTCCCATACCAGTGTCCGTCTCTTCCTTCCTGTTCTCCATACGTCCAAATCTTCCTTTCCATTCTCTCTCCACGTTATCACCCCCACCTGTGGCTGGTACTTAACCTTCACAGTATTTCATTTCAGGTAGTAAGTAATATGTATACTAATTTTCGTTGAAATTGGTCATGGGGTTTCGAAAGAGCTTTTTACTCTCGGCTTTGTCTGCGTATGCACATGTGACATGTTTCACGTATATTTAACATATTCCACACATATTTGGGCAAATATTTCACTTGTGTCTCTACAATTTCGCTCTACAATTTCATTTTCACGCAGCTCAATGTTTATCTCCTGCAATGTGTGCCGTAGAGTAATACAATTTTTCTGATACATCTAGTTACACAAGTGAACACTATCTCGGAAATGTGTGGCGAATAGAGTTAATAGTAAAGAAATAATAAATTAAAACGTCATGCATGATGAGGCAATAATTAACGCTTCTCACTGTTTATGGCGTCATATCTCCTGAACTATGTGTCGTAGAATGATATATTTTACAGGTACTTTCGACGGTATATGTGAGTACCGTATGCAAGATGTGATGCGAACAGAATTATAAGCAAATTAGTACTAAATTGAAAGGTCATACCTCGTACGGCGACTCACAAATAATGGGTGAATATAACCTGGTAATATGCGCATCGTGAGCTACATTTCTTTTTCACCCCCACTCTTTTGAGAGATAGGTGGTTCTTACTCCCACAGTCGTCCTTTCCAGAAAGTAAGTGATGTGTGTACCAAGTTTGGTTGAAATGTGACCAGTGGCTTAGGAAGAGGTGTGGGACAAACATTCACTTTTGTAATATGTATTAGTATGGATACAACATTATGAGTTGCAAGCCAAACCCTAAAAAGTATTAACAAATGATGATCGTAAACTCAAATACTTTGTATATTAAATTAACTTACTAATGATGATGTCTTAGGCCATTCAAGTTCATTTTGGACAGATGTCCACATGGTCCATTGTATTTCATACAATTTCGCATGAATATTTATAACCACTGTGATGTATTTCTTATATTCTGCGTCTACATCTACATCCAACTACAAAGCGGACAGCGAAGGGTACGCCCCATTTCACCAGCTGTTTGCTCTTTTTCCCATTCGATTCAAGTATGGAATGGGAAACAATGATTGGTTTGTGACTCTGTGAGCGCTGTAATTAGTCTAATCTTGTCATCGTGATTGCTGAGTGTGCGGTACGTGGGTGTAGTAATATATTACTTGATTCATGACTTAAAGTTGGTTGTAGAAACTTTATAAGTAGGTTTTCACGGGATAGCTTGCGTCTATCTTCAAACGTCTGCCAGTTCATTCCCCTCAGCCTCTTCGTGACACTCTCCAATCGGTTGAACGTACCTTTTACCACTCCTTGTGCCCTTCTTTGTATAGTTCAATATCTAGTTTTAGTCCTGTTAGGTGCAGGTTCCCCACATTTGAGCAATATTCTAGGGCGGGGCGCACGAGTGTTTTGTATGCAGTTTCCTTTTTGGACTGATTGCATTTGCATTTACCTTTTTTTGTAAAAAAGAACCCCTATCTGCAGCGTGCTTCGTCTACCACCGAGCCTATATGATCGTTCCATTTCATATCGCTAAATAATGATACAGTTTACATATTGTTACTGCCTTCTTAAATTTCGTGATATGCCGAATTTATTGGCGTTATTGAAATATATGAGACCTTTTTATCAAAAAATAATTACGTACGATATGCTGTCGAACTAAACAAATAGTAATGCATAGTACTCCATAATCTCTAATAGGATATAAGGGCGGTCAAAAAGTTACCGTTGAATTCCATACAGTCCAAAGAGTCGGTATGCCGTGCTCGAGTGTCTACCACTAGACGTGGCGTAACTACTGCGTTATGACTTTTCTCACCTTTCCACTAGCATGATTCTCGACAGACAGGTTGTCCCATACACATTCGTCATTAAACTTTGACAAAACACAGTATATACAGTTCCACACAATAAATGGAATGACACCGTTAATAAATATAGACTTCGATCAGAAATCGGTAGCTAAGGTAGAATATTCAAAATTTCTAGGTGCATGCATTGATGAGGGGGTGAACTGGAAAAACACTGAGGACCTGCTGTAACGTTTGAGTTGAGCTACTTATGCTATTAGGGTCATTGCAAATTTTGGCGATACACATCTGAGTAAATTAGCTTACCACACCTATTTTCATTCACTGCTTTCGTATGGCATCATATTCTGGGGTAACTCATCATTGAGTAAAGGAGTGTTCATTGCACAAATGCGTGTAATCAGAATAATTGCTGGAGCTCATCCAAGATCATCCTACAGACACTTATTTAAAGAGCTAGAAATCTTCACTGTAGCCTCACTATATATATATATATATATATATATATATATATATATATATATATATATATACTCCTGGAAATGGAAAAAAGAACACATTGACACCGGTGTGTCAGACCCACCATACTTGCTCCGGACACTGCGAGAGGGCTGTACAAGCAATGATCACACGCACGGCACAGCGGGCACACCAGGAACCGCGGTGTTGGCCGTCGAATGGCGCTAGCAGCGCAGCATTTGTGCACCGCCGCCGTCAGTGTCAGCCAGTTTGCCGTGGCATACGGAGCTCCATCGCAGTCTTTAACACTGGTAGCATGCCGCGACAGCGTGGACGTGAACCGTATGTGCAGTTGACGGACTTTGAGCGAGGGCGTATAGTGGGCATGCAGGAGGCCGGGTGGACGTACCGCCGAATTGCTCAACACGTGGGGCGTGAGGTCTCCACAGTACATCGATGTTGTCGCCAGTGGTCGGCGGAAGGTGCACGTGCCCGTCGACCTGGGACCGGACCGCAGCGACGCACGGATGCACGCCAAGACCGTAGGATCCTACGCAGTGCCGTAGGGGACCGCACCGCCACTTCCCAGCAAATTAGGGACACTGTTGCTCCTGGGGTATCGGCGAGGACCATTCGCAACCGTCTCCATGAAGCTGGGCTACGGTCCCGTACACCGTTAGGCCGTCTTCCGCTCACGCCCCAACATCGTGCAGCCCGCCTCCAGTGGTGTCGCGACAGGCGTGAATGGAGGGACGAATGGAGACGTGTCGTCTTCAGCGATGAGAGTCGCTTCTGCCTTGGTGCCAATGATGGTCGTATGCGTGTTTGGCGCCGTGTACGTGAGCGCCACAATCAGGACTGCATACGACCGAGGCACACAGGGCCAACACCCGGCATCATGGTGTGGGGAGCGATCTCCTACACTGGCCGTACACCACTGGTGATCGTCGAGGGGACACTGAATAGTGCACGGTACATCCAAACCGTCATCGAACCCATCGTTCTACCATTCCTAGACCGGCAATGGAACTTGCTGTTCCAACAGGACAATGCACGTCCGCATGTATCCCGTGCCACCCAACGTGATCTAGAAGGTGTAAGTCAACTACCCTGGCCAGCAAGATCTCCGGATCTGTCCCCCATTGAGCATGTTTGGGACTGGATGAAGCGTCGTCTCACGCGGTCTGCACGTCCAGCACGAACGCTGGTCCAACTGAGGCGCCAGGTGGAAATGGCATGGCAAGCCGTTCCACAGGACTACATCCAGCATCTCTACGATCGTCTCCATGGGAGAATAGCAGCCTGCATTGCTGCGAAAGGTGGATATACACTGTACTAGTGCCGACATTGTGCATGCTCTGTTGCCTGTGTCTATGTGCCTGTGGTTCTGTCAGTGTGATCATGTGATGTATCTGACCCCAGGAATGTGTCAATAAAGTTTCCCCTTCCTGGGACAATGAATTCACGGTGTTCTTATTTCAATTTCCAGGAGTGTATATAGCCTCTTATGAAATTTGTTATTAACAATCCGAACGAATTCAAAAGTAATAGCAGTGTACATGGCTACAACACTAGGAGAAAGGATGATCTTCACTGCTCAAGGTTAAATCTAACTTTGGCTCAGAAGGGGGTAAATTATGCTGCCTAGGATAGGCGAAGTACTGTTGCTTAACTGTTCGCATTGACCCTGTGCTCATAGTCATGTTGTACAAATGGAGAAGATATCTCAATTATTGACGACGCCTTTGGCACAATTGTTTTATTAATCTCCATTGCATGATGTAATTTTAGATTTTTTACTTCTGGTGAAGGTATATTTATATATACCGAAACCTTGGTCAAGAATTTTAACAAATTTTTATCCTGCAACTGTTTTGGCTGTCATCCTTTATCGTGAAGAATTTCAACAGTTGCTGTTGCAGCCATGTTTAAAATCTTGACAAAAATCTTCGTTACTCGAACTACTGCAATACAGCGAGCCCCAATACTGCCAGCTAAATAAAAGATTCTAACTACTGAAGGCACTAACTACTGATACGCATAGTTGGCAAATGAAAGGTTTTGATAGAGAACAAACAATGTATTTACCTTAATAGTGTTCAAAAGTCATAATATATATAGCAGTTCATGACATCCAGTCTTACAAATTTACTGTCTCTGTCCAGATCATCCGCTCTCAAAACTGCGCCATCTCACTCCCCACATCCACCACTGCTGGTGGCTCACCTCCAACTGCGCAACGCTACGCCTGTTAACAACCAACTGCCCAACGCTACAATGGCGACTATTCCAACAATGCAAACCAGCCACAGACTTCACACAGCACAGTCAGTGATTTTCATACAGAGCGCTACGTGGTGTTACCAATAAAAAAACCTAAACAGCCTACTTACATAGGTTCTTTATTCATTAACGAATTCTCATAAGTTTCTAGCCATGATTGTCTGCAACTCTACTATGTTTCAGATTTAACATTGTGAAGGGCGAAGAGAAATAGTATGACTTCATCTATCACTATATGTGTTTTCTTTATCTTTCTGTTCACTACAAATTATATAGATATATTGATAGGTGGAGGTTTCGGCACTGTTCTACACGTGATATACATGCGAATCCTTACAGAACTGTGCCTAAATAGGCACATTCTCGAACATCCCTTATCAAGATGCAGAAAGGGACCAGTAAAAAACCATGACACGCTTGTTTTGACGCCAATTCCCAACACAACATAAACATAGTTGCAATATTCCTGCCCCATATTCGTTTCCAAAAACCGTAAGGACGCCCATTCCTCGGGACACCTTCTCTACTGATTGTGTTGTCGACGGGACGTTAAATGCTGATCTTCCTTGCTTTCCCTCAGGGTTGGTTTTAGGCCAAAGTGACACAAGCCGCTGCTTGGGGTACCAAGCTGAGAGGGGCGTCCCTGTACATATTTTGCATTTATTTTTTATCGTAGTTAGTATCGAAAACTGACACTGATGAAAGTGTACGAGGGAAAAACGGTGGGAGAGGGTTGACAACAAATAAAAAGTCGCTTGTGCAAAAGAGATCTCGAATCCGCTTTACCCTTCCCTCTACAGCACACTGAAGTCATAACACTAGTATACCATTTGTCTGAGGACGAGGAAGACCTACGTCAGGCTGTTCCAACCGAGCTCCAGGGAGCCGGAACGCTCCGGGCGCTCACCGCGGCAGCTCGGAGCCCGCGTGGAGGGGGAAAGCGAACTCACTGCCCCCTGGCCGCGGGCAGCCGCAACTGACGCAATAATCCGTGTTCAATGACAGCTATGATTAGCCGCCGCAGCCCTGTACCTCTATTGGAGGGTACCTTTCTATTCATTGAGAGGGATGGTCGTTTGCAGTGTCTTGTATGTCATAAAGTATTTAATTCTGCGAAGAGGTACAACACACAACGACATTATACACGTTTTCAAGCAGCGCACTACCATCAGGTAGAAGGCGTTGAACGCAGAGAACTGGTAGCCAGGCTTAAGAACGACATATCAGGAGACGTAAATTTGAAAACGCTTTCGTAATATGGAGGGTATCAAAACATGCAACATAGTTCGTGTTCTGTAATCCGTTTATAATTTTCAGGTGAATGAGACCGAAGAAAACACTACCGAATTTGCAATTCGAGCAAGTTATGGGGTCGCTCACATCATTGCGACGAGTGGCAAGCAGTTTTCGGTGGTATGAATCGTCGCCAATTCAAAGGATTCCAGAAACATATGGAAGCGGAGTATGGGGATATACCTTACCACAGTACAGTTCGTTGGCTGAGTCGGGGAAAAGTTCTTGATGTTATCTTTACCATTCGTGAGGAAATATCGCTTTTTCTCGAAATGAAAGGGGAAGAAATGCGTTGTCTGAAATATATAAAATAGATATCAAACCTGGCGTTCCTAGCTGACGTAACTATGCATCTTAATAATTTAAATCTGTCATTGCAGTGCAAAGGGCAGCTAATCGTTGACATGCACGACCAGATCAAAGCGTTCATGGAAAAGTTACGTAATTGAGAGGCAGATGAATAATGGACATTTAACATTCTTCAATCGTCTTGCTTCATTAAAACTACCTGAAGGTCCTACTTTCGGCTATTACCAAGCAAAGTTAAAGCAGCTCATCACATCGTTTGAAACACGATTCCAAGACGTCACTAGTTTGGAAATGGAACTTATGGTGTTCAGCACTCCTTTTTCAGTTTCTCCCGATGACCTGTCATCGTCACTTCAATTGGAGGTTATTGATTTGCAAAATTCAACTTTGTTGAAAGAGAGGTACTACAACACGTTGGATTAGTCACGATGGTATCGTTCATTACAGCAAAAATCATTTCCCAAGCTTCACAACAATGCCACTCAGATCATGTGCATGTTTAGATCTATGTATTTTTGTGAGCAGCTTTTCTCAGCAATGAAAAGAGTAAAAAGTAAGGAACGATTGTTTCTTCAGGATGCAACAATGAAGATCATCCTACACATTAACGATGCGAACACTTTGACGCCTGATATTTACGATCTTGTAATGAAAAGAAAATGTCAAGCTACAGAGGCCCAATAAATTTAGTATGCAGTTTCGTGTAAAACAGTTGTTTCTTATTTATTTCCTGAACATCGTATTTCCTGGTGTAGAATGTCACCACGTCTTAGCAGCTAAGAGTATGAGGTTGTCAATCTCGTAAGACGGAGATGGCACATCAAAGCGCTTGCCCTGCCGCCGCCTCAGCCAGCCGTGCCACGTTCCGGCGTACCGGCCCACTGGAATGGTCACAGCGAGCGACACGGCTCCCTGGAGCAGGGAGCGCTCCGCGGCTCACAACGGAGCCGACGAGCTGGAACAGCCTGACCTACGTAGACCTGCTAATATTAGACTGTTTTACACGGCACGTCATGTGAAGAACAGGGCCATGCTATGCTGTAGGTGTGTACTCTTCCGCAGGTAAATACATAAGCCGAAAAAAGAAAATACTGTTTTATTTGCTAAAAGGGGAAAATATGTTGACGTTTCTACGTAGAAAAAGTGTTATCTCCAGGAATTGTGACCTTCTCAAACTCTATGGTGTGTAACACAGCACCACATACATTTGTAGAACTACAAATTCTACAGTTTTGATAGCATTGGTGCATGATGATGTGACGACTGAAGAGACACAGACTGTCTCTGTTAAGTTCTTTGATGGTAAAAATCAGTTCTGCTGGACAATTTGAGGGTGGATTTGGGAGATTTCCCTCATCCATTTAACCGTATACTGGTCAAGGATTTCACTTTACCCAGACAATCCAAAAACTCAGTCAGTTGAAATCCATGGTATTCAAACTGCTATGTTAATGAACATTTAAAAAATAGTAAGCATGAAAAAATCCAATAAATTCATTACTGGAATGAGATGAAAGTCTTGTAAATGTTAAAAAAGTTGAATAAACGTTTTTATAGTTATGTTTACCTGTTGAGGGACATTACTGTAGAATTTTTGGTTGGTTATTACTATATGCAATAGCAATTTCTCAACCGTTCTATCTTCTTTATGTTTATATTTTTAAAATTTTAGCATCTACCTGCCACTAACTTCTGAATAAATTTTTATATAAATTTTCAAGTTTTTTTCAAAACGCATTGGACGCCATTAATTGAATCGTAGAAGAAAATAGTTTCAGATCCTTGAGTCGAAAATGTGGCATCCATATTTATGTTAATAAAGAGAAAGAAAGATGTACTATGTCTAGACTACAGTATTGAAATCTGCTTACTGTTTAGGTATCAAATAATTGTATCCTAAGAGTACTCATTGGATAGCTGTCAATGGTTTTTTATACTTTGTGTCAGATTTAGTTCTTGAAGTGTACAAGTCTTCAAGCTCGCCATGGATATTTCAGAATCTTTCCCCTTCTTGGGTAAATTTCTGCTGACTTCCATGTCTATAATCCTTGGTAGTGATACCTTTTCTCTTTGTTCCTTTATTCTTTGTAAGAAAAATTGCACTAAGTAATTAATTACCTTCTTGGCGTAGACGTTAAGCGTAAGTGAATCCTTAATTATATTAGTCTCATAGAACTATCACATGTGCCGCAAGTCACTGTTTTTTATACTCATTTTCTTTTGGAATTTAGAACGTCTTATTCCGGCTTACATTCATTCTGGCTTTTTTATTTTTACTTCTATTATTATATGCTATTATGTTTATCAGTGTAGAAAGCAATTACAAATACGGGGCTGCAATGTGCTCATAAGATATTTCTCACATTTTCCCAGTTGTGCCTTTTGATTGGTGTGTGATAATGCTCTCCTCCAGATCTGACATTATTTAGCCCGTTTCGCACACTGGTATCAAACAAGTAAGCATGGCAGAAAATGAGATCATATTTTCTGAACAGATCCTTAGAAGGATTGTAAAACTTGATAATTGTGTTTAATTGCAAGAGTTGTGAAATACAATATTGCTTAAAAATTTATGAAATTCGAGGACAAATGAAACATAACGCTTTAATATCATCAGTGATTACACAACAATTTATGGATAACATGGTTTTTCATAGCTAGAACACGTGCTTGACAGTGGTAGAACATGCTCTCTGTGAGGTGGCTGAGGGAGGTGTTTGAGACACTGGGCTCGCATTACGAAGATGTAGGACAACCTCCCAATCTGATGACTTAAACTTATGTTTTCTTTTGTTTTCGAAGATCCTATGAGGCAGGTGCTGGAATAGCTTCTTTGAAAAGAACTCAGCCTAGTTCCTTTTCCTATCGTTCTGTTACATCGTTTCTGTTACAGCAGTAATAACCTCGTTGTCGACAGGAATTGAAACTCTAATTACTCATTTTAGCATGAAGTGGTTGGAGAAGACAGTCGATCCAGCCTGTCTTTTATACCTTTCTGATGGTGTAGAAGGTCTGAGCAGTGGTGAGACGTAGCTGTTATATCTGGCGAACACATTCCATAAATGCTTTATGAGATTTAGATACGGAGAACATGCTTGCCAGTCTATGGACTGGACATCGTCACCTATCACCAGCATATATTTATCTATCAGAGCAGATCAGTGTAAACAGACGTTATTGTCTCGCTATTAATGGCCTTCAAATAACAGTGAGGACTTGAAACTATGTACACCCATCCAACCACAATCATTCGATGTAAATAGTTAAAAACCAGTTCTGCACCATCCTTATAACGTGCTTAGTTTTTGTTTTTTTGGTCAGAATCCTCTATCTCAATACTCTTTTGACCGTAGGGAATAGCAATGTACAGTTACTGGTGTAATGGAGTTGAAACTAACCTTCAATCTCAGTGTGTATCAGTTAAGCGGATTGTTTCCAACTGTTTCAGAACAAAATTCAGTCATCAGCTTCACAATTTGAAAATTTATTTGGGTTTACTGGTTTCAACAGACCAATCTTTCACCTTCAGAAGCTTAATATTTTTATCAGATGTATACATCTTTTTTACAGAATGATAGTGACATGACATGAGCAAAAATGTACATATTGTAAGTGATAATCATACCCACTGATTGATAATTTACAGTAAGTGAACCACACTGCTGTACATGACGTTTCGCCTGATTAGTATACAACTTACATAACGTAACTCTCTTGCAGGTCCTCTGTTCTCTTCTTGTGGCACCCGTTTGACTATACAAAAATGTTACCACATGGGGCAAGTTGTGATCACGAGAATGTAAAATATCAGAAAATACACTCCTGGAAATGGAAAAAAGAACACATTGACACCGGTGTGTCAGACCCACCATACTTGCTCCGGACACTGCGAGAGGGCTGTACAAGCAATGATCACACGCACGGCACAGCGGACACACCAGGAACCGCGGTGTTGGCCGTCGAATGGCGCTAGCTGCGCAGCATTTGTGCACCGCCGCCGTCAGTGTCAGCCAGTTTGCCGTGGCATACGGAGCTCCATCGCAGTCTTTAACACTGGTAGCATGCCGCGACAGCGTGGACGTGAACCGTATGTGCAGTTGACGGACTTTGAGCGAGGGCATATAATGGGCATGCGTGAGGCCGGGTGGACGTACCGCCGAATTGCTCAACACGTGGGGTGTGAGGTCTCCACAGTACATCGATGTTGTCGCCAGTGGTCGGCGGAAGGTGCACGTGCCCGTCGACCTGGGACCGGACCGCAGCGACGCACGGATGCACGCCAAGACCGTAGGATCCTACGCAGTGCCGTAGGGGACCGCACCGCCACTTCCCAGCAAATTAGGGACACTGTTGCTCCTGGGGTATCGGCGAGGACCATTCGCAACCGTCTCCATGAAGCTGGGCTACGGTCCTGCACACCGTTAGGCCGTCTTCCGCTCACGCCCCAACATCGTGCAGCCCGCCTCCAGTGGTGTCGCGACAGGCGTGAATGGAGGGACGAATGGAGACGTGTCGTCTTCAGCGATGAGAGTCGCTTCTGCCTTGGTGCCAATGATGGTCGTATGCGTGTTTGGTGCCATGCAGGTGAGCGCCACAATCAGGACTGCATACGACCGAGGCACACAGGGCCAACACCCGGCATCATGGTGTGGGGAGCGATCTCCTACACTGGCCGTACACCACTGGTGATCGTCGAGGGGACACTGAATAGTGCACGGTACATCCAAACCGTCATCGAACCCATCGTTCTACCATTCCTAGACCGGCAAGGGAACTTGCTGTTCCAACAGGACAATGCACGTCCGCATGTATCCCGTGCCACCCAACGTGCTCTAGAAAGTGTAAGTCAACTACCCTGGCCAGCAAGATCTCCGGATCTGTCCCCCATTGAGCATGTTTGGGACTGGATGAAGCGTCGTCTCACGCGGTCTGCAAGTCCAGCACGAACGCTGGTCCAACTGAGGCGCCAGGTGGAAATGGCATGGCAAGCCGTTCCACAGGACTACATCCAGCATCTCTACGATCGTCTCCATGGGAGAATAGCAGCCTGCATTGCTGCGAAAGGTGGATATACACTGTACTAGTGCCGACATTGTGCATGCTCTGTTGCCTGTGTCTATGTGCGTGTGGTTCTGTCAGTGTGATCATGTGATGTATCTGACCCCAGGAATGTGTCAATAAAGTTTCCCCTTCCTGGGACAATGAATTCACGGTGTTCTTATTTCAATTTCCAGGAGTGTATGTTATTACAGGTGACACGGCCATTACGCTTGAAAACTTAGATTTATTATAATAAAAGGCATTTCAAGGGTAAATTTCGACTTCAAATTACATAATGGACATTTTTGTACTGGACCAAGACTCCAATTCAGCAACTATTGTACCTGTTAACTAACCACGAAAGATATTAAATGTGGTTTAAACCACAAGTAACAAAGTGCGCGCTGGCTTAAACTTGAAATGACATGTCGTATACTTTTGTGATGGACTGCCATTTGATACCAGTACCTAATCGGATTGTTAACTAAGGACAATCATATGTTAGAAAATATAATTTTTCAACAATAGTGACGTGACTGAAACTCAAATAACGAGACCAAAAAGTTTTTCTTACAGGTATTCAAAACCAGCACGTATCGTTGTTGGCGTCAAGTCGTGAATTGGCGATAAAAATGGGTTTAATCGTATTTCACGAGTAGCGAGAAGTGCCCACGTGTCAGCTGGAAATATCATGATGTAAAGTTCTGTGCTGACTGGAAGTCGAACCATGCACGTATCAACGTTGTTGACTACACAAGAAGAGACGTTGACTGTCGAGTTCTCTTTCAGCTTAACTAAGGTGGCATGTATAAACATGAAAAGATATGACGAAAGGTTTTGTGTCTTACTGGGAGTGGAAACCGGTACAAATCGTTATTGTTGAAAACACACGGAGAGGTGTTAAAAATCATAACCACTTGTGACCTACAGTGAGGTGCGCACATACTACAGCTTGAAATGACACGATGGAAACTTTTGTACCAGACCAGGATATGAACCAAGACACGGGCTCTTCTTGGAGACCTTGAGGAATCTTGGGGAAACATGGAAATAATTGAACTGCATGTGAGGAAACATGGGTACAATGGAACTGCATTGTCTCGAAGGCATCAAACCCAGCGAAATGAGAGATCTGAGATCGAATTCCAGTCCAACAGCAATTTGTCAACATCTCAAGTTCAGATACAATAAGAAATAAGTGCCCTGTGATCTTACGTGACGATAGGCTCATTAATACAAAAAGTTTACGCATAAGTAAGCAAACCGGTGACAGAGGTTCTACCTAGCATGATTTCCACTTCTGTCGTAACTCAACCTATATCGACTCTGCAGTAGGTAGCAAATGGACATAAAGTTTAATATGGATATGTAACCACGGCGCAACCCTACCTTGTTCAACTGTTGTTTCCAGAAGTGCAGAGGGGGAAGTTTGTGCTTGTTAAAAATGGCTACCTGATGTGTGAATCGAACCCAGATCTTAAGCATACGCAGCATGATTCATTCCAAAAGAACACCAAAATACAGAGAGCAGTGTATCCCGATTTTGACGTAATGAAAGATGCTTCACACTGAAAGAGAATTTCTGATTGGCTGAAAGTTGATTACAGGTGTTCGAAATATTCATTTCCTCCTTCGTCTACATGGATATTCATTAGCCTCCTTGGCTACCTAATGCGTGTTTTTTACTTCTGATATCAAACATACTCTCATCTTTACGTTTTTAAATTGCATTTCGTCCCATATAATTACGTAGGTAGTGGCATAGTGATCTTTTCTCTCTCCACCTCGGCCAAATTTGCCTGAAAAATCGGACAGGTGTGAGTAGGACTCGTGCGACGAGGGTTCCGTACAAACGTAATTATGATAGTAATAATAGTAGTAATAATAATTTCGTGTCCCTCAATGCCCTGGCACAAGTCTTTCTATTGGACGCCTCTTCGGCGTCTTGCGTATCCCTGACCTATCCCAGTTATACAGGCATAGAATGGAGGCCTACAGCTTAACATGGAATCAAAACCGTACTTTGTTTATGGCGGCTCCTCATGTCTTTGAGAGGTAAAGGCTCGGTTAAAACTAAAGACTGAAAAATTGGTAAGGCGACCGCGCATCGATCGTGCGACTTCTCGGTTTCCAGTAACGCGCTTTATCGCTAGATCACCAGCACCAACTTATATATGGAAATGGATTGTTTATCTATAGGATTTTATGAGGGAGTTTACGAGTACCCAAATATGTGACATATATGACCGTATCTTTTGACTGCATTGATCTAGAACCATAACTTATATATACCTCTAAGGAACCGTAGTATTTGACATAAATTTCAACCTCATACCTGTATCCGTACTTGAAAGAAAAGCATCTTTACCGACGGCAGCATCTTTTAATGGAATTGGCTTGTAACCTTAAATTTTGTTACTCCGAGAAGGGACTGCAGGCATTAGAATTTGACATGGTACATCTACCCGTTCCTGAGAAAAAGAGGCCTTAACATACTGATATGCAGAGAGACGAAATACAAATGGCAAAAAAATTGCTTTAAGGGATAAACGGAAAACCTGAATCAGGATTGTCAGACTGGGATTATAACCACTGTGTATTAAATTCATTAACAGAAAATAATAGTTAGCCCTAACACACATACAAAAGCAGAAGCATAGGCCAGTGTGAGTCCTCAAAATGTAACAGTATGCGTATATTGGTACAAAGAAGACGATTTATGTTAAGAACTGCATGCCAGGGTTGTGTCCCATCGCAGATGGCATTCCTTTCAACAAGAGAGGCATTTTGCGATTGCGACATACGAAAAATGAACAAAAAAACTGCAACTACTGTTGCTACTATACGAGAACACCCGTCTACGCTCTGCTGATTTTAAAAAAGAACCTATGCAGGACCTCAGCTGGAAAGCAATCGCTATTGAACTTCTCCCGATCTACCGCCCTCAAACGTTTATCTTTCTAGCTGCTTATCAAACATCTATCAAGAAAATTTCTTTGTAGACGAAAATTTACTTTAAACTTGCGTCGACGACATCTTTATCTCCAAGCCAGTAGCTTCCTACAGGCGTGGAATCCGAAAACTGTCTGACCATCGTCACCGACTCACCGACTGTAACTCACACTTCATAAATATAGAGCAGAGGGAATTATTTGGATGGCCCCACTCTTCACTAGCTGTCGTAGGTATTTTTGTTTTTTTATGTCTTATGTGTAATGCAAATGTGAAGCTCATTCAGCAGAAGTGTTTCACTTTTTAAGCAGCACCTGGCACTACTAACATTATGAGTAAATAGCATTCTCTTTAATATTATTCACTTAAAACAGTTTTTCTTTATAATGTTTTCATTGGCACCACCTCTAACATATAGGCTAGTAACACAAATGAAAAGACAATATAACACCGATCACAAAACGTGATCATCCACAAAGATATTTCATAAGCTGAATAAATGAAACAAGTGAATGAGTACAGTGTAAGTTCGATAATGAGAGAGACTATATTGTTGATGTTCAATATATCTCATACGTTTATCTGCTGTGTTCAATAAACTAACGAAAAACCGCCATGAAGTATACACTGTACTAATATAAATGAATTGCAACTTACCACGGTAATCTTTCGACAAAAGTCTTCTATAAAAAAGCAAAGTACTCATATCACAAACGTCCCCAAATCGTCACGAATTAGCAAGATATTATGTACTTTTCGCTTACAAACTGTCTGTGGCTATGTGCAGTCCATGATTATACTCAAGTAGTGTTTCAGGACTACCACGAAAGTATGGAAATGTAGCAGTGTGGGCGAAATCATAACGAAATCAAGTTAAAAAATTATTCAAGGCCCCAATTAAGTCTATAATTGTTTCTTTATAAAAAACTAAAAAATTATCTGTGCAGATCCAGAAAAAGCAGCACCAACAAGTGTGCAACTCTGTACGACTTTATATTCAGAGGTAGAAGATATTGAATCAAAGTAGGAAAAAAAAAACTTACGAGGAAGCAGTTTTCTAAAGATTTCTGCACTGTTTGTTGATCTGTTTTAGTGTAACTTTGTCACAGAAGAAGTAAAAATCTTGTCCCCACCGAGATTTCAACCGACAGCTACCAGGGTTGTCCCCCTTTTCTTTTTTTATATAAATAGGAAATAAAGTCTTCCTTGTGGAGAAGGAACAAAACTAAACGCCTACTAAATGAGTAAAATGTTGCAGATAAAGTGATAAAGCAAAAAAAAATTTCTGTTCATTGAAAATAAATTCGATGTTCTTTATAAAATAAAATATTTATGGAAACCGTAAATAAGTGTACGTTTCCAACATCACTTTTTCTAAATAAATGGTGTAACAAATAATAAACATAAACTGCTTCTTTCAGTAAAAAACAAAAACGGACCACGTCCGTCTTCTTGGGCTCATTCCTCACCGATCCCGTTGTACCTCGTACTGATGCCGGCTACGTCTTCACGTGTGACGGTGGATCCTCTCTACTGTCCTGGTCCTTTCTGGTTCGCAATAATCATATCTAGTAATTACACTGCTGGCCACCGTAAATGCAACACCCTGAAGGAAGCATCCGAATCAAGTGAAATTTACACCCTGGGTTTGCAGCGATGAGATATGCAACTGATTAGAATTTCAGCACAGACGCACATCACGCGCGCCTGTGGTGCCACCTCATAGCGCCATTTAAGGCTTGGCGATTTCGACGAGTGTACGTTCGGCACGTGTGTTTACCTTGTGGTTGTTTCACAAGACGATCAGTTATGCCTCGTAGACAACAGCGAACATCTTTTGATCAAGTATCCGAGTTCGACAGAGGAAGGATAGTGGCTTACCAAGATTGTGGATTATCATACAGAGAACTCGCTAGTCGTGTTCGACGAAACCAAACAACTGTAATGCAGATATGTGACCGTTGGATGCAGGAGGGTACGACGGACCGACGTGGTCGATCGCATTCACCTCGGTGCACCACTGCACGTGCTGATAGGCAAATTGTGCGCATGGCCATGACGGATCGCTCAGTGACATCCCGAACCATAGCACAGCACATTTCGTCTGTAACGCATCATCCAGTGTCTGCGCGTACCATTCGACGCCGTTTACAGCAGAGTGGTCTGTCCGCAAGACGTCCATTGCTTCGTCTATCATTGACGCAGAACCACAGACGTCTCCGTCGCCAAAGGTGTGATGACAGACGGATGTGGACGGCAGAATGGAATGACGTTGTCTTTACTGACGAGGCACGCTTCTGTCTGCAGCACCACGATGGTCGGATTCGAGTGTGGAGACACCGTGGAGACAGGATGCTGGTCAGCTGCATTATGCACCGCCACACTGGTCTTGCACCGGGTATTATGGTATGGGGCGGTATTGGATATTACTCTCGCACGCCTCTGGTACGCATTGCCGGTACTTTAAATAGCCGGCGCTACATATCCGAGGTGCTGGAGCCAGTTGTCCTTCCTTACCTTCAGGGCTCGGCCAAAGCCATATTTCAACAGGATAATGCGTGACCCCACGTGGCACGCATTGTCCAAAGGTTCTTCGTCAATAACCAGATTGAATTGCTTCCCTGGCCAGCTCGCTCTCCGGATCTTTCGCCGATAGAAAACATGTGGTCCATGGTTGCTCAACGAGTGACCCAGATTACATCCCCAGCTGCCACACCAGATAATCTTTGGCAACGTGTGGAAGCTGCTTGGGCTGCTGTACCCCAGGAACACAACCAACGTCTCTTTGACTCAACGCCGAGACGTGTGGCAGCGGTGATCTCCAACATGGCGGCTACTCTGGCTACTGATTCTGACAGGAGCCACATGTCACAGACGTCTGTAAACGTAATCATTTGATACTTGGTCAACATGTTATCTACAAAATAAATCTTGTTGTGCTACCTCTTGTCTTTCTTGGTGTTGCATTTACGGTGGCCAGCAGTGTACATACTTCTACTCGGTACACCCCAACTGGGTGGGGAATCAAGCACAGAACTCCCTACAAAAATTGCTTAATATGTTCGATTCTCGGATTTTGCATAATCAATGAGTGACGTTTTTGTAATACGGCCCAAAAGTGTAGCACATTCTTACTGCCCTCTCCAAAAAGGTAAAAACCCCGGCTGGAAGTCACTGCACTGGTCATCGCTTGGGGAAAATGTGTCATATCTGAGAAAACTAGTATCCGTGGTTCTACTACTTGTGGCACCATCCAGAGAAGGAAGACGACCATTTTTTGAACCAAACGCCACGCCGCGCCGAAGGCCTGCATATCGGGCGATGTTCGTCTGTATCAATAACATTGTACTGTGGACACAGTGGCGTATCCGTCAAATGAATTGTATGTAACGGGGAACGTGTCACATATTCTCCATTTACAACCTCATACCACAGTGAGCGCTTCCCTGTAGCAAGGTTGTGTGGTGCACTGTACGCCATACCACTCACCATGTCACCGTTGGTTGCCTCCGTCTACGGCATTACTCATCCGTCCTCGAGTCAAGATGGGGGATGCGAGAAGCTAGGTAAGTGTTGGCAAAGGAGCGCCGTTATATCATGTCTATTGCCCCTAACCTGTGACTTCGAACACTCGTACGAATCGTTTGCAGAAGATAACTGCGGCTGAGTGTCACCTAGCGCCGAACGTCGACAGGGAAGATAATTCCCAAGAATTTCAACATGTCTATCGGCTATAATTGTTCCACACTTCCCGTTGGAAGTTCTCTCCCGATGTTCACCGATCCGTGCTTTTTCATGTTCATGTCACTTCCCATAGCGATAGCAAACATATCAATCACTTCAAAGCCGCTCTTGCTTCGTCACCACTCCGTGCTAAAACCACTAGGTCGTTCGCGTATGTTCTGCATACAAACTTGTGGTGCCTTATCGTCATTCCTTGGAGTCGGTTACGTATCCCACAGAGCAGCGGCTCGAGAGCGATGGCATAAAGTATCGTCAACAGGAGGCACCATTGGCTAACCGATCTTGAGGCAGTGATGGGCCCCGTGCGTTCATTGATGAGCATTTTGGAGGAGATGCCGTGGTGTAGTCGCATCACGACGGTGACAAAAACTTCATTTGCGTCATCACTTCCAAAAAGTAGGCGTGGCTCATCCTGTCAAAGAGGCAATCAAAATTTGTCGGCACCATCGCACCCCGGAGATGACTTGTTACTGCCAGTTTGATCATATCGTGGTAGTCGCTGACTGCCGTTTGTATTTTGCTATCTCCTCTTAGCTTGTTGTGGTCGAGTGATATCACCTAGCGCAGTACGCGCTGCTAGTATGGTAGTATAGATCTTGTAGTTGTAATTCAGAAGGTTCAGCGGCCGGTAGGCCTGTTCTGCCGGATAGTTTGTGGATAGAGAAGATCATACTTCGCACAATGGCGGGTGGAAGAGAAACATTGGGGGATATTAATTCGCGGTAAATGGCAATCTATCGTGGAGTCATCAGATCTTCAAATGCCCGATAAAACTCCAACGGAAACCTGTTGGGCCCTGGAAACTTTTCTGATCCTCCCTTATCGAGCGCTTCCACTATGTCATCCTCTCTGACATTCCCCGTTAACTCTCGCTCGGCCGTCGCGACGAGGCAGTAGGATAGCGAACGTGGACATCATGGGACGTTGCCTCGTAGTGTTCCGCTTCGGCACAGAGGTGACCGTATTGTTCCACAAAGGCGTTGGCAATGTCTTCTTGTGATGTCATACGGCGACAATGTGGCAGTACGGCCTCCTTTATTAGGGCTCTGCGATAACGTTGTTTTTCTCTGACAATGTAATTCCTTGACGGCGGTTCTCCACAGATCCGTTCAAAGGCCCTTGCGCGGTCGGCGACTCCCTCCATATGGCGTCACGTTATGGAAATTATTTGAGCCTATTCTCGTTTTACGGCAGCACTCCGACCTTGTAAAGGCTCCTATACAGAAATTTCGTGGAGCATTGTGAAATCAAATTCCATCGAGTGGCGCCTCCACATCATCTCTTCCCAACCGTATGCAAACAAGGCTCGGCGGAATGCAGCTTTAACGCATTCCAGCCACCATCGCAACGTCGTCGGATATGTCCGTAGGCGTCGTTCACATATGTGCCAAGTGTCTTCGATTAAGCGTCGGCACTCAGGTTCCCTGAGATTTAATGTATTCGGTTTCCAAGCACCGCGATTCTTCCACCCCCGTTGACGACGTTGAGAGACTGTACGTATGTGTGGTGTGAGAACTGAAAAGGCGACGGGCCATAATTCAGCATCGAGGATCGCAGATTCGAGACGACGTGTTACGTAAATTTGGTCAACGCGACTTGGAGAGTGACTGGTGACATACACGTGGCCGTGTCTGTTGCCATGTATCGACTCCCATGTATCGGTTAGATTCATGTCCTGTACCAATGGCCGTTGCTCCTGGCATGAATTATAGTGTGGGTACAGATTCTTTGGTGCAAGCACTCAGCTAAAGTCACCTCCAAATAAGACATGGTAGTAGCAGCCGAAGAATAGTGACGCAATCTCTTCTAAAATAGGGATGGTTCGCGTCTTCTGTCGGACCCCGACCGTGCGTAGATATTAACGATCTATATGCCTAGCACTGTGAGCGCAAGCACCTTCGCCGACAGCAGGTACACCACGCCCTTGGCTACTATGCCTTCACGAAGAAGTATCGCTGTTCCACAGCCGCAGTTTACAGTGAGTGTGATGTCTGTATGGTACTCATAGAGTTGTGGATCGGTACCGAATTCATTGGCCCAGTTCACTTGCTGACAGTCCCCCTCTCGTATTGTTTCTCCCGCTGGAAAGATCGAAGGCAAAGGTGTTGCTGAGGTGGATGGATGGACTCCTACTGTCGGATCTACGTCTGGCGGTTCTGTATTCAGCCCTTGTCTCGTGTGGTTCGCGTTGTATCGCTATGAGGAAAGAAGAACTTCCCGTTGCTCATCCGGATTCACTGTGCCATCGTTGTACGCAACGCCGTGGAGTTTATTAAGCCTGTGTCTGACGGCGCTGGCCGTCTTTTCGTGTGGCGCTTTGGCGATCGTTTGCGCGTGTGCGCCTCCATGTCCGAGTGCAGAAGTGACTCCTGGCGCTCAGGGACGAAAGCACTCGTCGGCACTAGAATGGCAGCAATTTCCGTTCCGCCTACAGGTACTTTCCTGTCGGTTAACGGCGTCGCCAGCGCCGGAGTGTACGTCGTTTCTTCACAGGTGGCGGTCTGTGATGCAGACGGTTGCCATAAACTGTTATGATGGTGTAGCTCGTCATTCTTGGGCGTGGGGTCTGTTCGAAACGCGTCAACATACGTTACTGTCAGCGGCATCAGCATGGACATAGGCACGGGCGTGCCAGTTGGAACTTGCACAATCCTCCGCTGCATGCATTCTCAACGTATGTGGCCCTCTTTTCCGCATCCCGACCATGTTTTGGGTTGTCCGTCGTAGATGAATTTTGCTCTGCATCCGCCGATGTACATGTATGAGGGTACATGTTGAGTCAGTTCTGTTTTGATCTGTCGCACCCCACTGAGAACGGGGTAGGTCGTGAAGATCGACCATTTTTCCGCCACGTGGCTAAGCACTCTTCCATATAAGAGCATATTCGTTCGGAAAACAAATCTTGAGAGTCGACTTTCGGTATGCTTGTGCCATTCTGTTTCGGTTGCCCCAAAACTTGAGAGCACACCGGATAGGTAAACAACCGCGAGCGCGAACTTCCGTGGCGTGGACGTAAACAGACGTCCGAGCCGCAGCACCGACAAAGGCAGACTGATCCTTTTGAAGGGTCAACACTTTACCACTGAGCTAATAGAACTGTCACGTGGAGCTCTCTCTTTGACCAGTGATGTCCAAGACAGATTGTTTGCTATGTAAAAGACGGGAGTGGTTTGGTTGGAGTTTCAGCTTGGAACGAGCTTCATGGACTCAAAACAAATTATCTAACTCTTATGTCATTACTTAAGTGAGAACTGTTCAGAACACGTAATCAGAATGACAGTAACATATCAAGTAAATACAGCAAGATAATTCTCTGTGACTCCAGGAAGTAAATCGGAAGGTCATAGTGTGCCAAATGAATTATGGGATGTTGACATGTCTCTAGCTATTGGCAGGAAGAATGTCTTCGCACCTTACCCGTTGCGTCTCTTATGCTTTTGAAAGACATGGAGCAGGCGGTTACGTAATTAACCAAACCAGTAGGCCAATGAATTTTATTTGCATTTCTGTAACTAGTAGTTGAAGCTAAATAGTAATTGTGAATAATTTTCGGATTCACAGACTGCAACCTAAACACCATAAATTAAGATTAGGGGGAATGATTTGGATGGCCAGACTCTTTAGTAACTGTTGTAATTTTTTTTTCTGTCTTATATGTGCTGCAAACTGAGAAGCTCATTTACTGGCCACAGTTTAACAGCAGCTCTTTGTTGTGTCATTATAACTCGTGCTTAACATTTGAAAATGAAGATGATGTTAAATGACAATGAAGATGATGTTAAATTATAAGTTAACTGAATCGACACCCCATGACCTCACACACTACACAGGCACCACGGTATGATTGGTAAATAAATTATTTGTACAGTTGATTGTTCGTTTATCTTAATGTTAATTCCTGTTGGAACAAATTCCCTTTGGTCAAGAATTACTGCTACGAAGCTTAATACGGACAGCGGCTTTAGTGATAGACAAACAGAGTTCCTGGGTATCACATAAGATATTGAACTGAATTGACACAGTAGTGAACCACGTAAGTCAAACCAATGCATTTGGAGTAGACGACAGTCCATCAAAATTGTTACAATCCTTGGGAGAAAGTGCCATGAGAAAAATGTTCCATAGGGAATTCAAACGAACGATATAGGAAAAATACCCCCAGACTTCAAGAAGAACGTAATAATTCCAGTACCAACGGTGCCAATTACTGACAGATAAGACTATTACAGAACTATCGGACTAATAAGTCGTGGTTGCAAAACACTAACACAAATTATATACAGAACTATCAAAGAAAAAAATAATGGAAGCTGGGATCAGGGAAGATCAATTTGATTTCCAGAGAAATGTAGGAACACGTGAGGCAATATTGATCCTGTTTTAGAAAATAGCTTGAAGAATGGTTAACTTACGTTTATGGCATTCATCGATTCTGAGAAAACATTGGATAATGTTGATTGGAAGACGCACTGAAATTCTAAAGGTAGCACCGATAAAATACAGGGAGCGAAAGGCTATCTAGAACTTACGTAAAAACTAGACGTGAAGGGTGGTAGTTGTGAGAAGACAATGAGAGAGTGTTGTAGTCTATTCTCGATGTTATTCTATCTGTGCATTGAGCAACCAGGCAAGGATACCACTGGGAAACATGTAAAGGAAGTTGAAGTTCAGAGACAAAAATTAAAACTTTGAGTTTTGCCGATGACATTGTAATTCTGTAGGTAAGAGCAAAAGAGCGAAGAAGTTGAAGGGGATGGGTAGTGTCGTGAAAAGAGGTGATATGATAAATAACAACAGAAGTAGAATTGGGGTAATGAAATGTAGTCTAATTAAACCAAGAGATGTAGTGGGAATTAGATTAGGAAATAATATACTCAAAGTAGTATATGAATTTTGTTATTTAGGCTCCAAAATAAGTGGAAATGGCCGAAGTAGAGACAACAAAAAAAGTAGGGAACTACAGCAAGAAAAAACATTTTTGAAAATGAGTAACTAATTTATATCCAATATAAATTTAATGTGATATCTGTCTGGAGTGTTGCCTTGAACGGAATTGAAACATGGGCTACAGACAGTTCAAACAAGAACAAAATAGAAACTTTTGAAATGGGGTGCTTCCGAAGAACACTCAAAATTAGAAGGATATATCGGATAATGAGGAGGTACTGAATCGATTCGGGAAGGAAATATATTTATTTCACAACTTGACTTAAAGTAGGGGTCATATGGTAGGACACATCCTGAAGCATCAAGGAATCATTATTTGGTAATGCGAATAGAGTAGTTCTTCTTGCCATGAAATACCGTACCTGCTTCTTTTTACAGACTCTGAAACATAAACATGTTTGTATGAGTGGGTGAGATTTGTACCAGAGTAGCCAGGGACGTAATTCTCTTTGCAATGTGCACCGACAGGTAAAAAAATCGCAGCTCAAGGAAGTAGTTCTGCGACGTAAACGAGAGTTGGTAGGCGTGTTTCTACAACTGAAAGATTATGTCTATTCAGATATCGCACCAGTCGGATAAGAGTGGCGCTAGTAGCGCCACTATGGGGATGAAAATCAGGTTTGCTTTAAATACACTCTGTAACGACAGAGAGCGTTATTTATCCTCGAGACTGGACGCACAGATATGAAGTTAGTCAAGAACGTCTTTATGGCCACAAAGACGCCATTATCAGAACCTCCCTTAGCTTGAACGAGATACAGTGATAGGGCTGCGAGAAGCTGGGTGTTCCTTTCGCGATACTACAGAAAGGATTGGCAGGAATGTAGCCACTGTACACGACTGCTGGCAGCAGTGGTCACGAGAATGTAAGGTTGCAAGAAGACCGGGCCTCGGACGGCCACATGGTACTACCGAAAGGGACGACAATTGTTTACGGCATATGGTTCTGGCGCATCGCACTGCATCTGCAGCAGCAATTTGGGCAGCAGTTGGACCCTAGTGACACAATGAAAAGCTACAGATCGGTTACTTCAAGGACAGTTCCGAGCCATACACGCTGTAACGTGCATCCACTGACGCCAGACCAACTCCATTTGAAACTTCAGTATTATCAAGAGAGAGCTCATTGGAGGACAAGTGAAGGCCTGTTGCTTTTTCTGATGAACGCTGCTTGTGCCTCAGTGCCAGTGATAGCCGTGCGTTGGTTAGAATGAGGCCGGTTGACGACCTGCAATCAAATTGTCTCTGTGCTAGACACACTAGACCTGTATCTGGAGTTATGGTCTGGGATGCGATTTCGTATGACGGTAGGAGCACTCTCGTGGCTATCCCACCCACCCTGACTGTGTATCTATATGTCAGTCTGGTTATTCTACGTGTTGTGCGGCAATTCATGAACAGCATTCCATGGGGTGTATTCCAACATGATACCATTCGCATACATACTGTTTTTGTAACTCAACATGCTCTTCACAGTATCACATGTCCCTTGGCCTGCTCGTTCACCAGACCTATCTCTAGTCGAGAACAAATCGGACATCACCGGACGACAACTCCAACGTCATCCACAAAGAGCCTTAACCGTCCCTGTATTGACCGACCAGGTGCAACATGTGTTGGAACCCCATACCATAAATTGACGTCCGGCACCTGTACAACACAATCCATGCCCGTTTGCCTGCTTACATTCAATATTCTGGCCTTTGCAACGGTTTAATGTACCAGCACTTCACATTAGAAGTGGCTTACCTCGCGCATACGCGACCTGAGACTTTGCAATGTGACTCACACAAATATGTTATCTCGACAAATGTATTCCTGGAATTTCATTATTCTGTATTAATTATTTTTTAGTGTTGGGACTTTTTCCGTCAGTGTATTTACTTCCTACACAAATAAATGTCGGAAAAATGATTAAGGACTAGATTCAAAGGATTTTTAATTAATGGTTTTCATAACAACTTTTCAGTAAAACACAATGCAGACTGAAAGTTCCTGGCAGATTAAAACTGTGTGCCGGACCTAGACTCGAACACAGACCATTGCTTTTCACGGGCACATGCTATATGAACTAAGTTATCCAGCTCAGTTGGGTGGTCACTTACTCATGGAAGGCAAAGTTCAAAGTCCCTGACTTTGACTCTCGTTCCGGCACACAGGTTCAATTTGCCAGGAGGTTCCATATCAGCCGACAGTACGCTGCAGAGCGAAAAATAGCTTGGCACATTTCAAACTGACGATAGAATTTGGCAACGTTCCTCTCTTCTTCATCGTACTCCTAAGGGAACTTCTGCACTCGCAGCGATTCATCTACTTAGTTACATGTTAACTGCATCTTGAACAAATCAGTCCACAGTAATACATTGATTGGTTTTAAAAGATAAAAAGAAGAACTAGTCTACTCAGTATGTAATACCACTGGGCACTAAAATTGCTACACCACGAAGATGACGTGCTACAGACGGGAAATTTAACCGACAGGAAGAAGATGCTGTGATATGCAAATGATTAATGATTACCTTTTCAGAGCATTCACACAAGGTTGGCGCCGGTGGCCACACCTACAACGTGCTGACATGAGGAAAGTTTCCAACCGATTTCTCATACACAAACAGCAGCTGACCGGCGTTGGCTGGTGAAACGTTGTTGGGATGCCACGTGTAAGGAGGAGAAATGCGTACCATCACGTTTCCGACTTTGATAAAGATCGGAGTGCAGCCTATCGCGATTGCGGTTTATCGTATCGCGACATTGCTGCTCGCGTTGGTAGAGATCCAATGACTGTTAGTAGAAAATGGAATCGGTGGGTTCAGGAGGGTAATACGGAACGCCGTGCTGGACCCCAACGGCCTCGTATCACTAGCAGTCGAGATGACAGGCATCTTATTCACATGGCTGCAACGGATCGTGCAGCCACGTCTCGATCCCTGGTTCAACAGATGGCGACGTTTGCAAGACAACCATCTGCACGAACAATTCGACGACGTTTGCAGCAGCATGGCCTGTCAGCTCGGAGACCATGGCTGCAGTTACCGTTGACGCTGCATCACAGACAGGAGCCCCTTCGATGGTGTACTCAACGACGAACCTGCGTGCACGAATGGCAAAACGTCATTTTTTCAGATGAATCCAGGTTCTGTTTACAGCATCATGATGGTCGCATCCGTGTTTGGTGACATCGCGGTGAATGCACATTGGAAGCGGTATTCATCATCACCATACTGGCGTATCACCCGGCGTGATGGTATGGGGTGCCATTAGTTACACGCCTCGGTCACCTCTTGTTCGCATTGACGGCACTTTGAACAGTGGACGTTACATTTCAGATGTGTTACGATCCGTGGCTCTACCCTTCATTCGATCCCTGCGAAATCCTACATTTCAGCAGGATAATGCACGACCGCATGTTGCAGGTCCTGTACGGGCCTTTCTGGATACAGAAAATGATCCCTCACCAATTGAAAACGTCTGGTCAATGGTGGCCGAGCAACTGGCTCGTCACAATACGCCAGTCACTACTGTTGATGAACTTCAGTATCGTGTTGAAGCTGCATGGGCAGCTGACACTTATACCCGTATCTTTTGACTACACTGACTTGGAATTTTAAAATGTTTACATCGTCAAGCCCCGTAGACATTAGTACACTCCTGGAAATTGAAATAAGAACACCGTGAATTCATTGTCCCAGGAAGGGGAAACTTTATTGACACATTCCTGGGGTCAGATACATCACATGATCACACTGACAGAACCACACGCACATAGACACAGGCAACAGAGCATGCACAATGTCGGCACTAGTACAGTGTATATCCACCTTTCGCAGCAATGCAGGCTGCTATTCTCCCATGGAGACGATCGTAGAGATGCTGGATGTAGTCCTGTGGAACGGCTTGCCATGCCATTTCCACCTGGCGCCTCAGTTGGACCAGCGTTCGTGCTGGACGTGCAGACCGCGTGAGACGACGCTTCATCCAGTCCCAAACATGCTCAATGGGGGACAGATCCGGAGATCTTGCTGGCCTGGGTAGTTGACTTACACCTTCTAGAGCACGTTGGGTGGCACGGGATACATGCGGACGTGCATTGTCCTGTTGGAACAGCAAGTTCCCTTGCCGGTCTAGGAATGGTAGAACGATGGGTTCGATGACGGTTTGGATGTACCGTGCACTATTCAGTGTCCCCTCGACGATCACCAGTGGTGTACGGCCAGTGTAGGAGATCGCTCCCCACACCATGATGCCGGGTGTTGGCCCCGTGTGCCTCGGTCGTATGCAGTCCTGATTGTGGCGCTCACCTGCACGGCGCCAAACACGCATACGACCATCATTGGCACCAAGGCAGAAGCGACTCTCATCGCTGAAGACGACACGTCTCCATTCGTCCCTCCATTCACGCCTGTCGCGACACCACTGGAGGCGGGCTGCACGATGTTGGGGCGTGAGCGGAAGACGGCCTAACGGTGTGCGGGACCGTAGCCCAGCTTCATGGAGACGGTTGCGAATGGTCCTCGCCGATACCCCAGGAGCAACAGTGTCCCTAATTTGCTGGGAAGTGGCGGTGCGGTCCCCTACGGCACTGCGTAGGATCCTACGGTCTTGGCGTGCATCCGTGCGTCGCTGCGGTCCGGTCCCAGGTCGACGGGCACGTGCACCTTCCGCCGACCACTGGCGACAACATCGATGTACTGTGGAGACCTCACGCCCCACGTGTTGAGCAATTCGGCGGTACGTCCACCCGGCCTCCCGCATGCCCACTATACGCCCTCGCTCAAAGTCCGTCAACTGCACATACGGTTCACGTCCACGCTGTCGCGGCATGCTACCAGTGTTAAAGACTGCGATGGAGCTCCGTATGCCACGGCAAACTGGCTGACACTGACGGCGGCGGTGCACAAATGCTGCGCAGCTAGCGCCATTCGACGGCCAACACCGCGGTTCCTGGTGTGTCCGCTGTGCCGTGCGTGTGATCATTGCTTGTACAGCCCTCTCGCAGTGTCCGGAGCAAGTATGGTGGGTCTGACACACCGGTGTCAATGTGTTCTTTTTTCCATTTCCAGGAGTGTATTTGACACAAATTTCAAATCGATAACATTACCCGTTCCTGAGCAAAATAGGTCTTAAATGATGGACAGAGAGACAGACGAACAACAAATGACCAAAAATATCTATTTAAAGAAGTAACGGAAAACCTAGATCAGGATGGTCAGATGGGTATTTAAACAGATAAAGAGAGAGAGAGAGAGTAAGAACTACAGCCAAAGGGTGTGGCCATCGCATATGGTATCTGTTTCAACAACTCAGGCACCTTACGGTCGCAACAGACAAAAAGCGACCAAAGACTGTGCAATTGCTACTGTATGAGAACGCCCGTCTTCGTTCTGCATATTTCACACAAGAACCTATCCAGGAGATTGGTTGGAAAACAACCGCAATCGCCCTTCATCTTGTAATCTAGCGCCCTCAAACGTTCAAACGTTTATCTTTGTGGAACAATTATCAAGAAAACTTCTTTATGGACGAAAATGAACTTTATTTGGACTGACGATATCTTTATCTCCTAACCACTAGCTTTTTACAGGCGTGGAATCCAAAAGCTGTCTCATCACCGTCATACTGTTTTAGTTAATGAGGGGGGAGACGGAGTATAATATTGATGGCTAATTTCACTCCTATGTTTATTATATTCAATAAACCAACGAGAAGCGTTACAGCAGTGATGCTCTGTCCTAATAAATATGAATTACATTTTACTAGGATATCGCCGGCCGCGGTGGTCTCGCGGTTCTAGGCGCGCAGTCCGGAACCGTGCGACTGCTACGGTCGCAGGTTCGAATCCTGCCTCGGGCATGGATGTGTGTGATGTCCTTAGGTTAGTTAGGTTTAAGTAGTTCTAAGTTCTAGGGGACTGATGACCACAGCAGTTGAGTCCCATAGTGCTCAGAGCCATTTGAACCATTTACTAGGATATCCCTAAGACAAGTGTCTAATTTAATAAAACAAATGCTATCTGAACACGAGCCTGCCCAAAAAATCACGCATTAGCAAGGCATTACCCAATTATTAGCCTGATGTGGTCTGTGTCTAGTGAAGTCCCTTGTCGCATCCAACAAGCATATCGGGATTACCTCGAATATTTATAAACCTTGTAGTGAGAGTAGACCTAAAGAGAAACCCTGCTAACAAATTATTCTTTGCTACACGTAATAAATTGAATTGTGTATTCGCAAAAAACTAAGATGTGTGTCACTATAAACAAAAAATGGAAAATTTTAACAAGGGAACAAGTCGCAATTTCTTCAATTTTTCACCTGTAGATCTAGAGGGTACTAAATCTAAATTGCAATGGTACCGTACTCAAGATGGTGAAGTTAAGATTCCCTTAACGGTGTTCGCTCTGGAAACTTACAGTCGCTAAGAGAAGACGTAAAAAGCTGACAAAATGTTTCGCAAGATTAGACCCTAGAGCTAATGCTGCATTCTCTGCAAGTGGCGGCCACATAACCACTTAGCGAGTCAGTATTACATGAGTATGCTCCCTCCGCGCTATTGTTGAGTAGCAGAGATAAATAGAAATGTTAAATATAGGTCACAGACTCTGTATGGAATGACCTAGAATCAAACAACAAATTTGACTCCCAATATTACACCGTAAGAGCGACAGGACGTCAAACTGGCCGACTTGGAGCAGGAGAGGCAACACAGTACATTTTAATTTCCCCTGTCTATACTTTTACAAATAAATTCATAAAACTTTGTCAGCATGACCAGGTAGGATTCAGGATTTACACTCATTGCAGAGGAAGTTCAAATACGTAGCAAAATAAACATTTTTTTCATGTGAAATCTCATCATTTTTTTCACTTACTATTCGCTGCATTTGTTGCTATAGGTACACTTTTCCTCATAAGTAAGAGATATCCTTCGATGAATTTTGCACAGCATACAAACCATACTTACAAGTGTATGAAACTCTAGAATTTATTTAATTTATGAAAAAATGAATGAGCTGTTATATTTTAAAATTCATGTTTAGAAGAAACTCAAATTTTATGGTTGCCTATCTCTATTTTTACCAAAGTTTTTAATAGGTGTGGAAAATTCTAGAGTTTCATACACCTGTAAGTATGGTTTGTATGCTGTGCAAAATTTTTGCAAACTAATCGTGGAGACATGGAAAATCCAAGCAACGTAGACAGTTTTAACGTCAAAAGATTTGTAATTAAAACTTTAATTACCTTGCAGGTCGATTACTTTTATCCGGTCATGCGAAGGAGCGCTTTCAACTGAAACGGCAAACGGTCTCGAAAACAGCCCGAAAACATAAGTAAGACTGATAGTGTCCTTAAATCCTTATAAAACTGTCGCTGTAATTCTTGCAGGCTACAACGAATTCTTCAAACATCGCTCTTTCTTTAATGCCAAAGACAACTGGATTGTCATGTCAGATCTTCTTTTTACCAGTGTGTGACACACAAAATGTGAAGTCTGTAATCCATTTCGGATATCCTAATTTTCGTTCCTGCGCTCATTTTCCTTCATAAATTTAACAGTAGTCAGATTTGAACGGAAAAATCGTTCCGGCATGCCCGTTGACTTAGCCATTGAACTTTGGGGTAGTAAGAAAATGGAATAATGGGTGCGACTTTAGAAATTTTACTATTCGTACCTTCAATTTCTTCAAGTGCTCTATGCCTGCAAATCCTTGATGTGCAGAATAGTGAATCTCATCAGTTGATCGTTGCAATTTTATGCTCTGTCATTGTCATCTAAAAGTTTAAATCCGTTCTGCATGGTACTATAATGTCGTTTCGTAGCAAATAAGCAGTATCGTCATTCCCATTCATTTTAAAGGACTGTGACGATAGATTGATGGACTTTCTTTTGTTTTGCAAACAGCCACTGGGTATATGGCCGTCCTTCAAAGCAAATAGCGAAGGTTTAACAGCGCTGACACCACGATTCTGCCGATTTCAAGAGAATTGTGCAGGCCATAAAATGTCGCATCGCAATACTAAATGGTATTTCGCGCGCCTCCGGGTACTTCCTAGAAGGACCGAGCAAAGCCGTGCGACAGGTTGGTCCTTGGCCTACACCCGGCGCACACACGCTGCGCTCGTGACCTTTGGCACACCGTGGGAGGTCCTGCTGTAGGTGAATTCAGTACTGAAACACATGCATCATATACCTGAAAACGTTTGGTATATATGGAGAGGTTGGCTCAGGAGAAGAAGTTGCATCAAATCATTCAGAGAACTGGAGAAAAAAAAGAAACAAAAATATTTCATTAGAGTATTATGTATATGTCGTTGTAGTTGTGGTTTCAGTTCGAAGATTCGTTTGACGTAGTTCTCTACGCTCATCCAACAAGTGCATTATCTCTACATAACTACTGGAACCTGCTGCCACTTGGACCTTCTTACTACATTCAAATCTAGGTCATTCTAAATGTCCCCATACCCTCCCTGCTACAAACACTACAATCAATTACCAAGTCACGTTTCCTTGATGCTTCAGGATGTGTCCTACTATATGATTCCTCCTTTAAGTGAAGTTGTGAAATAGATATCTTTCGTTCCCGAATCGATTCAGTACCTCCTCATTATCCGATCTATCCTTCTAATCTTCAGTGTTCTTCTGAAGCACCACATTTCAAAAGTTTCTGTTTTGTTCTTGTCTGTAGCCCATGTTTCAATTCCGTTCAAGGCAACACTCCAGACAAATACAACATTAAATTTATATAGGATGTAAATTAGTTTCTCATTTTCAAAAATGTTTTTTCTTGCTGTTGCTCCCTACTTTTTTTGTTGTCTCCACTTCGGCCTTTGCACTTATTTTGCTGCCTAAATAACAACTCATCTACTGCTTTGAGTACCTTATTTCCTAATCTAATTCCCACAGCATCACATGGTTTAATTATACTACATTTCATTATTCATTCTACTTCTGCTGTTATTTATCATATCACCTGTTTTTGTCTCTGAACTTCAACTTCCTTTACATATTTCTCCTTGGTATCCTTGACTGGTTGCTCAATGCATAGATAGAATAACATCTGGAATAGACTACAATACTCTCTCACTGCCTTCTCACAACCACTACCCTTCATGTCTAGTTTTTACATAAGTTCTAGATAGCCTTTCGCTCCCTGTATTTTATAGGTGCTACCTTCAGAATTTCAGTGCGTCTTCCAATCAACATTATCCAATGTTTTCTCAGAATCGATGAATGCCATAAACATAAGTTTACCTTTCTTCAACCTATTTTCTAAAACAGGATCATTATTGCCTCACATGTTCCTACATTTCTCTGGAAGTCAAATTGATCTTCCCTGAGCTCAGCTTCCATTTTTTTTTTTGTCTTTGATAGTTCTGTATATAATTTGTGTTAGTGTTTTGCAACCACGACTTATTAGTCCGATAGTTCTGCAATAGTCTCATCTGTCAGTAATTGGCACCGTTGGGACTGGAATTATTACGTTCTTCTTGAAGTCTGGGTGTATTTTTACTATATCGTTTGAATTCCCAATGGAACTGTTTCGTCATGGTATTTTCTCCCAAGGATTGTAAAAATTTTGATGGACTGTCGTCTACACTAAATACATTGGTCTGACTTAAGTGCTTCACTGATCTGTGAATTCAGTTCAGTATCTCGTGTGTTACCCAGGAACTCTGTTTGTCTATCAATAAAGCCGCTGTCGGTATTAAGCTTTGTAGCAGAAATTCTTGACCAAAGGGAATTTGTTCCAACAGGAATTAACATTCAGATAGACCAACAATCGACAGTGCAAATAATTTATTCACCAATCATAACGTGGTGCCTGCGTAGTGTGTGGGGTCATGGGGTGTCGATGCTGTTAACTTATAATTTATCATCATCTTCCATGTGAAATGTTAAGTACGAGTTATAATGACACAACAAAGAGCTGTTGTTGAACTGTGTCCAGTAAATGAGCTTTGCAGTTTGCAGTACATATAAGACAGAAAAAATAATTACAACAATTACCAAAGAGTCTGGGTATCCAAATCGTTACCCCTAATCTTAATTTATGGTGTTAAAGTTGCAGTCTGTGAATCCGAGCCGATCTGTGTGGCGAGCGGTTCTAGGCGCTTCAGGCAGGAACCGCGCGACATCTACGGTTGGCGGTTCGAATCCAGCCTCGGGCATGGATATATGTGATGTCCTTAGGTTGGTTATGTTTAAGTAGTTCTAAGTTCTAGGGAACTGATGACCTCAGATGTTAAGTCCCATATTGCTCAGAGCCATTTGAACCCATTGTTCGTGAATCCGAAAATTATTTACCATTACTATTTAGCTTCAACTCCTAGTTACAGAAATGCAAATAAAATGCATTGGCCTACTGGTTTGGTTAATTATGTAACCGCCTGCTCCATGTCTTTCAAAAGCAAGTAAGAGACGCAACGGGTAAGGTGCGAAAACATTTGCCCCAAACATCTTCTCACCAGTCACAGAAAAATGAATGATGAAGTTATTCTTCATTGGTAAAATATATATAGCCGATTTCTCTGTGTAGCCAATATAGCTCATTTGGTTAAGTGATGGAGCTATAGTGGCTACACATACTATTACTGTCCCTCCAAGTGTATCTTTCTGTATGTGCCATCTACTTGTCAGTACCTGGCGTACTTAGTATCATGGCAGGGAAGGTGAAACATCCTCATCACAAGGACTTCGTTGTCGCTGATGGGTCTTGTGAAGATGCAAAAGAAGATCTGAAGAAGAAGAAGAAGAAGAACGGAATACTCCTTCCTGATAATATACGATCAATTACTGTAGGCCCATGCAAGTGTGACAAGACTAATGTCTTCATGACGCTGATAACACATGTAGATGGAGTCCGGTTTGAACATGTTTGTGTATTCTCAAGAACACTGTTTCAGCTCGAGTGTCAGCCATTACAGGAGATACTGCGAGGTGTAAAGGGTGTCACATACACGACATTCAGTGAAAATGGTGATATCCTTCTTCCACCTGAAATAGCAAAGCCAAACACTATCTTCATATTTGACAATGTTGCTGTGGAAAACCAGGACCAAATCAAATTCGAAAATATTTCCGTTTCGGTCGTCATATGGGTGCTGATGTATTTTATCTAAGCCAAACATTTTTCAGAATCCCGAAACAGTTGCTTAGAAATAATGCGATCCTCTTTATAGTCTTCAAACAAGACAATCTGTATTTAAAACACATTTACCAGGCACATGTAGAACTCGACATGTCGTTCAATGATTTTGTACAGGTATGTGCTGATTGCTGGAATCATTCATAGTACGGGTTTCTCGTTATTGATAAAACAAGAAAACTGAATGATTGTAGGTACAGGCGAAACTTTAAAGTGTTTCTGTATATATGGCCTGGTAAGAGATGTGAATCAGCGGTATACGCTGCACAATGGACAAAATCGAGCTCATGTCTAGCTCTCAACCCGAGCGAATGGGTATACACAGACATAAGATTCGCTTGTACATGGATGCGAAAATTCATACTATTGTGCATAAAGTTGGAGGTATGCGTAGGGAACTAGAGACGTATTACCAGTCTCTTCTGAGAATGGTCAATTCATCAAATGAGTTAGTTAATAAAATCTTTAAGAAAGTAACCGACTAAACTGAAAAGGTCCAGGCTATTGAAACGAAAATAGATTTAGAGGTCCTTGTTGCTGAGAAGGGGAAGCCGGCACATAATACGAGGAAGAAGAGCGGATATACAAAGCCTCACGCTGCGGAGGCTTCGGATTATTATACACCGAGATGTCAACGAAGCAGAAAGTCATACAAGCGCGGAAAGCGGTTCGAGAGAAATTACGGTTGCTAAGGTTGGGGCATATGAATCGACAGCAAACACTAAGAGAGACCTTTAAGCCGGTTACTGAATCTATCAGGTAGCTCTCATCAAAAACAAAACCATTCGATAACGACGGTGTTGCCACTGACGAATTCACCATTCATCATCCGTCACGCCCCTGATCAGATAGCTAGAACACTCAGCGCTAGCAGGGGAAGACCGTACATGTTGGACATGCATCCTATAAATGTAACTGATGACACAGTACAGATTGGTGATAGGCGGTTTGAGAGTGAATCTTATTTCCTGAAACCTACCAAAGTACCTATAAATTATTCAGTTAATCATAGGGAAATGTACCGTGAAATACGGCATTTGACTGATGTACATAAGATCGCAAAAAGCAACAATAAATATACAAACATTATAAAACCAATCCTTATGGCAAAAACAACAACAGCAACAGCAGTGGCGATGGTATTGACATTGAGCATAAAGCAGTGAACAATGGAATCCTGCAGCATATACATTATGACGGCCCCAACGAGCTAATAGATCGACTACGGCAGCTCATAGCATCAGCTGTTGCAGGTAATACAGCTCATTCGAATTAGGCTGTTTAAATAATCTCCGATCATAGAGAAAGAGGTATCATCGAATAAGTATGGAGCCAGTAGTTCGAGAACTGCACAAACCAGCACGCAAAACATTTCTCCGTAGGCATGTTATGGTTTAAGGTTTGGATGACTTATGGTAAGCTGATCTTGTAGATCATGGGGATATTCACATGAGAATAATGGGTTCAAATATATTTTGATGGTTATTGATACATACTCCAAATTTGCCTGGGCATTACCTGTTAAGACAAAACGGGTAGAAACGTTGCGGATGTGTTTGAGCGTTTGCTACAGACAGGGACGAATCGATGCCCAAACAACCTCCAAACTGATCACGGCAGAGTTTTACAATAGGTATTTCAAGAGCTTGATGCAGCGGTATGGTATGCATCAATACTCAACATTCACCCGCCTGAAGGAAAGTATCGTGGAGCGCCCGAACAGAACAATAAAAGGTCCAATGTGGATGAGTTTTAACGTTCGCGACTCATACAAATGGAAAGATATCCTCCCAGAAATAACTGCTCAGTATAATCGAACCAAACACAGCACAATAAAAATGAGACCAATCGACGTACATGATAATGGACTCATGGATACGGTGTATTATCACATTAAAATACTGGAGTCACGCAGACAGAAATTTAATGTAGGTGATTTGGTACGTATCTCAAAACACAAGACAGCATTTGAGAAATCATATCTACAGAACTGGTCAACAGAGATAATTATAGTTTCAAATGTGCAAAGAACGAATCCTAGAACTTATATATTGAAGGATAGTAAAGGCGAAGAAATTGCAGGCTGTTCCTACGCCGAGGAGTTGCAGAAAAGCTCAGAACCGGATGTGTTTCTCGTGGAGAGAGTCATAAGACGTCGGAGAAATAGAGCACTGGCCAAATGGCTTGGTTTTCCTGCAGCACAAAACAGTTGAAATAATGTTGAAGATTTGCTATATAATGGGGACGCACAGTCCACAGCCACCACAGTAGCGTAACATGCGTGCTTGCACACGCATTAGAGGAGATGGTGGTATTCTAGACAAACTGCCAACGGAATTATACACTCCGGGAGATAACTACTGTGGACATGGATCAAAGTTTCAGAAACGCTTAGCACGAGGTGATAAGGGGGTTAATCTGCTCGACGAAGCGTGTATAGAACACGACATTGCATACGCCGCAAATAAAGATCTCTCGAGTCGTCACATTGCTGATAGGATTTTAGCTGATAAAGCTAAGGCTTAGGCAGAAGGAAGGATATTGGTATATGTCAATGCATCGCAGCATTTTCTGATAAAACCATGAGTGGAAAAATTAAATTGGGCTTAGGAGTGATGAATTTCAAGCGAGTTATGCTGCACGTTATGCACTAAACAAGAAGTAGAAGGGTGGGGAGCAGAGCTGTTTGAAGAACTGTATCCTTACAGCGATGTATGCAGCTAAGAACGCTCTGAAGAAGAAAGGTACGGGGAGAAGAAGAAGACAATCAGTCAAAGTACCTCGAGTTCTACCAATACCTAAGACGTTTGGTGGTTTTCTTCCATTACTCATCTCAGCCCTCTCCGCACCCTCGGCGGTAGAGTCCCTCGCCGGTGGTGCTGCAGCTATTGCTCGAACAGCCAAGAACGCGCAAAACTCCCAAGCGCAGTTAGAAGAGGCAAGAAGACATAACCGCATGATGGAAGCCGCAGCCATCGTAAAAGGAATATACTTGATACCGTACAGGAAAGGGCTTGGTCTATTCATATATTTTTAAAAAGCCCAATAGCGATCCTACCAGATTGACCACTCACAAATACAAATCTTCTTAAGTTTGATAGAAAAAAATTCAACACTCCTAGATTCCGTGGTGTGTTTATGCTGGATACATTACCGAAGACTATGTGGAAAACTGGTGAATGTGGTATTATGAATTTAGATGTTGCTAGAGGTCCCGGCACCCACTGGGTGTTATGTTATGAAAAATACAGATGCCTCTACTATTTCGACTCATCTCGTGACCCACAACCGCCAGAAGAATTAGATACTTCACTAGCAAAAGCCCTGTGTTCTACAATCTTCGGCGCGTCAGAACATTAATACAAACCTCTGCGGGCATCTATGCATCATGTTTCTCTTGACGTTTACAAAGAATAAGAATCAGAATGTATAAGGAGGAGCTTTAAACAGTCCTTCATCAGTTGAGGATCAAACGCAATGTCGTACACTTTGACGTTAAAAGAACGATCATCTGTATAGCGTGCAAATTACCTCCCTCCAATTGATTTGAGCATTGGTGTATGGAGTATTGCATTGATTGGACTGGAGACGCTCAACAGCATCCCAAATATGCCCGAGACTAACAAGAAACTGCTTCTGGATATTAATTGTGGAAACAGAACCGGGGGCAGACGATATCGACGATTTAAACGAAATCTTAAAACAGTCTGAAAAAGGTATTGAGCTACGTGCAAACATCAATACAGTTAAATCTGGAATGAGGACTGTAAATGCAATGATTGACTTTAACCAGAAAGATTCAATAGGGCGCTAACTGGGTTTCACAAAAGGGTAGGTTTTGAAGAAGGATCCTAGTAAATTCTACAAGTCAGATCAGACTGTGGACATACTGCCCGTCAGCACAATGTGAGTCGAGTGTATAATATTGTTGAGACTCCTACCAATACAATGTACCTTCCAGTGACAGTTTAGATATTGAACTATCTGGAGTTGCGTATTGTGGACCAGAATAATCAACTTGTTGACTTTCGTGGTGAGGAAATCATTGTACGATTACATCTAAGGCAGGATGGGCATACGGTATAAAACCAGTGCACGTAATCTACAGCACATCACTTCGCTGCCGAACCGCAAAGTGATAACACAAGCGAACTACGAGTTTCTTAAATAAGTTGGTTTAAACGTAACAGTGACGTCCTCTCTCAATATAACCAATCCAGTGGAGTATGATGAGCAAATTATACGTCAGTAATACTTCTCGCATAAACCTTATGCTTCAACCACATTTAACAAGAATGATGAAATTAGGATTGTCATCCAGCTCCGAGACGCCCTGAGCTTCCATGCAGGAGTTTCATATATTTGGAGAGGTCATTCAAGAAAACCAACGACAGTGATACAGTGGGATCCAAGCTTATACATAACGCTCTAACATTCCTGT
Source organism: Schistocerca serialis cubense (assembly GCF_023864345.2). NCBI lineage: Eukaryota > Metazoa > Arthropoda > Insecta > Orthoptera > Acrididae > Schistocerca > Schistocerca serialis. Next base: position 576,331,436 of record NC_064640.1, on the reverse strand, counting down.
TTCAAGAGATACGCTATGAGCTCAATGGGTCTGAGTTCGACTGTACACGCAATGTCGGCATAACATTAACCCTTAAAACATATGTCTCTGTATCACCCACGGATTTGAATGGTTTAGAAAATGCGGTGATTCGTTGACGATCTGGCAAATAGAACAGTTGCAGAGTACAAGCGACTTACTGCATGCATACCTCTAAAAATGCTCAAGGGCTACTTTGAGGCCACGAGGCAGATTATTACGAATGCGAAACAGGAACTCATTCTGGTATAGAGTGCGACGGATAATAACATTTAAGGAGCCTCAAGAGGAGAATATGATCACAATCAGCAAGACAATAGGGAAAATGCTTCACATCAGTGTACCAGACGAGGAGCGCTTGAAGCTTTTAAAAGTCCTGAATTCCACTGCATTTCTATCACTAACATTTCGCTCATGGTAAGTTTTCGAATACCGAGTACTACCACCTGCAAGCAGACAAACATGGGCTATTAAAACCTCTTCACAGCTAGAGACACCTAGATTCATCATACTAGCGTTTCAAGCTGATAGAAGATGTAATCTAGCAAATGACGCCACTGTGTTCGACAACTGCAGGTTAACTAATGCCAAAGTCTCCCTGAACTCAAAATTCTATCCATATGACAATTTACACCTGGAGTGGGACGAAAATTTATACAGTCTAACATATGACATGAATGCAAGGTTTCGTGCTTCTTACTATGAAAATGCTGAAGAAGAAGGAGGAGGGCGTCTACTCAGTGCACAAAAGTTTAAGGCACTATCACTGATCTTTGTAATAGACTGTTCGAATCAGAACGAGATAATTAAGTTTGGACCATATACAGGGTGAGTCACCTAACATTACCGCTGGATATATTTCGTAAACCACATCAAATACTGACGAATCGATTCCACAGATCGAACGTGAGGAGAGGGCCTAGTGTAATTGGTTAATACAAACCATAAAAAAATGCACGGCAGTATGTTTTTTTAACACAAACATACGTTTTTTTTAAATGGAATCCCGTTAGTTTTGTTAGCACATCTGAACATATAAACAAATACGAAATCAGTGCCGTTTGTTGCATTGTAAAATGTTAATTACATCCGGAGATATTGTAACCTAAAGTTGACGCTTGAGTACCACTCCTCCGCTGTTCGATCTTGTGTATCGGAGAGCACCGAATTACGTAGGGATCCAAAGGGAACGGTGATGGACCTTAGGTACAGAAGAGACTGGAACAGCACATTACGTCCACATGCTAACACCTTTTTATTGGTCTTTTTCACTGACGCACATGTACATTACCATGAGGGGTGAGGTACACGTACACACGTGGTTTCCGTTTTCAATTACGGAGTGGAATAGAGTGTGTCCCGACATGTCAGGCCAATAGATGTTCAATGTGGTGGCCATCATTTGCTGCACACAATTGCAATCTCTGGCGTAATGAATGTCGTACACGCCGCAGTACATCTGGTGTAATGTCGCCGCAGGCTGCCACAATACGTTGTTTCATATCCTCTGGGGTTGTAGGCACATCACGGTACACATTCTCCTTTAACGTACCCCACAGAAAGAAGTCCAGAGGTGTAAGATCAGGAGAACGGGCTAGCCAATTTATGCGTCCTCCACGTCCTATGAAACGCCCGTCGAACATCCTGTCAAGGGTCAGCCTAGTGTTAATTGCGGAATGTGCAGGTGCACCATCATGCTGATACCACATACGTCGACGCGTTTCCAGTGGGACATTTTCGAGCAACGTTGGCAGATCATTCTGTAGAAACGCGATGTATGTTGCAGCTGTTTGGGCCCCTGCAATGAAGTGAGGACCAATGAGGTGGTCGCCAATGATTCCGCACCGTACATTTACAGTCCACGGTCGCTGTCGCCCTACCTGTCTGAGCCAGCGAGGATTGTCCACGGACCAGTAATGCATGTTCCGTAGATTCACTGCCCCGTGGTTTGTGAAACCCGCTTCATCGGTAAACAGGTAGAACTGCAACGCATTCTCTGTTAATGCCCATTGACAGAATTACACTCGATGATTAAAGTCATCACCATGTAATTGCTGATGTAGCGACACATGAAACGGGTGAAAGCGGTGACGATGCAGTATGCGCATGACACTACTTTGACTCAGTCCACCGGCTCTCGCAATGTCCCGTGTACTCATGTGTGGGTTCATGGCAACAGCGGCTAACACACCAACTGCACACGCTACTCATGTGACGGGCCTGTTACGGACCCGTTTGCGTGCTACGACCATACCTGTTGCATACAGTTGGCGGTAGATGTTTTGCAATGTGCGGCACGTTGGATGCTCTCTGTCCGGATACCGTTCTGCATACACCCTGCAGGCTTCAACTGCATTTCGTCGACACCGCCATAGATGACTATCATCTCCGCCTTTTCAGAGTTCGAATACACTATGGTCACAGTTCCTACAACACTACACTATCACAGACGTCTGGTAACACGATGCACTACAGTTGGTCTCCATGCGGAGACGAATGCAGAATAACAATAGCAGCAAGCGCCACATGCGGAACTGCGACAGCTAGCCCAAACCACAACAGTGCACTACAGCCACACTCGTAAACACGGTCGTCATCGTAAACATGTCCCTGCAGATGCTGCTCGCCGACCGTGGCCCGTGTTTGTTACAACACGCAACTGAACGTCGGAGGTTTTAAGCGTCAGCTTTAGGTTACAATATCTCCGGATGTAATTAACATTTTACAATGCAACAAACGACACTGATTACGTATTTGTTTATATGTTCAGATGTGCTAACAAAACTAACGGGGTTCCATTTAAAAAAACGTAGGTTTGTGTTAAAAAACGTACTGCCGTGCATTTTTGTATGGTTTGTATTAAACAATTACACTAGCCCCTCTCCTCACGTTCGGTCTGTGGAATCGGTTCGTCAGTATTTTATGTGGTTTACGAAATATATCCAGCGGTAACGTTAGGTGACTCACCCTGTATATACTTATATATATGGTGCGTCAAAAAAATGTATACACGCTTTGAACTGTCATAGACAATTTATTTCCCGTTCTACAAGGTTAAATATCTGTGAGAAAGTAATGTTCTGTTTCTTCAACAGGTGGCAGCAGTGGCAAGGAAGTAACTGCAACATGGCGGACGTGCGTTTGAGCTTTGAAGCGCGGAAGCAGATAATTAAGTAGTACTGGAAGTTTGAGAGTCTGGTTGCGGTTCGAAGACAGTGGAGAAGTGAGTATGGTACAGAACCACCTTCAAGGTTAACAATTACACGCCTATGAGACAAATTCGAAATTCATTGAACAGTGAAATGCATAAAGGTCGATCAGGGCGACCTCATACAGCTACAGGTGATGATTCCACAACTGTGGTCTTGGAACTGTTTCAGCGTTCTCCTCAAAAATCTTCAAGGCAAGTGGCACGTGAGAGTAATGTAAGTGCTAGTAGTGTGCTACGCATTCTGAAGAAAGGCAAGTTTCGTGTGTACATTCCAAGACTGGTGCAACAGCTAAGTGACGACGATCCAGATCGAAGGTTAGAATTTTGTGAATGGGTTCAGGAGATGGTGAGACGTGAACCGGGATTTATGGGTAGCATAATTTGGTCGGATGAAGCCTAATTCAAACTCAATGGAACTGTCAATAGGCACAATTGTCTGTACTGGGCTGAAGACAATCCTCACATTACAGTTGAAAAGGCTGTGAATTTGCCTGGTGTAAATGTGTGGTGTGGTTTGTCTGCAAGGGGACTCATTGGGCCTTTCCGCTTTGAAGGTACTGTTACTGGAGAAACGTACCTAACAATGCTTGCTGACTCCATATTCCTTGCTATTCGTGCATTATATGGTAATGATGAGTTTTATTTCCAACAAGATGGCGCCCCGCCGCACTATCATAGGGACGTACGAGCATACCTGGATCACAGTGTGTCAGGCCAGTGGATAGGATGCAGGGGACCAATCGAGTTTCCTGCACGCTTTCCAGATCTCACGTCGCTGGATTTCTTCCTATGAAACACAGTAAAAGATGAGGTGTACAAACGTAAACCTCGTAACCACTTTAAGCCTCCCATTTCCAGAAATTTAATATTGTAGAACGGGAAATAAATTTTCTATGACGCTTCAAAGTGTGTATACAATTTTTTGACGCACCCTGTATATATATTACACGCACCATGTGTGGGTTGTAAATACAGTAGTTTTTAAATTTTTCACGTGCCACTAGCCATCCAAGTCGGACTAGTTTTTAAGTGTACATATATCTATGTAGCTCACAGTCCATCAGAATTGTTATTATAAAAACCTTTCCTATAGGGGGCTGTTGAAATTAGATTCTAAGTGTGCACAGTCCTCACTTTACTGGGATGATCCTGTCATACCCTATACAGATATGGTGACGTCGCTTCAATTATTCAACCACATGGATACCATCATCTACATGAAGGAGAAGGACAAGATCTCATGTGTGCGTCCAATCTTATAGTTTGCTGCTATTCAAGACCTGGAATTCTATGAGTCTCCTGCTCTCCATGGACTCAAGAAGAAGAAAAAGAAGAAGATATGTCAAAATAGTGTTGCTGTGTCTGCTTATGAAAATGTAAAATTACTTTTAAGTTGGATGAGAAATAAATGAATTTTTACCTCATAACCTCCGTGTTCTTTTTTTTTTTTTTTACAACCATGTTCCCACTCTGACAGTGTCTATGTCTGTATAATTTTAGACATGTCTGCTATGTATCGTTGGAATCTGACATGATCACATGCCTCCTACTCCCATATCCCAATTCGTGCTGCACAGTAGGCGTAACTCCATGTAACCATTCTATATGATTTGTTATCTTCCATCTTAAACTTCACCTCCTTAATAGCACTCATTTTCAGCAAAACTAATGTCATTACTAACTTGCACAGCCAAACAAATACGTACAGTGACGAATTTTTTCTTCGTTTATTCAGTTCACACAAAGGCAATATAGTTCCTGAGGTACAATATAATTCTTGAGGGACAATGTAGTTTTTGAAGTACAGAATAGTATTCTTGAGGTACAAATTGACTGCAATTCCAATGCAGAGATACTTTTAACTTAGACGCGACAACAGTAACACTGGTCGAGAATTTTTTTTTTTTACAATTTTTTCCCAGTAACACTGGAAATTTTTTTATAAATCTACTCTAAAAACTAATGCAGAGATACTATCTTTACTACAACTAAATTCCACAGTCCTAGTAGCATAGTTTTTACAATAATTCTGATGGACTGTGCACACTTAGAATCTAATTTTAACAGCCCGCATAGAAAAGGTTTTGCAATAACAATTCTGAAGGATTGTGAGTTATATACATATATATACACTTAAAAAGTATTCTGACTTGGATGGCTAGCGGCAGGTGAAAAACTTAAATCTATTCTATTTACAAGACACACATGGTGCATATATATGTATATATATATATATATATATATATATATATATATATATATATATATATATATATATATATATACGCTACACTCAGAGTCCCCCACCCCTTCTCTCATAACAAGTGAGCAATGTGAGTATGGGAGAGTTTCAATCCCATCATTACAAATGACCCTTTATCATCATGAGGCGACAGGCCGATTTTAGACTGCAGCACAGTGTACACCTTGTGTCCTCTCGATCGAATATTGGTCTGCCATGCCACATGCGGCGGCTGCGGTGGAGCATCGCGAACACTGCTGTACAGGCACCGCAAATAGTCTTCGAGGGAGAAGGCTTTCGGTGCCATACGACGCACACCCTTGGCCTGCCTCTGGGTAGCATCTTCCAGCACGTGATATGCATGCATTTTTGAGTGCAGACCTACAAACTCCACAATCGGCAATCCATTCGTCTCGTACTTCATGAGACCAATAACGTTCTTGTTCTGTGGAACAATACCATAAGGGTTATTGGCCGTGTATGAGGACGTGTCGAATTCATTTCCGTGGTACCTCATTACTTCATATGGATTACAGTTCTGCACCCAATAGATGAAGCTATCTGTATCCCTATAAAGTAATTTAGGATCTGTGAAATCAGTTTTTGCAAACTCATAATTAATAGCAGTACATGTGGAGTTTGGATAGACCAAGTATGCACATCACCACATAAATAGGTTTCGTAATCTCTACTGCAGTCTTCGCCATCTCCACAGCAACAAAGTTCTTAGAATGAGATTTTCACTCTGCAGTGGAGTGTGCGCTGGTATGAAACTTCCTGGCAGATTAAAACTGTGTGCCGGACCGAGACTCGAACTCGGAAGTTTGGAAGGTAGGAGACGAGGTACTGGCAGAAGTAAAGCTGTGTGGACCGGGCGTGAGTCGTGCTTGGTAGAGCACTTGCCCGCGATAGGCATAGATCCCGAGTTCGAGTCTCGGTCCGACACACAGTTTTAATCTGCCAGGAAGTTTCAACAAAGTTCTTGTTGAATATGGCGACCCACTTAAAATTTGGTCTGCCAATGCATTTTCTTACGCAATAACGCCCATCCCATTCGGTTCGAATCAAAATTTCACGCCGTTCCCACAAATTATCCAGTGTTTTAGCAAAGACTGAAGTATTCATTAATTTGTAAAATTCTTTCTCAAAGTCACACATTGCGGAATCTCTCTGTCTCATATTCAAATCAATATATTCCTTCAACCTGGGGGGCTGCTTGAAAGAGACAGCTCAGGTGATTCTAACCGACTCCATACCCAAACTGAGACACTGCTGGAGATTATGATAATGAATAATGTATCTCCGCTTATTCCCCATCATTGACATCAGTTTTGGAACTAGTTACTCTGGACACAGCAACAAATCGGCGTGCGCATCATGCAAACTAATAGGGTATGTAAGTTCTGCCTCCACCACATACCCAACATCAGAATCAGCTGTCATAATCCCCACGATTTTTCCACCTAATCCCTTGCATTCGTTTTCGGGCATCAATCGAAACACACCAATCGGCAGTGATTGCTGCATGGCATGTCGGTATAAGTTACTTACATCCAGGTACATTATGTAATTTGAATCAAGGGATGTGTTGAACCTGTCACCCATCCGCAGGTTATTTGTCTTTGCATTCCTATGGACACAGTGGTAAAGTCCCCGACGGATCCCTCTCTCAAAAAAAAAGAAGTATGTCGGTATCAGTTTATAATTCAATGCTGCATTTCGTTTTCTTGAGCATTGCGGACATGACAACCAAGGTACCGTGTAATAAAAGGTGGGATCCTGAGAATGTGTGGCGAAATTTCTCCAAAAAGTCTGCAAGCAAGCGCACGTCTGTGTCCATGTAAAGCCATGCGTACTCTCCTAAAGTTAAGATGTTGAATTCCCACCAGACATTCACAGCCTGCTCATATTCTGCATCCATTATGGCATCACGGGGAAGGTTGCTGGAGAATGCAGTTACGTCGGGTAGCCTGGTTTCGTTGAGTTTCGCCAGACTATCCACATACTCATATGGGAAAACACCCTTCCTAGTCACAAGTTGAGACTTTTCCTCATCGGGAAATGCAGCTCAGGTGATATGCATATCCTCCCATGGTAGAGTTTCAACGAGTTCCTGAAGTGGCGCCTGCATAAAACTTAGCGCATCAAGGAAGCGGAGCGTAATTCTTGGCGCCATTCGTTTGGAGATAGAAATGTACTTCTCAGTACTCTCAGGTAGGACACTGACCCAATCTTTCTCCATGCCGAAATCAGCCAAGTGCTCAACTAGAAAGTGAACGTCATGACCGCTTAAATTATGGAATCCTTGGTAGCTGGTACTTCAAATTGCACGCATTGTGAGCTGCACCATGGAACTTCCCTGTAAGATGACAGTGGTCCCTACGAGGAGTTTCTGCTTTTCTGTCTAATGCAGCCCACAAATATGACAATCAAGCATGTTATTATACAAATCTTCATTTTCCTTCGATTTGGTCATTGGAATGTTGTCGCTGTAAAGTTTATCAGCCTCCCTTGAAAGATTTTGAGCTCAGTGAGCAGCCAAATGGCATGATTATCCCCGACATAAGATTTGTAGCGGTTAAGACTGGAATCATAGGATGATACAATTTGGTGTGCTGCTGCATGAGGTATGTGTGTTTCTGTAAAGGTGGCATGTGAGGCTGTAGGGTCACCTTCACAGCGGGTCACAGGAGCGAGGAGGCATTAAAAGTCGGTGTACACTACAAACGGGCATCTCTCCTGATGGTGAACATTCTTAAGCTTTATGAATTTGTTTTCCTCAGCAGGCGTAATAATACGTATCGGGCCCTTGGAAGCTCAATCTACGAGATGCACTACTAACAGCTTGTCTGAGGAGAAATAATTGAGGCATCTTAAGCAAGTATGCTTTTTATGTTCTTTTTTCGACAATTAGCTGTAATGGAGTTGGGACATGCCTCTGATCCAAACATAGTGATATTTATCACCTTCAGGGAAGAGCAGCATGTTTACATGCAACTCACACTCACTGGCAGATTTTGAGAAATGGAGGCGGCCGACGACAATATGCTTGTCTTGCTCATCTGACTTTCTGTTCTTCTCCAAGCCACAAACATAAAACGATATTCCGGTATTCTGCATCTCAAATTTAGGTATGTCCTGAATCTTGACGGGGAACTCGATACCATCAAAGTTATAGCACCCACGAATATTGTCACCTACATGATATGTACAGGGACGCTCAGGATAATCTCTGCAATCGTAATTTCTCTCACAAGCCAGGATTAACCATGCAAAACAAGCCTGATCCTTTCTATTTTCGACATTAATGCATGCCCGCATATTATCTATATCTTTAGGGAGCTTGATATAGCTTGAACCTCCATTTACCAGATCATAGACATGTGTATGGATTTCCAGGTGTGTTATTCGGCTGAGTGATTTAGCTGACCCTCTGACTTCCAACTTCGAAATCCGGGTCATTATAGCACTTAACGTGGATTTACAAAACCACTTGGCGATTGACGTGCTCTGCGTTATCACGCGATTTTTCCCCAAAAGATAATGAAGAGTGTCTCTTCAACACCAGAATCAACTTTGGGGGTGGGGGGCGGGGGTTGCGATAGTTCGATGCAGAGCACCACACTTCATGTAATGGCGTGATACCATGGATCATTGACTGCTTTGAGAAGCTTCATTTCCACAACAAGAAGGCATGCCCTTAGAAAATCAACAGGGTCACAGTACCCTCCTGCCAGGTTCTCTATCCTCGTGAACGAGATTCGCTCCTCTAAGGTGTCTGCAATCACCGAGTATCCTAACTGTGATATGGTATCACTGACCTGATGTGCTTCACTAAAAGGAAAGGACAGAGAACTGCCATTAGCCACAGGATCTTCTATATTACTATTAATGCTATTCTGCGTCCACCCCATTGATGATGGTGCGCCGAAGCACACACCCCTTGCGTTTACGCCAATTCTGATGAGGCTAATATGAACGTGATGATGATGATGATGACGAAGAAGGATGCTGCACTGCCACTGGGTCAGACCAGTGGAACAGTCTGGCTGTGGTGATAGTTCCCAATGCTGTTGCTGCTGCTGCAGACCCGACCCGCTAATTTGAGAGTGGAGATGGGTCGTTACTCGGCCAACAGACGCCAGAGCGGTGGTGCCGTGGTGGCTTCGGCAGCGGCTTCCTGCGCGGCTACTGGTGGCGCCCTTATAGGCGATACCGGGAGCCGCTTTGGCGAGGAAGAAGGTTTAGCCATCACCGGTATGCGCCTGCTGAGATGTGATCGCTATAGAAGAAGAGATAAAAAAAATAATATTTGAGTACATTGCTTACTGCTGCTGGTGCAGTGAAAGAAAGAATACTGGCTATCGCAAGGTTTTAAACAGAGTGAGTAATCACTTTTTTTGCTCTAGTTCCAAGGCATTAACACTTAATCAGGTGACTCCACCACACCCTCAAAGAAGTCATTATCATCATCATCTAACAGGGCTAGATCACAGCGCATGTCCTCCTCTAGTTCAGTGGCTCATTGTATGACCCATTCAGACATGTCATTTTCCTCGTTAGAATCGGCATCTGGCAATTCGTCTGTCTCGCCTACAACAATATTAAACAAGATATATAAACTGAACAAACAAGTACGAAATAAGAAAATTTTGAATCGCTACTATACAAGAACAAATTACAATGAAAATTATACTCACAAGGCAATCCTTGCTGTGAACACACCACAGAAGGCTGGACTTAGGAGGCTGCCATAATCCAGTCCCCTCCCATCTCTCCTCACACTCCAAGATAAAATCCTGGAGTTGTACTACAACAAGAAGACGGAATTAATAAGGCGAATTTAACCTACACACGAAAATTTACACTCAAAATACAAATTATTTACTCACTTGGTAATCCTGTCTCCAGAACTCTATGCCTCTGGCCACTATTCTCTGAATCGTTGCCGCTGCTACCTCTCTTCATCTCGGGGAGAAAAGAAACATGCAGACTTAGAGATGAAGATACACCCTACGTGGCGGCCAGCAGCGGACTCAGGAAAATTGAGGTTGGTTGTGAGTTTATATGTAGGCTAAAGTGACCAATGACAGAGCTTCATTTGAATGGATAGCCAGTGAGAAGCGTTTACGGAACGTCATTATTTCCTGGAAGGGCTTGATTCGACCAGTCGCCTCTCTTTCTAAATAACAAGAATGCCTTTATGGTTAACGGTGTTTTCACATGCAGAGACATCGCTTTTAGCGATGAGAATGTTTACCGTTGCTGAGACGTATGTTGAAAGCAGGATGTTGCGATTTTCGAGGAAGGATAACACGTGATGGACTGGGTGCCTCGTTAAGACCATCAGGAAGAACGCAATCGGTGTTATTCTGAGCTGTTTTCGTAAAGCCGGCCGAAGTGGCCGTGCGGTTAAAGGCGCTGCAGTCTGGAACCGCAAGACCGCTACGGTCGCAGGTTCGAATCCTGCCTCGGGCATGGATGTTTGTGATGTCCTTAGGTTAGTTAGGTTTAACTAGTTCTAAGTTCTAGGGGACTAATGACCTCAGCAGTTGAGTCCCATAGTGCTCAGAGCCATTTGAACCATTTTTTGTTTTCGTAAACAGGTCCTGTTAGGACAAGAATTTGCATGCAGACAAGCTGAAACATCACGAAAGCTATTGCTACAACAAAAGCTACCGTTATCCATTTTTGCGACACTTACGATTTCCCGGAAGGGACTGATATGTAATGGACAGGCTGTCCCGTTAGGATCGCTAGAACGAATGTAGACTGTATTATTCTGGGCTATTTTCGTAAAATGTTTCTGAAAGCATAGCAAAAGATTTCTATGGCGCGTCCAGGGGGACACTTGGCTGTTATTTTCATAGACATGACACGTCGGTATAAAACTGACAACCTTTAAGCTGCGCCTGCTAGGGTGAGTCACTATGCAAACATCTCGCGGCTATGGGTCAGCCACACTGGGCAGGTAAACACGTACGCGCAGCCCAACATGTCTTGTATGTGGGACAGGCTGTCCTGTTAGGATCACTAATGCATCCTGTGTTATTCTGGGATATTTTCGTAAACGGTTTGTGTAAGCAGTGCAACAGATTTCTATAGCGCATCCTGAGGGAGACTTGGCTATTATTTACATAGACATGTGACGTCAGTATAACACTGACAGCCTTATAGCTGCATTTGAGATGGTGAGTCATTAGGCAAATATTTCTCATTCAGCAATTAGGACTGCACAGATACAAAAGCTATGTGTTAGCAACACTTGGTTGGTTCGTTGTTTTGGGGAAGGAGACCAGACAGCGTGGCCATCGGTCTCATCGGATTAGGGAAGGATGGGGAAGGAAGTCGGCCGTGCCCTTTCCGAGGAACCATCCCGGCATTTGCCTGGAGTGATTTAGGAAAATCACGGAAAACCTAAATCAGGATGGCCGGACGCGGGATTGAACCGTCGTCCTCCCGAATGCGAGTCCAGTAGCAACACTAAACATGTGTGTGGCCAGACACATCTCACATGTGGGACTGGTGTGCATGTGCCACCCTGGCATGTGCACCTTGGGGCCTCTGTATGGTACAGTTCGTCGATATGTCACAGACGAATTTCTTAGCAAAGATTCGAATGCGTTTTTACATGCAATGAGTGTTTGTGGACTGCATTATTTTCGGCTGTTTTAGCGTTGTGAGCGTGTTTGCAGAGCGTCATACATGCATTATTTTTTGACTGTTTTATGCATAGTGAATGTGTCTGTGCATCATTGGATCGTATTATTTTTTGAACATGTCTGCAGACAGTGTAATGCATTATTTCAACGGTTTATAATTAGTTCGCATGATTGCATAGCGTTTTACATGCATTATTTTGATAATTTACGAGTTTTTACGTGTCTGTACATCAGTGTACTGCATTATTATGGTAATTTACGAGCAGTTTGCAGGTCTGCAGACTATGTATTATGACTCCAAGCATGTCAGGGTGAGTATTTTCTATCAGTGTAATAAATAAATAAACCATATGAAATCCATCCCTAAATAAATTGTTCCAACTATACCTGGAAATAAATAAAGTACACTCCTCCTCTCCAGCAGATGGACACACACTGAGTCCTTTTCCAATCAATTCCAAGAAAGAGGTGGTGTTTGGATGACTCAGTTTAGTGGAGGTAGCCAAAATGACCTATTTTTCCACCAAAATTTGAACTTCCCACCATGACGTCATGGCGACATTGCAATATCTATCGCCGCCATTTTGGATCCGCCATCTTGAATAAGTTTGGCAACGTGGGGTGACGCTGCCCTTGTCCCACTACTTGCATTATTTCAATGTTTTTCCTACAGGAGACTGATTTTAATTAGCTGTGGACCACTTTTACACAGTGCCAGCACATCCAGACCATTTCAAAGCATGCCTCTGTTGACTGTTCAGTCCTTCATCCGTAATGGGTAGTCCGGTATTTTGCTATTGTTCCAGGAGAGTTAGTCTTTCCAAGAAATACATTTAAAGGCTTACAGGAAGCATCCTGTTCTTGAGTCTGTCCCTCTGTGACTTATTTCTGCAGACTGGAAACAGTATATCACTGCCAGCAGATGGCTCTCTTTGTGTACCATCAGCGACAGGTTAGAAGAGTCCTGGAAAAACAGTTTTCCTTCCTACAGTGGAGGGAGGGGGAAGGAAAGGGAGGGAGAAGGGGAGGTAGGATGAGAAGTAAGACTGGTTCTAAGCTGCTTAGTCTGTATCCACAGATCAAGGTGAACTCATGTGCAGCTGCCTCCATCCTCTCCTGGCGAGATCTTTCGGGGTCAGTTCTTGCAGTAGCTGTGTTATTAAAGTGATTTTTCTCAATTTCCAGTGCGTGTGTTGCATTGTAATCAGTCATTTAAAGGTGGTGTTTTTTTCACAACAATTTCGATGTGTAATTAGAGCACTGAAGCATTTTCCATCAGATGTGGTAGTGTGTATTGGCCTCCCTACACTTCAGTGTTAGTTTTCTGCCTTATCCCTTCTTACTATTTACCTGTGTACAAGTTGCTCAGCAGTTATACAGCCGTAGATCGGTAGGAGACAACTCTTCCTACACTTCAGAGATAGTTTGATATCCTATCCCTTCTTACCATGTATCTGTGTCCAACTTTCTCAATCAAGCTCCATACATCAAGGCGGGGAACTCTGGTTCATGCAGTCTGGGGTAGTGGAACAGGACAAACTTGTCACCTGCCTTGTGGATTGACTGGTCGTTTCACACAACACGAACAGCTCTAGCACAGACGACATTCTCTATGAGTTGTTATAGTCATTATCCGCTGAAAACTGTATGATGAAATATGATTACACTATTCTCGGTGGACTGTGATGACGCGTAGAGAGCTTTATTAGTCGGCAGCTGCAGTGTCAGAGGATTCAATGGGACGTCTGTGAACCCACTGCTGCAGCAGCACTTTCAATTCTGGTGGATGTGGAAGTAGTGAGCTGTCGTGGAATGAATGAATAGACCGTCTAGATGCCCTATAGAGGCCTGCTACAACCTAGTGTGTTGATAATGATTTCCGTCGTCTGGGTAAACATATGACAACCCATGCAGATAGACCACTTAACGTGGCGCAGTACCCAAGGCAGGCAGTGGTAGCGAGGATTGCTGAAACGAACTTAAGCGGTAGCGCGGCGCGTGTGGCAATCTTTTAATAAAGACGCTTAACTTTTCTATTCCTATTATATTACAACTGACAGTAATCCGCGTGTTTGAGGCTGCGTCAGTGAGCCGTACCCGGCCACGTTGTCACTGTGACACAGTCTGGTTAAACAGAAACGAAAGAAAAGAGAAAGTACACATTTACAATATGTATAGAAATTGGATATACATCCGAAACTCCCTCTCCACCTGTCCCTGTCCTCCTCCCCTCTCATTGTCCGTCTCCTCCTTCTTCCCCTCTCTCTGTCCTTCAGCTCCATCCGTTTCTCTGTCTGTTTTCTCCTCTCTCGCTCTCTCTATCGCTCTCTGTACATATCCTCCTCTTTTCCACTCTCCATATCTATTTCCTCCCACTCCTCTATCGATCTCCTATCCCCCTCCCACCCTCCCCCCGTAACACTGACCATAAGTCTTGTTCATTGTTGCTGCAAATTCAGATTCTGTAATAGTATTCCAATAATGAGCTGGTAAGCCAGAAATAAAAGTTTCCTGTTTTCTGTGAAAACCGTATGTGAGGAAAGTAACCTGTGCATTGAGGTTTTTGCTAACAACGTTCCACAAAACAGTTAGCAAAAACATCAGTGCACAGGTTTTCTGATAAAACTGACTCTGCTGTAAAAATGTGCAGCTTTATTTCCTTTGTTGCTGACAATTTTAACTAAGATTTAAACCATTAGACAGGTTGTTTCTCCCACATATATTCTTTCTCATTATACATATTTAAACACAAATTGTATACATAAAAGTGTCTTATTTTGTTACTCTCCTCATATACGGTTTTCACAGAAAATATATATTTGACCAAAGTTTTATCAGAGTAACGTCTAAAAATATGAAGTAAACTCGTCAAGTACATTTTGAAATTTTTGCCAACAACACTTCCCCTTTATATATTACATATTTATTTATCTATTACATATATTAAAATAGGTATATAAAAACAGATGCATGTTCTAAGGCAATGTTGTGTCAAAATCCCATGTCAATTGACTGGCTGCTTTTCGAGTTTTGCGAGCAAAACATATACAGGCCGAATTATTGTATATATTAGAAACGTCTGTTTTCGCTTTTCTTTCCTTTCTGTTTAATCATACTGCGTCACAGCAACGCATGGCTGGGTACAGCTCACTGAATTGAGGCTTTTGTTAGGGAGGGCATTGGGCTAGCGTAGTGTGTGCCGCTGTGGTGGTTACAAAGCTATGGTTATGTAGTGGTTAGCACATCTGCCTGGGTTTAACTCCCAGCTGCAGTACAAATATTAATTCATTGCTTCAGCTTTTATCCTTATAAAAGATAACACTGATTTTTTAACTCTTATTAGGTACACCAGCTGTCACTTGTAGCTGTACTTGCATATCATTAGTTTCATTATGATGAATGACGGTGAGTACATAGCCTACAGTGTGTGGAATAACGTCACCTGCCCTCATGTGTCTTCCTGTTGAAAATTCGTCTTGTAGTTTTGGAAGATAGCGTTTTAAAACAGACAAACGGACAGAAATGACGGTACTAGATAAAAGTTTAAATCACGATACTTTTTTTTGCGATCCAAATGAAGCCTATACGTTACCCCAAGCTACGCTCGAGTTATCTGTGACAGCCCCATATAAATTAGTCTATTAGTTTTGAAGATTAGTGCTTTCAGACACGAAAGTTTTACATTTTTATTGTTAGTATAGCTGTAAAGGCACATTGGTTGTAAGCGATGATTGCACGGAATTTCAGAAGTAGAAAAAATTTCAGTGACGTTCTAGTTTTCCCACACTATTTTGTTTTCAATAAAATAATTGAAACATTTCTAGAATGAATTTTAATTTTTATAATTGCCTATCTTGATAAAAAGTATTCAGAAATTTCTTGTGATTTTTTTTTTTACTAAAAAACAAAATGTATTTTTTTTTACGGATGTGACTCAACGCGAAATTATTAATCTATGTCGAATGTTCTTTTAGAAATGATGAATTTCTTCATTTACTTTAGTAAGTGAATGGTGAGAAAGTGGTTCTGCTCTAATCTCTGTAAAGAATGATTTTGCCCATTTCTATTTTCTAGAGCGTCCACAGTGAAAACTTACCGGTGTGTTGCCATCCTCCTCTTAATATCCGTACTTTACTGCTGCGACGAACTGGCTTTATGGAGTTGTTGTACAGGCTTTATTGGTACGTGTACCGTTGTTTGACGATTTAAGCGTCCACATAAAGTGCCCAGTCCCTATTTCCTTTGCGTGTTTGCCTAGGTGTGGAAGAGGTGTCTTCTCGAACACTCGCCGCTTTTCCCGTCGTATGTGCTTGGCGTTCGTAGCTCTCACAAATTCCTGTAGGTAGGCTCTCCCTGTGTACTTGAGTAGTTCTTTCGTCAAATCAATTTGTTTGTAGGAGAAATCAAAGAAGTTTTCTACCTGAAATTTTTCGCAGACATTAAGCTTATTTTTGTTGTTTTCCCAGGGAAAGGCGGTCATGTATTTAATACACAGAACTCGCATGCAGGAAGGATGGTGGCTCGAATAGTGAGGGGATTGTTCGGGTTGGTTACACCAAACAACACCCATTTAGCAGTAGTTCATTTATTCACCTAAACACATGCATGGCTCACAAAGAACTGAACATGGCGGAACAGCCCAAAGACGATGCTCAGAGTCCAAAGACGATACTCAGAGTCCAAAGACGATGCTCAGAGTCCAAAGACGAACGCATATCAATGCTGGTGATGCGCTCATCGGCGCCACACAACCATGCAGAATTAGGTGTGCACTGGTTACCAGACCTCGACCTAGGCAAATGGTGGTATGCTTAAGGCCGATTTTGTGCCCACATCTGAGCTTATGCTTTGTCTCTAATGACTTCGTCATCGATATGATGTTAAATCCTAGTTTTCCCTCAAATTCTCAACTGTTTTGCCCAAGTAGAATCAGATGTAAACGACTACGCTGTATCATTCCAGCAGTATTTACCGACTCGGTGGAATCCCTTGAACCAGTTGGTCGGTCCTTGATAATCGTCTCCTGAACAAATGTAGATGTTTGATGTGAATCATTGGTCTCTGACGTTACAGTTTCCAATCGGGTTCCTAGCCGTGCAGACAATGGCAACATGGTGGTGCCGACGTTGCAAAGTTCAGACATATGTGTTATATGGCATCAAATCTTCCACAATCACTAAATGTAACGTAAGCATGAAGTTTGCAAAAACAGACATAATGTCTGATGGGACAGCCGCAATCAGTGGTTATCAACAGAAAGACGGGTTGGCAATGGGAAACAATTTAGCTGGCACGCTGGCTGACATTTTTGTAAATCACTTGGAAAACGAATTCTTGGATGAAAAACCCGATATCGCTGAGAAAATTATATGTTACAGGAGATATGTTGACGACTCTATTTTAATATACAAAGCAGATAAAAATGATATCGAAAATGTAGCACAAACAATGAGCTCTCAATACCCGAAAATTAGATTCACTATGGAATTTGAAGGAGACAACCGTATAGATTACTTAGATATAACACTAATAAAGGAAGATGGGAAGCATGAATGTAGCACCGCGATGCAAATGGGCGTATTTTAATGGCTGGTTCAAATGGCTCTGAGCACTATGGGACTTAACTAATGTGGTCATCAGTCCCCTAGAATTTAGAACTACTTAAACCTAACTAACCTAAGGACATCACACACATCCATGCCCGAGGCAGGATTCGAACCTGCGACCGTAGCAGTCGCGCGGTTCCGGACTGAGCGCCTTAACCGCGAGACCACCGCGGCCGGCGCGTATTTTACTTCGATGGTATACAGTTTACTAAGATTGCCACTAAGACAACAGGAACTAGAAAAGGAGCTAAGTATTTTAAAACAAGTGGCCGTAGTGAACGGACATACTTGTAAGCAGGTGATGAATATTTATAAGAAGATAAAGAAGAGGCAAATGAAACAAATAGAAGGAAGTCAAGTCGCAGTTAAGAGGAACAACAAGAAAAAAATATGTGACTCTCACTTACAGTGGAAGAATTACAGATAAGATTGAAAAATGCTTTCGTAAATCCGACGTTAAAACAGGGTTCGGAACAAATAACATGCTAAAATTGAAGCTCCGGCACAAAAATTTGTAATAGTAGGAATAAATTTCAGGATTCAGGTGTATATAAGATCAAATGTGATGACTGCTGTAAACAATATATAGGGCAGACTTGTAGGAACTTTGAGACCAGATTCAGGGAGCACACCTACTCTAAAAACAAAACAGCGTTTGGTGCTCATATGGCTGCCTCAAAGCACTCAGTCACGAACAATGAACAAAATTTAGACATACTGCATAGAGCTTATAAGGGATGGTGTCTTAACATTTTGGAAGAAATTGAAATATACACCCACAAAAAGAAAGATCCGGATTTAATCCTCAACGAGCAAAGCGAGTTCAATCAGTATTTATGACGACTTACTAAGATGACAACTATTGCGTGTGGAGGTCCAGGCCGAAGGATGAGAGATGGTGCATGATGGGGAAGCTGGAAGATGGGTGCAGCGCCTGGCGTCGTGACGAGGCCCTCCCGCACGGTCCCCTTGCCCACGGCGATGGGCATCAGACGACTAAGCTGATCGCGGCACAACACCGAACTGGCGGGAACCACGGAAGCAGACTATGGAGGAAAGCAAGTCTACACCAGCGCCATAGATATACAAATCGCCCTTTGTTTTTAGATCGTATGAAAATGATAATTTTACTGTGGTTCAAAAATGGCTCTGAGCACTATGGGACTCAACTGCTGAGGTCATTAGTCCCCTAGAACTTAGAACTAGTTAAACCTAACTAACCTAAGGACATCACAAACATCCATGCCCGAGGCAGGATTCGAACCTGCGACCGTAGCGGTCTTGCGGTTCCAGACTGCAGCGCCTTTAACCGCACGGCCACTTCGGCCGGCCAATTTTACTGTGTATTTTAATTTTGATGAATATAGATTTTAACCTTGACATCTACAGATTTTAATTAAGTATTTTTAGAGATAAAAGTTAATTACAAAAATGTACTGAATACAGTATGTGCATATGTAATGTAACAAATATACCAGACGCCACCTGTCAGTAATAGTGTTATAATTAAAATAAATGATGTGCATTCTGCCAACCAATTTTATGTGACGCAGCATGTGAAGATTGCTGTGTGTGGACATGTTACTCCTGTAACCTAAATATCAGGTACGTTCTGGTACATTTGATGTTGATTAGATAGGATGAACAAGGTTTGCATTCTTGAAATAATAAACTAGTATCATCATCGTTACAGATCTGAAGATGGTTCTAGAGGAACCGAAACCGGTCATATGAATAAACCATTTGCAATCAAAACGGTTTATAAGTAACATTGTAAGCATGAAGTACGTCGCCAACGATAGGCAACAGTTAACACTATATAAGCAACTTTACTATATGAGCACAACACAAATTACATATACGAGTAAATCTGAACTGTCTACTGGACTCGTGTGTATTATATGACATCAAGTTTCTCCCACGATCACTAAATATAAAGTAAGCATTAAATTCGTCACCAACGAAAGTCAACAATTAATAGTACAGGGTGATTCAAAAAGAATACCACAACTTTAAAAATGTGTATTTAATGAAAGAAACATAATATAACCTTCTGTTATACATCATTACAAAGAGTATTTAAAAAGGTTTTTTTCACTCAAAAACAAGTTCAGAGATGTTCAATATGGCCCCCTCCAGACACTCGAGCAATATCAACCCGATACTCCAACTCGTTCCACACTCTCTGTAGCATATCAGGCGTAACAGTTTGGATAGCTGCTGTTATTTCTCGTTTCAAATCATCAATGGTGGCTGGGAGAGGTGGCCGAAACACCATATCCTTAACATACCCCCATAAGAAAAAATCGCAGGGGGTAAGATCAGGGCTTCTTGGAGGCCAGTGATGAAGTGCTCTGTCACGGGCTGCCTGGCGGCCGATCCATCGCCTCGGGTAGTTGACGTTCAGGTAGTTACGGACAGATAAGTGCCAATGTGGTGGCGCTCCATCCTGCTGAAATATGAATTGTTGTGCTTCTTGTTCGAGCTAGCTCTGCGAGTCGATTTTCCTGGGCTGCGAACAAATGCTTGCTGGATGCGTGCTACATTTTCATCACTCGTTCTCGGCCGTCCAGAACTTTTCCCTTTGCACAAACACCCATTCTCTGTAAACTGTTTATACCAACGTTTAATACACCATCTATCAGGAGGTTTAACACCATACTTCGTTCGAAATGCACGCTGAACAACTGTCGTCGATTCACTTCTGCCGTACTCAATAACACAAAAAGCTTTCTGTTGAGCGGTCGCCATCTTAGCATCAACTGACGCTGACGCCTAGTCAACAGCGCCTCAAGCGAACAAATGTACAACTAAATGAAACTTTATAGCTCCCTTAATTCACCGACAGATAGTGCTTAGCTCTGCCTTTTGTCGTTGCAGAGTTTTAAATTCCTAAAGTTGTTGTATTCTTTTTAAATCACACTGTATAACCGAGTTTATTACATGAGCACAACACAAATTACATATACGAGTAAATTTGAACTGTCTACTGGTGTCGTATAAATTAAATGGCATCAAATGGTCCACAATCACACAAGGATTGAGTTAAGAAACAGGGAAGATCAGAGTTTTGCCGTGGACGAAGTCACTGAAGACGGAGTACAAACTTGAGTCAGGTAAGGATGGAAAATCTCTGAATTTGTTTTAACCAATTTATGGCAAAGATAAAAAACCTATATAACGATAGCTAGAATGGAACCTGAGCCACCATCGCTCGTAGCACGGGTCTAGTGTCTGAGCCAGTTCAAATGGTTCAAATGGCTCTGAGCACTATGGGACTTAATATCTGAGGTCATCAGTCCCCTATAACTTAGAACTACTTAAACCTAACTTACCTAAGGGCATAACACACATCCATGCCCGAGGCAGGATTCGAACCTGCGACCGTAGCGGTCGCGCGGCTCCAGACTGAAACGCCTAGAATCGCTCGGCCTCCACGGCCGGCGGTGTATGTGCTACAACTCACAAAATGGCCATAGTCGACATTCAAGAAATGTTCAAAACAAACGATTAACTTGCACCATCAACACCAAATGAAAAGTGGCATGTCACAGTGATCACAAAGGTTCACACCACCAAGAGCGAAGGCGAACGCCTTTGGAGTTACAAACTGTGCATGATGTTTCTCTTAAGAAATACATGTAGAATCATATTGGTGTAACGGGGTGATGGGAACTGATGGAATGTGCTGGCATGCAACCGAACACGAAACAGTCTGTCATGGAGCTTATCGTGAAACTGGCTAACCTTTAAGGCCTAGCTGCAGATAGTGCGGTAATGTGTTTTATAGGCATGGAAAAAACAAACATGCAGAGGCTGAATTTGTCCAGTGGTTCCAGGTGGTATGAAGTGCAATGTCACATACTTCTCAAGAGGGATAGCTTGCTCAAAGCGAGTTCAATTTTTATACGCAGAGCAGTAATCAAGCAAAAGCAAGTTATTTTGACCCGCTATTGAACAAATGAAATTCTCATACCATAGTTGTAGTTCTCTTACTCCTATTTTCCAACTCTTGCTTGCCGTGTTGGAAATATTCCCTACCGCCCTTGCAAGATCACGCACACGGGAATGAATCGGAAGGGACAGTGCACCTCCAACTTCTCGCAGTACAATGAACAAGTTTCCAGCCAAATTACCATTTAGATTAACAGTCGTCATAATTGTATATGAATGCATCAAGGCATTGATGGTAGACGATCTTGACGAAATACTCTTGGTACCTTTAACTTCCAGGGTTCCTTTTCTATGTATTTCCTCTTCAAACTTCGATTGGTCGGAGGTGAAACAGATTCTTTACTGAAGGGTGGGATAAATTTCTTTATCTCATCTATAAATTTTCGGGCCAATTCCTCAGTTTTCTGTGTATCGTTAAGTTAACACTTCATTTGAAATTTCGTTATCTTACGTCTTCCAATTCTGTAGCACTGTTTGATGTTATGCAGCCATCCACTGCTTCCCTTGAAATCACTATAATTTATATCGCGTGCAATCTGGTGCCCATAATGTAGCAGGTCACTATTTGTAAACTGTATCGCGCTTCCTTGAAACACGCAAACACCAATTTTTGCAACAAGTGCTCCTTGTTCTCCCTTGAGTATCCGTAGTCTTCCTTATGTGCTGCACAGTCATGTTGCTGCGGACTTATTCGAAATCTATTCAATACTTGTTTTTCACTATGCTGCGGATGACCTTCCATGTACGTAATTATGCTTAATACCCGCTCCTTGGACAACGGGTCCTTTACTACGTTTCACTTGAGACGGGATTTGTGGCTGCCTGTGCGACAAGGATGATGAACTACAGGGCTCGACACGTGTTTCAGTATCATTTTCACTTGTTAAGCACATATCGCCATCACCTTACTCCTTATGTACATTGTCCACACAGTCGAGCGTATAAGACACCACACACTCCACTGACTCACCTTGCAGACACGCTAATACCTCATCTTCCACTTCTTCCTCACTCTGCGAAATTCCTTGGGTTCCTTTCTGACGAAGTGGCAACTTCGGCAACTGTTGTGGATATAATGCAATGTTTGCTTTGTTTACAATTTCCATTGCTCCGCTTTATACCAACATCAGTAGCACTGTAGCACTGTTATGAGTTACTCGTCGACTAAGCAGTTCAACTCATTCCGTGCTCAGTATTGGATACTTCCATTCTCCCCCCTGTTACTACAAGCAGCCAATTTTATGGTTGCATGGTAGACAATATGTGGGAAAGGGGGGGGGGGGGCCTTGACTGCCATAAACGTCATTGGCCTTTTGCAACCTCGCACTCGAGTGGCTCCTTGTTAGCGATTCAATTCACAGTAAAATATACTAATAGAATTTATGAGCGAAGACATGAAACATCCTAGGGTAAGACCTTATCCAAATAAAATCAGTGATAAGCTAGGCAACAGAATCTTAGCGCAGGTTGTCGTAGTGAATCTTGAATGCATGAGTTTGATAAGCAGAGCTTGGAAAAGGTATATGAACCAACAATAAGATACTTGGACCCTGAAGGATCAGAGGGACCTTACAAATTTTAATTTCGATGGGCACAGTTGCTTCAAAGGGACTTTCCTAGATGCAATAGAGGTGAGGGCTCCAGGATATTATAGAGAGGGTGCACAAAAATATGGAACCATCAAACACACAACATGTTACCATGCCTAATATGGTGTAGTAAAATCGATGACATTCGATATATCTTTTAGTTTCCTCAGAATGAATAAATACACGTCCTCTGCAGTTTTCAATGGGTTATTATACCATTCTTCCTGAAAAATATTGGCAAGTTCAGGTAACAACGATGCGGGTGGATAGAGGTCGCGCACCCTTCTCTCCACAGTAGACCACAAAGGTTCAAAGGCTCAATAATATTGAGATCTGGTGACTGCCTGGGGAGATATGACAGTTCATCCTCAAGCTCAAAAAACGAGACCTGGACGATGTGAGCTGTGTGAACAGGGACTCTGTAGTCTTGGAACACAGCGTCACCCTCGAGGCACAAATATTGTACCACGGGATGGGCCTAATCAGTCAAAATTATCAGATAAAGCTTGGCAGGAATGTGACGTTGGAGAGTAACCATGGTGCCCATGAAATACCACAATATGGCTGCCCAAATCATCACCGAACGTTCGCCATGTTTCACTCTTTGGACCTAAACTCGGCCATAAGTTGAAACCGGTATGAACCAAGAATCATCTGACTTAATGACATTCGTCGATTGCTCCATAGCCCACGTTTCATGGTTTCAGCATCACGTGTTCTGTCACTGGCATTTGTATCACTGATGTGTGGTTTCGGAATCCCAAGTCGCCCTGAAATTTCCTGCTTATGGAGCTTCCTGTGTGTTGTTTTGCTGCTAACATGGTTTGCGAGTGCGGGTTTCTATTCTGCTGTGATTTTTGCAGCTGTCGTTTTCTTCAATGATCGTCCCTAACTATCACTCAATACACGATTCCGTTCGCGTTGTGGCTTAGCGAATGACGTTTCTCCACTTTTCCTGTATGCAGTATAAATCTTCCACACGGTACCTCCTGATAAATCTAACACTTTGGCTACCTTGATTGCGGAAGCAACCAACACCCGAGCACCAAGAATTTGCCCACCTTCGAATGAAATCAGAGACTCCACACTTAAGTTCCTGGCAGATGGTTCATCGAACCACCTTCACAATAACTCTCTATTATTCCAATCTCGAAAAGCGCGCTGAAAAAATGAATACTTATACCTTTCCGTGCGAGCTCTGATTTTCGTTATTTTATAATGATGATCCTTTTCTGCCTGTGCAGGTCGGCGTCAACAAAATATTTTCGTATTCAGAAGAGAAAGTTGGTGTCTGAAATTTCGTAAGAAGATTCCGTTGCAATGAAAAACGTCCTTCTTTCAATTATGTCCACCCCAAGTCCTGTATCATGTCAGTGACACTCTCTCTCCTCTTTCGCGATAACAGAAAACTTACTGCTCTTCTTTGAACTTTCTCGATGTACTCCGTTAATCCTATCTTGTAAGGATCCCACACCGCGCAGCAGTACTCCAAAAAAGGAGGCAGTCTCTTTAGTAGATCTATTTCATTTTCTAAATGTACTGCCAATAAAAGTCTTTTGTTTGCCTTTCCCAGCACATTTTCTATGTGTTTTTTGCAATTTATGTTGTTCGTAATTGTAATTCCCAGGTATTTAGTTGAATTTGCAGTCCTTAGATTTGACTGATTTATCCTCTAACCGAAGTTTAACGGATTCCTTTTAGCACTCAAGTGGATGATCTCACACTTTTCATTATTTATGGTCAATTGCCAATTTTCGCAACATACAGATATCTTTTCTAAATCTATTTTCCAATTTGTTTTGACCTTCTGATGGCTTCAGTAGATGATAAACAGCAGCATCATCACCAAACAACCTAAGACGGCTGCTGAGATTGTCTCCTAAATAGCTTATATAGATTAAGAACAGCAGAGGGCCCAGAACACTACCTTGGGGAACGCCAGAAATTACTTCTGTTTTACTCGATGATTCTCCGTCAATGACTACGAGCTGTGACCTCTCTGATAGGAAATCACGAATCCTGTCACATAAATGAGACCATATTCCATAAGCACGCAATTTCTCCACAAGGGGCTTGTGTGTACAATGTCAAAAGTCTTATGGAAATCCATAAATACGTAATCAATTTGAAATCCTTTGTCAATAGTACTCAACGCTTCGTGTAAGCAAATATGTTTTCTATGTTTTCGAAATCTGTATTGACTGTGTATCAATAGATCGTTCTCTTCGAGGTAATTCATAAAGTTCGAACACAATATAGCCTCCAAAATCCGTTTTTCCTAATTTAGTGGATTATTTCTACTACCTGTCTTGAATAGTGGTGTGACCTGTGCAACTTTCCAGTCATTCAGTACGGATCTATCGTCGAGCGAGCAATTGTATATGATTGTTAAGTATGGAGGTGTTGCACCAGCATACTCTGAAAGGAACTTAGTTGATATACGGCCTAGACCAGAAGACTTGCTTTTATTACATGATTTAAGTTGCATCACTACTCCGAGGATATCTACTTCCACGTTACTCATGTTGGCAGCTGTTCTTGATTCGAATTCTGGAATAATTACTTCGTCTTCTTCGGTGAAGGAATTTCGTAAGGCTGTGTTTAGTGAATCTGCTTTGGCAGCACTGTCGTCGATAGCATTTCCATTACTGTCGCGCAGAGGAGGCATTGATTGTCTTGCCGCTAGTACATTTTATATACGACCAGAATCTCTCTGGACTTTCTGCCAGGTTTCGAGACAAAATTTCGTTATGGAAACTGTTATAAGCATCTTGCATTGAAGACAGCATTAAATTTCGAGCTTCTGTAAAAGATCACCAATCTCGGAGATTTTTCGTTCGTTTAAATTTGTCATGTTATTTTCGTTGTTTCTACAACAGTGCTCTGACCCGTTTTGTGTGCCAAGGAGGATCAGCCCCGTCGTTTGTTAACTCTTTGAAGGGCAGGCAAAACTGTAACTAACCACATACGTAGACGGTTTCAATGGGCAGTGGTCACTGTGGCTAACCACATAATATTTTCTCCCTTTACCGCTTAGGGGCCAGTAGTCTCTCTGCCAACCACCTAATTGTTGCCTAAAATGCCGATAGATGGCAGTGCAGGTCTTCTACGAGAATTTTTGCCGTGTGTTGAGAACAATAGTTGATACTTATTCATTGTTAGCACTGTTCTTGGAAGCGGCGTGAAGTATCCTCTGTAGCTCTTCTTTATACGACTATTTTTGGTACGTAATTGCTTATATTTATGTGTTGAACACATATAAGTCTACGTGTAATGTAACTTTAAATTGAAATAGAATTTTCCATGTTTTACAATTTTCTGTGTGGTTAGTGCTGCTAACCACCGCCCTTCTGCTCCACCCAGTATATTTTCTTCGTCTCCATCAAGTATGTCTAGCCGAAAAGGAATAACTGAGGACGAATGTTAACGAATTTTATTTGAAGAAATGTCTTTTAGTGGCAGCAGTGATGGCAGTGATGGAAATGACCCCACATTCACGACAAGCAGTGCGAGTTCTAGTGTTGTATGCAGTCGTGTGGTTCTAAATTTAACCAGTAGTCTTCATAGAAAGAATCATATTATTTTCATGGACAATTATTTTACATCGTATGATCTGTTCAAGGACCTAAAATCCATTGATGTGTTCGCTTGTGGAACAATAAATCCCAGAAGGAAAAACATACCAAAACTCAAGGAGGAAAAGGAACTGGGAAGAGGGGAATTCGATTACAAAATAAGCAGTGATGGCATAGTAATCTATAGATGGAAAGATAACATGGCAATCAACTTGATTTCAACAGGTCATTCACCATCAGGTGTGTCCACAGTAAATCGAAAAATGAAAGATGGAACAATAACCAATATCACTCGTCCAATTGTATTGAAAGACTACAATTCCAGTATGAACCATGTGGATAATTTTGATCGACTAAAGTCAGACTATGCTATTGACAGAAAAAGCAAGAAATTGTGGATGACACTGTTTCTTCACTTTTTAGACTGCAGTGTGACAAACGCGTTCATTATGCACAAAGAAACCGAAATGGAGCAGTTCTCCAATAAAGACTTCCGTCGAGAGGTGTACGAAATCTTGTTGGCTCCAAAAATAGTTTCAGTGGCAGCTAAGTTTGCTTCTGTATCCCAAACTAGTATGGCAACCCAGATAAAATCACACAAATCATACGTAGACGAAAGTACTCGCCACGAAAGCAGTAAACAACAACCAGTTCACTCATCATCTAGAAGATGTGCAGTTTGTAGTTCAAAGAAAAATCCAGTGCGAACTGTGTGGATGTGTTCAGTGTGCAAAGTACCTTTGTGTCTGAGAGCAGGCAAGAACTATTGCAAGAGATACCAAGAAAATTAAAATCTAGTTATTTCAAAGTTCAACCACCAAATATCGAATTTGTATACTGTAATGGGGTGGTGGTTACCAGTAGTGACCACATTTAATGTTAATATTTTGTTGTTGTTTAAGTGAATTTTTACAAATTCTATGAATAAAACACGCCAAGACAATAAAACAAATGTGTTACAAGTAAAAGAAATTTGAAATTTGCAAATAATTTTTCTTGCCCCACTAGGGTAAGTTTCAGTGGTGTTTACCTGCCCCTCAAAGAGTTAATTTATTCGGCATAAATCTCTCAATAACTGTCGATATTATTTCTTCGAATTCCAGCCACATCTGGTCTACACTTACATTGTTAATTTGGAAGGAGTGGAGATTGTGCCTCAAGAAGGCGTCAAGTTAATTTTCATCTGTTTTTTTGCGTAGGTATATTTTTTGATTACTTCTGGATTTGCGCTATAGGGTATTGGGTTTCCGGGTTCCACTTAATAGCTTAGAGGTCCACTAAACACAGGACGCATCTACACTGGTACAAGGTCTGTGTGGATAGAAGTGGGCGGTTTTTTATGTTAGAGAGTCTCGGGAAACAACAGGAAGGGCGTCGGTCTGAAAGTGTCCAGGACAAACATGGGAAAGGAGACCTAGAAACAGTTGGTATCGTAGATTTAAATTGTCATAGTTGTGTTGGAAAAGAACCAGAACTCCAAGCGCTAATAGAAAGCACTGAAGCACAAATCTTTATACGTACGAATAGCTGGCTAAATCTGGAAATAAGTACTGCAAATACTTTTACAAAGGCCCTAACCATGGTCAGAAGGTATAGATTAAATACCGTTGGCGGTGGAGTGTTTATTGCTGTCAGAAGTAGTTTACCTTGTAGTGAAATCAAAGTATATAATTTCTTTTGGTTAATATGGGTCTAGGTTACACTTGGAAACCGAAATAAATGAATTATTAGTTCCTTTTACCGATCCCCGGACTCAAACGACACAGTTGCTGAACATGTCAAAGAAAACTTTTGCAAGACTACACTGGTCTTGTGGTTTGGTTTTAAAGACTGCAGGCGACAGTAAGTTTACACCCTGACACCAATTGCTTTAACTTGTAAGCCTTCCACTTGTCTGCCTGTCAATGTGTCTACTAAATTGATTCTGCCCATCTGACAGTGGTTGTTATTGATAATCTGAATAGGTGGTTATCACTTTTACCAAAATCTTAAATAAAACTTGAATGCTGAGAAAAATTAATGAAATGGTGTCCCTGTCACTATTGCAGTCAATTAGTGATGGGTAATTAATATATCAACTTATGATTAATCTCGTATAAAAATGAAAAGAGTATATTAATCATAAAATAGGACAGATAACACAAGTTAAGCGAGATGACAAATGAATCATGAACTATTGGCAACACAAATAGAAGCAACAAATAATTAGCAGTACACTGGGTGGCGTTTGCTTGGCCAATACTAAGGTTTATTTGTTTAATCTGTTTACCCTGGCTCAAAACATGGATAACGCAATCTGAAATTATGTAACGCAGTATAGACTTTGATGGATTTATTCTACATAGAAGACACACTACGTTGGTGCAGCTGAGAACAAATGGAGACCCTGTGATTCTGTTTGTCCTAACAAGCTGGAGCAGCAATGGTGTATCCCTTTCTTGAGGCATAGCACTGTCCCAGGTGACAGTCATGCCACAAGCTTCTGCAAAGCAGCGATGTGACACTCCCGTTCATCAGTCATACCATGGACCAATTTCACTCACTTGTACAGCAGTGCACACAAAGAGGTCAAATGTCAAGGCGACCTGATATGAATAAGATTGTCCTCGGCACAGCAAGTTGTCTGAGATAATTGAGGTCCTAACTGTAGGTACAGCTGAAATTGTCTCTACAGGCTCCCCAGTCAGCACCAGTGCCAGCGCGATGTAATGCTCAGGAAGTGTCCCAAGTGCAACCCACTCATAACAAGAATCAAGACCAGAATCTCAAAAATGGTTCAAATGGCTCTAAGCACTATGGGACTTAACATCTGAGATCATCAGTCCCCTAGACTTAGAACTACTTAAACATAACTAACCTAAGGACATCACACACATCCATGCCCGAGGCAGGATTCGAACCTGCGAGCGTAGCAGTAGCGCGGTTCCGGACTGAAGCGCCTAGAACCGCTCGGCCACATCGGCTGGCAAAAGAATCTCCTTTGATTGGTTGCTTGGTTGGTTGATTTGGAGCAGGGGACCAAACAGCGAGGTCATTGGTCTCATCGGATAAGGGAAGGATGGAGAAGGAAGTTGGCCATGTTCCTTCAAAGGAATCATCCCAGCATTTGCCTGAGGCAATTTAGGGAAATGACAGAAAACCTAAATCAGGATAGCCAGACGAGGGTTTGAACCATTATCCTCATGAATAGGAGTCCAGTATGCTAACAACTGCTACATCTCACTCCGTCAGAATCTCCTTTTCAGACTGGAGTCTGAATCAGAAGACCCATTTCTCCACTTGTCCCCTTCCATCAAAACTCGATTAACTTGAGAAGTGCAACAACCCAACCACACCAACATGGGTTTTGTGCCAATCATAAGGCTTCACAACACCATGTCTTCCCTCTATCTCGTCTACTCTACATTCATGGGCAATCCTAACCAAAGTTGATAATATTCTTTTCCCTGGCAAAGATGCAGCCAACCCTGACTCATAAATTTCTGCACAGGGAGGAGAAGATGTTACAATCCTGAACTGTGTTTTCCACAGTCACTTTAGGCAGCATGTTTTGGGCCTAAAGTGAGATTCATCACAGAGATCATTCTCTTGAGGGGCTGAATGTTACAGCACATCCGACCAGGGCCTCTGCTAAACTGAGAGAAGTACTTCCGTATGACGCTACAGACCATTTGAGAACAACCATAAATGTTGTGTCCCATCCTAAAATTCTTCTGAAGACCTGACGCTTCCCAAAAAAACTCAGTAAGTAGAGGGACGTCACCACTTAATGGCTTTGTCTATAGCACCTTGTCCAAGGCGAATATGGAAACTTCCAGATTTTAATGGATGCCAGGTCTTTGCAGAATGGGCGTTTACAGCACTTTCGAAACATCTTGGCTGGCGACTTACTTTCTCTCCTGGACCCTGGTCCCTTCCTTGACCAGAAGCACCTAACAGGTAGATCGAGGTAGACCGTTCTTCACCTCTTTGGCTGTAAGCATTGTTTGCACACCGGCACGAGAAATTCTTGGGACCAGCACTTTGTGACCGGAAAGTTCTTTGAGGTGTTTCTCTCTCTAACAGGTGCATGTGGCTCCCAAGCACTAAATGTCCACTGATTCTTCTCAACTCCAGAAAGTACTATAGAAAGGAGAGCAACCATAAAGGTCCCACATGCATTAACAATATACATGTGCCCATCATCATCTCACAGAAAATTATGTCTGGGGTGTAATAACAACATTACAGAATAGCGTTGAATATGAAAATAAGTGAGAGAGTGACTTGTCCTCTCTCACTGCCGCTTACATAAGGTTGTTTTCCACATGGGTAGTGTCTCACTTGAAAAGCAGAGGAAACATAAAACTACAGGGTGTTACAAAAAGGTACGGCCAAACTTTCAGGAAACGTTCCTCACACACAAATAAAGAAAAGATGTTATGTGGACATGTGTCCGGAAACGCTTAATTTCCATATTAGAGCTCATTTTAGTTTCGTCAGTATGTACTGTACTTCCTCGATTCACCGCCAGTTGGCCCAATTGAAGGAAGGTAATGTTGACTTCAGTGCTTGTGTTGACATGCGACTCATTGCTCTACAGTACTAGCATCAAGCACATCAGTACGTAGCATCAACAGGTTAGTGTTCATCACGAACGTGGTTTTGCAGTCAGTGCAATGTTTACAAATGCGGAGTTGGCAGATGCCCATTTGATGTATGGATTAGCACGGGGCAATAGCCGTGGCGCGGTACGTTTGTATCGAGACAGATTTTCAGAACGAAGGTGTCCGACAGGAAGACGTTCGAAGCAATTGATCGGCGTCTTAGGGAGCACGGAACATTCCAGCCTATGACTCGTGACTGGGGAAGACCTAGAACGACGAGGACACATGCAATGGACGAGGCAATTCTTCGTGCAGTTGACGATAACCCTAATGTCAGCATCAGAGAAGTTGCTGCTGTACAAGGTAACGTTGACCACGTCACTGTATGGAGAGTGCTACGTGAGAACCAGTTGTTTCCGTACCATGTACAGCGTGTGCAGGCACTATCAGCAGCTGATTGGCCTCCACGGGTACACTTCTGTGAATGGTTTATCCCACAGTGTGTCAATCATCATTTCAGTGCAAATGTTCTCTTTATGGATGAGGCTTCATTCCCACGTGATCAAATTGTGAATTTTCACAATCAACATGTGTGGGCTGACGAGAATCCACACACAATTGTGCAATCACGTCATCAACACAGATTTTCTGTGAACGTTTGGGCAGGCATTGTTGGTGATGTCATAAATGGGCCCCATGTTCTTCCACCTACGCTCAATGGAGCACGTTATCATGATTTCATACGGGATACTCTACCTGTGCTACTAGAACATGTGCCTTTTACAAGTACGACACAACATGTGGTTCATGCACGATGGAGCACCTGCACATTTCAGTCGGAGTGTTCGTACGCTTCTCAACAACAGATTCGGTGACCGATGGATTGGTAGAGGCGGACCAATTCCATGGCCTCCACGCTCACCTGACCTCAACCCTCTTGACTTTCATTTACGGGGGCATTTGAAAGCTCTTGTCTACGCAACCCCGGTACCAAATGTAGAGACTCTTCGTGCTCGTATTGTGGACGGCTGTGGTACAATACGCCATTCTCCAGGGCTGCATCAGCGCATCAGGGATTCCATGCGACAGAGGGTGGATGCATGTATCCTCGCTAACGGAGGACATTTTGACCATTTCCTGTAACAAAGTGTTTGAAGTCACGCTGGTACGTTCTGTTGCTGTGTGTTTCCATTCCATGATTAATGTGATTTGAAGAGAAGTAATAAAATGATCTCTAACGTGGAAGGTAAGCGTTTCCGGACACATGTCCACATAACATATTTTCTTTCTTTGTGTGTGAGGAATGTTTCATGAAAGTTTGGCCGTAACTTTTTGTAACACCCTGTATATTGAGATCTTGCGGTGGTAACATAACTGATAAGGACGACTTTGCCAACCAAGACCACGCAATGAAAAGTCATCCTAACTTGACCTCATTCAGCAGAGGTGTCACTCACACAAAGCTGCATGCCAGCAAGAACATATGAACATTTCTGTGTGCAGTATAATTTATGTGGACTGTAAGGTGATTGTTACGTTGCAGCCTTCAGATGAACAATTATGAAGCAGTATTTTTTCTCATTCAACAATTTTTGACGTCAGAGATGACTAATGTCCCTAATATGATTACAGTTCTGTGGAGCTTGAAACTGTTCTCTGCCTCAGTGACTTACCCCTGCTCAGTCATCAACCAGGCTTCAGTCCTCCGTAATATATACACTGCTGGCCATTAAAATTGCTACACCACGAAGATGACGTGCTACAGACAGGAAATTTAACCGACAGGAAGAAGATGCTGTGATATGCAAATGATTAGCTTTTCAGAGCATTCACACTAGGTTGGCGCCAGTGGGGACACCTACAACGTTCTGACATGAGGAAAGTTTCGAACCGATTTCTCATACACAAACACCAGTTGACCGGCGTTGCCTGGTGAAACATTGTTGTGATGACTCGTGTAAGGAGGAGAAATGCGTACCATCACGTTTCCGACTTTGATAAAGGTCGGAGTGTAGCCTATCGCGATTGCGGTTTATCGTATGGCGACATTGCTGCTCGCGTTGGTCGAGATCCAATGACTGTTCGCAGAATATGGAATCGGTGGGTTCAGGAGGGTAATACGGAACGCCGTGCTGGATCCCAACGGCCTCGAATCACTAGCAGTCGAGATGACAGGCATCTTATCCGCATGGCTGTAACGGATCGTGCAGCCACGTCTCGATCCCTGGGTCAACAGATGGGGACGTTTGCAAGACAACAACCATCTGCACGAACAATTCGACGACGTTTGCAGCAGCATGGACTATCAGCTCGGAGACCATGGCTGCGGTTACCTTGACGCTGTATCACAGACAGGAGCGCCTGCGATGGTGTACTAAATGGTGAACCTGGGTGCACGAATAGCAAAACGTCTTTTTTTCGGTTGAATCCAGGTTCCGTTTACAGCATCATGATGGTCACATCCGTGTTTGGCGGCGTCGCGGTGAATGCACATTGGAAGCGTGTATTCGTCATCGCCATACTGGCGTATCACCCGGCGTGATGGTATGGGATGCCATTGGTTACACGTCTCGGTCAGCTCTTGTTCGCATTGACGGCACTTTGAACAGTGGACGTTGCATTTCAGATGTGTTACGACCTGTGACTTTACCCCTCATTCGATCCCTGCGAAACCCTACATTTCAGCAGGATAATGCACGACCGCATGTTGCAGGTCCTGTACGGGCCTTTCTGGATCTGGAAAATATTCGACTGATGCCCTGGCCAGCACATTCTCCAGATCTGTCACCAACTGAAAACGTCTGGTCAATGGTGGCCGAGCAACTAGCTCATCACAATATGCCAGTCACTACTCCTGATGAACTGTGGTATCGTGTTGAAGCTGCATGGGCAGCTGTACCTGTGCACGCCATCCAAGCTCTGTTTGACTCAATGCCCAGGCGTAACAAGGCCGTTATTACGGCCAGAGGTTATTGTTGTTCTGGGTACTGATTTCTCAGGATCTATGCACCCAAATTGCGTGAAAATGTAATCACATGTCAGTTCTATTTGTCCAATGAATACCCGTTTATCATCTGTTTTTCTTCTTGGTTTAGCAATTTTAATGGCCAGTAGTGTAAAACAGACAACAACTGTAGCTTAAGAAACACATTCATTCTCAAAATCTAAAAAGTAGCATGTGTAATCTGTTGTGTTATTTCCTAGAGTAGTGTAATATTTTTTCTACTACCTACAAGACGTTTGCATATCACGCTTCTCACACAGAATTTACGTAGATGCATGACAAATAATCTTTACAAATAACACTGTATCAAAAACTAAGGCAGTTTCACAAGAAAATATGCAGAATTACATAAATTAACAGTTACATGAAACATCCTACCCCTCCCTCCACAAGTGTCCCTGGGGAGACAATTTAAATTTACGAAGTCACAAGGGCCGAACACAAACTAAACACATGTACAAGTTGTCTTTGGACTGGCTGGATCATAAGGTGCAAGGAGCTTGAGCCAGAGTAAGGATTACCCTTCATTCAGCATGTGATGTAGGATGAGCAGCAGTCGGCTCTGGTTCCCCATCTTCTTCTTGGCAGCGTCAGGGCGCCAGCTGAGCTGTTGGTATCGTCTCGACCTGGCAGAAATCGGCTGTCTGGCGTGCTGTCAGATGTGACAGAGACAACATCTGGTGGGAGGAAATGAGACAGCAGTGTTGATGGATGGTACCCAACGTTTCCAACACACGAAGTGACGGCACTGTCCCCATCTTGCCTCTCGACCTGATAGCTAAAGGAGTCCAGTATTCCCTCATATTATGTCGTGAGACAGCACTGAACTTGGTGCACAACCTGTCTCCTAGTGATGAGTTCTTGTCTCTCAGTGTGCCAGTGGCTAATGTGTGATGTCTCCACAGGTGCCAGTGCTCATCTGCCTCGTAGTGAATGCTGCATGAGCAACTCTTCCAGATGATGGCCATCAGACTGCACACCATCTGTAGAGGGGTTGTCTGCCTGGGGTATTCCTCTGGAACTTATTGTGGCGGCAGCTTGTTTGCAGGTACCTCAAGGATGTGGCGTGACATCAGGGATAAGCCTCCAGTCTCGTGGGTTCCGTTCACAACCACTTGGCGGGTAGTTTCTGTTGGGTTTTAGTTATTTGGCACCAGGCTATCAGCAAGACTCTTGAGGGAGTGGCGTGACATCAGAGGTGGGCCACCCTTGTCCAGCAGGCCGCCTCCATTAATAGGTGGCTAGGGTAAGCTGGTTAATGGCAGTCATGGCGCATGGTGCAGTTTCCCCTCGACTTTCACTCTTGTTTGGCTGCTAAGGTGACTGGTTGTCCCCCAGCTATCCTGGAATTCATTCAGCACTGCCCTCTGACTCTCCGCTTGGCGGCATTCTGGCTGCTTTGATGGCTCCCAAGATCTGCACACTCTACATATGCTTCAGTGCCAAGTCCTTATTTAGGTTTTTTTACGGACAGTTTCTTATGATTAGAACAACCACACAAAAACGAGTTTTTTTTAATAACTACATGAAACTATATATGATTATTTGTGCATTTGTAATAAAATAAAAGTAAGAAACAAGTATCATAGTATTGAATAAACATGACATCCTTAACAGTTACAATGGTCTGAAAAATATGGTGTGAAGTGTTTCTGGTCTGTGTGTGAGTTTTGTTGGCACCATTTTACCTTATGCATACCCCTATGTTAGGCCGACACTGCATCCACTCATCACTCAAACGTATTCACTCCACACAACACTAAGTATTAACTTATTTTCTTTACCCATCACCTGTCAACTTTTCCTCTAAATCCTCTCTACTCTTAGATTTTGCCTTCGTCACTTATACTCCTGTTCATAGTACTTCCGACAGCATTATCACCCAATTCCGAAACGGTCTGAAACCTCGCTCCTGTTCGTCTGTGTAGAACCTCTATCTTGTGACCATTCCCCAGGTTTCGCATATCTGAAACTCATAAATGTCATTATTTCCTGCGTACATGCTGCTTAACGTGTTACAAAAATGTCTCCATTCTTCTTCTTGTTGGATCGCCGCTTTAATAAAATACAAATAATTAAATTAGTTCTGCAATGTAGACTGATCTTCATCCTCATCATGGTCCGCTTCTTATTATTGCCCTCCTTTTCCTGAGCCTGAGGTACGTCACACCACAGTGACTCGCACTGTACGTGCTCTCGCCTCATAATATGCAATTTTCCCACGGCGCCGGCAAAATGCAAAGACCTCGAGAAAGGCTTCATCGCACAACTGGCAATGGCCCAGGATCTCAGCGGACTTAGCGTCTCCGCGCACCTAATGCGTTGACAGATAAATCCACACATAACACACCTGAAAATCGAGACAAACAGGCACAATGGCATGGTCGCAATCTCGTGACTGCAAACAGCTAAAAGCAACGTACACTCACCTCTTCGGCGGTGCTCAAGCTACCACGCAAAAGAACGAAAATAATCTCACAGACCATAGTGACATTATACAAGACAATGCTACAAGAATTATACAGCTGAATTAGATGTTCATAATGCGATCGTTTGTTAACTAAACTTCTTGTTCTGGTTGGAGGGTGACACTGTGGTCCAAAGACATAATGGCCATTTCTCACATACGTAAAATGCTGGTTGGACAAAGAACTCAGTTTATCAATGTGGATGGGTTGTCATGCCAAAGACACTGTCGGTTTATACTAGGAGTTGTCACTTATGACGAATTTCTATTCAATCCTCACTTTGATTATCAAGCAGGCAGGGAACGCGTTGATTTGTTGATGTAACAACCACGCAACTCGTTTGACCATGTTCCATAAGGTGTCATACCGTAAGCTAATAAATGTCAGTTACAAATGCATCAAATATAGAAATTCAGTAAATGACTGATTTATAAGCACTACACGATATCACATAGAATTTACTAACCCATTTAAGTTCTATGTAACAACTGATTCTGACCTAACTGAACTACTTATTCTACAAATGGTTTTACATGACAGATATGGTGAGTACCAAAGGATTTCCTTGGTTTCAAGGGCTCGAGTTTTTGTTTGTTAGACAGACGGAAACTTTTAACTAACACGTCCTGACCACTGCGGAATTCTCTTACGCGTGCTTTTTTATCCCAGATCTCTTTTCGTTTCGCTTCCAGCTCACACAATCTCCTGAGAGCCAGGTCAACAATTTGGTTCTGTTGCACTCGGTTTCTCGGGGGAAAGTCTACGACTTCACGGATTAGATCTCTGGGTTGCCTGTTCTTGAGAACAGTTACTGTTGCTGTCTTAGTGACTCCATATGGAAATTCGTCCATCATGTCCTGGAAGTCGCACTGGAAAACATCCCAGGTGGCGAGTCGTTTTGCTCTGCATATATGGCAAAGGGATCCGAGGCTTTTCATTATCCTCTCTGGTGGGAACGATTGGGGATGTCATATGGACGCGTATATTGGTTTAATCCTGTGTTTTCTTAACATTGCTTTCCAGCTCTCTGACCGGAACTGGGGTCCATTGTTGGAGATAATCCTATTTACATTACCTACTTGGGTCGGGAAATCTTTGCAGAAGGCTCTGCATACTGTCAGTTTCAGTTGCCTTTTTCAGATGACACACTTTGACGTCAACTCCACTGCTACCAGGATGTAACTATATCCTCTACCCGCGTGTACAAGAAGACCCATGAAATCTGTTGCAGCGAGGTGTTTTAGTTTCTATGGAATTATTGGATGTAGATGTGACTGCATTGTCACCGTAACGTGCTTTCATATCTGACAGGCTTTACACACCTCCAAACCCTCCGAATTCTTCTACCCACATCTTTAAAGTGACACGGTGTTTTTAGTTTCCGGTAGCATTTTATGGCGCCATAATGTGTGTAATTAACGTGAGTGTGCCAAGTGACCTTGTTCACAAGTTCATCTGGCATGCAAACATGCAAGGGCGCTCCTTCTCCTCCACTGCGAATGAACAAGATTCCCTTTCGCAATAGACGGAACTGTTTGAGCTTAGTTTCCGTCATGTCTTTTAACCTCTTCTTTAGAGCTGGGTCCTTGTCTTGTTCCCTGCTAATGTTCTTTCGACTCGTGGTGACATAACTCTCAGACGCCACATTTTCAGTATAATATAGACTGTAGCGTTCTTCTTCTAGTGGGTTTGTGCTACTTCTTTTTAATCCCACAGGCGAATGTGACAGCGCACCCGCGACGATGTTCTCCTCCCCTGGTACGTGCATAATTTTAAAATCTTACTCCTGTAGCATGAGTGCCCATCTCGTCAATCTCTTATTACAGAGCTTTGCCGTGAGTAAGAGCTCCACGGCTTTGTGAAGACTTGTTTTTATCCCATACAAGAAAAATTGAAATTTTTCGAAGATAAACACGACCTCCAAAGCTTCCAACTCTATTACGGAGTAGTTTCTCTCGCATATACTGAGAACACAGCGTCCAAAAGCGATGGGCTTTATGCACCATCTTTCCCCCTTGCTGATGTCTCTCGAGGGTCACTACGCCAAGCGCAGAGTACGATCTGTCCGTCGTCAAGCAAAATTCCTCGGCCAGGTTAGGTTGCAACAAAATCGGTGTATTAACCAGCGCGGATTTGAGGATCTGGAATTCATCTTGTGCCACATCGCCCCAGTCCCACAGCATCTTGTTGCCAATGAGCTGGCATAATCGCGGTTTGGCTAGTTTCTTCACATGAATGAATCTCTTGCAGAAATTTGCGACACTGAGAAAGCCACAGAGTTGCTTCTTAGTTATTGGCGTTGCAAATTTGGTAATTGCCTCGATCTTGTCCGTATCTTCCTTCCACGGTGATGATACGGCCAAAGAATTTTACTCATGAGGTCCCAATGCATGACTTGATGATATTGGCAGTTATGCAGCATTCCTTGAAGGTCTGTAGTATTTCCTTAAGATTGCATTGTGCCCTCTCCACGTCGGTTCTGCAATCAAGAGATCGTCTATTAAGTGGTGACCCTTTCTTTAAGGAATCCTTTATTATACTATCGAGTCCCCTAATGAAGGCAGCTGAGGACACGATTAACCAGGTTAGCAGCCGTTTGAATCGTAACATCTACCGAAGGCGAGGAATGCAGTGTGGTTCCTGCAGTTTGGGTGAAGTGTAATTTGTCAGAAACTGGGCTGCAAGTCAAGGGACGAGAATACTCTTACGCGATGGGAGTTTTGTCCGAGCTCCTCCAGCTTCTCGGGGCGATCTGTTTCTAGTTCTACGATGGTATTAATTTGGCGTGAATCCAGCACCAAGTGGATTGAGCCGTCGCACTTTTCTACTACGGTGAGGAGGTTGTTGCACGTGGAGATTACAGGTTCAATGATGTCGTCGTCTAGCATCCTCCTGATCTCTACGAAAACCTTGTGGCAGTAGGCGAGTGGAATCTCGTACAACGTTCAATACGGCCTGCTCTTGGCTCAAGAAATTCATGCCGAATATTATTTAAATTTCCTGCGAAGGGGCGACCGGAAAGTTCATTTCATAGGTGTGCCCTTGGCAGCTGAACATTAACCGGGTTTTTGACTGCATCTCCGTGTGCTATCCTCTAACAGTGATTTTCGTTTTCTTCAGCTGAGTGCTGGCCATGGGTGATTCGCAATAATCTCTTGTACGCACGTTCCGATATCACTGTAACGTGGCTTCCACTGTCCACAATCCAGGTAGCGTCATAACTTCTTTTTCCTCATGCAGTAGCTCCCTTGTGTCTTTATATTCTAACATGCTGATGCTCATTTCGATGGTTTCTGCGGCCTTGCTTAAGGTTGTATCCACAGCTACCGAGCATCAGTTTCTATTGAGGCTTCTGCTGCGTTTCCCCTGTGACGGGTTAGGTGGCCTAATCTGGATATTTTGACTTGTTGGTTATTTTGTTGATATAGACTGTTATTCTCCCAGTTGTTTCTTTGCTGCTGCGGTTCTCTAGTATCCCACTGGAAGTGATTTTGTTTTCGTGGTTCTTCCCAGTTTCCGTTTTGCCATTTGTTGTAATTGCCTCGTCTACCTCCGTTCTCCAATGGTGGCTGGTTATTCCCTCTAT
The DNA here is from genome assembly GCF_023864345.2 of Schistocerca serialis cubense. Taxonomy (NCBI): domain Eukaryota; kingdom Metazoa; phylum Arthropoda; class Insecta; order Orthoptera; family Acrididae; genus Schistocerca; species Schistocerca serialis. The sequence continues at coordinate 576,290,935 of NC_064640.1, read as the reverse complement.
AGTTCGAGCTGTTGTTTCCCAGTAATCGATATTTTCCTCCTTTTCGTCTGTCGTCGTTCCTTTCTGACGAGCCTTGTCAATTGCGGCCATTGTTTCTGTTCCTGCCTCTTGCCTTTTGTATTTCGTTGACATAGTATAATTCCCTTATTGCGCTCTTGATTGATTCAGTGGAATCGTTGCACCATCAGATAAGAAGTTGTTGGTAGTGCAGAGGTAATTTGACGTAACAGTGCCTCATAATTAACTTTGGACTGTGCAGCTGGTTCAAACACCGATTCTTCTTAGCTAGCGACTCAAAGAACTTGATTAGACTACAGAATTCCGACTCTTCTAGGTCTTCTCCCAGCACAGTCTCATGCTTCATTGTTTCTTGCATGTCCTGTGACCAACATGTGTTAAGGAACAGCCGGCCGTGGTGGCCGAGCGGTTCTAGGCGCTACAGCCTGGAACCGCGCGACCGCTACGGTCTCAGGTTCGAATCCTGTCTCGGGCATGGATGTGTTTGATGTCCTTAGGTTAGTTAGGTTTAAGTAGTTCTAAGTTCTAGGGGACTGATGACCTCAGAAGTTAAGTCCCATAGTGCTCAGAGCCATTTGACCCATTTTTTGTTAAGGAACGCCTCCTTGAACTCTTTGTATGAGCGACAACATTCCGCAACACTGCGTATATGTTCCGCAATCGACCACTCTGAAAATGAGCAGATAAATTCCAGCTTGTATTTCAGTGGACACGGTTCTGGTGGCACTTTATCGTATTGAGCAATCCAACTTTTTCGATGCAATATATTGTTATTCTCTTTGTACACTTGGAAATTTTGAGTGGATAAGAAATATTTGTGGTCGAATGGTTCGACATTTCTTGCGAACCTCGTTTCTGTAGCATACGTCTCCACAAATCGGTGTCAAAACGATACTTGTGCTCTGTTAAGGCTTCGCGGAGTAATGTTGCCGTCCGCCGAAGACGTGCACAATTATGTCCTGGTTCGGTTTCTGCCGTACTTTGCGTCACCGACTGGCGCGCTCTGTCGTGCGCCCTATGGCGGCTGGTGTGTTCTCCTGCGGCATTCGCCTTTGTGCCGGTGATGTAACCTCAGATTGCGCACTGAAATGTCATAATGCATGCTCTTATCTCCTTCCATCTTCACAAGGGAATGCTACCGTACCACATTGTGATTCTAATTACGCCACGTGCTCACGTGCCTGCTGGGCGTCTTTCGCTAGCCCGTCTTGTTGTGAAGTGATTGTGGTCCGCTCTTCTTTGACTTCTGATATTTATGCCCGTTTGTTCTCGATCAGTTCGATGCGCTTTACGTTCTCGCTAATTTTTTCTTGTATTTCCTGGACAATTCTTGTTCCCTGTTTTTGGAGCATGGCAAGAACCTTTTCAGTTTTGTACATTTCGGTTTAGCCCGTTTTACTTGTTCTTTAGCTAACAAAGTGTCCTTGCGTGCACCTTGGGCTACTCATCATGCCGCCCAGGCATCGCATTTTGCCTCGTTCGCGACCTTTCCGGTCTCTGTTGATGTTTTCTACCTCTTCTTTAACACCTGAGACCTCCTTCTTAACCTGTTCTGTACTTTCAACATGAGCGATTAATTCCTTAATCTCCTTCGTGACTATCTCCTCTCTCTCCTGCCTCTTTGTCTTTGCTTCTTGCATCTTCTTCTCCGCATCCTCTCTCTTCCTCTCCGCTTCCTGCATGAATCGCATGAGAGCGTCAAATTGAGATCCTCCGCTGATACCTCCAGGACTAGGCGAACGCGATTCCATTGCTCTGTGGCGTTTCTTCGTGAGTCTCATCTACTACTCTCACTTCCAGTACATCTTGCCTGGCCTGCAGAGTCTACAAGGCCCTCTGCTGTTGTTTCACCTTCGCCTTCGTTGCCTGACTGAATTACCTCGTCATAATCAGAAAATTCTGCATTCGACATATCCGCAAGGTCAGCTACTGCATTCGACTGAGAATTCTCTGCAACTTTTTCTTGATCGATCTTGCCGGTTCGACGTTCATCCATTTGTGACAAGATTCGAATACCCTCACTATGTTGGAACAAACGTGCCTTGCTTCTAGTAAGCATGATTTCAAATTCCTACTCCCCAGGGGTTTCAGCTGCTACTCATCGCAATGCCACACAATTCTGCCCTGAAATTTGTTCTACTGAGCCGTTAATTCTGAATCCGTGACAACACACAATCCCTATGGTAACATACATGAGCCTCAAATAATCTACCCCATTATCCGCCAGGAACAATCAACAAGTGACACCGAAGCCACAACAACAAACGACTGAAAATACAAACAAACAACACAAAAAATTTCAAAATATCAATGTATGTAGCGCGAGCAACTCTTACATTTACGCGACTCTAGTTTACCGTAGTACACCAGATGAATTTCAGCATGGAAAAACAGAAACCTAGTAGCAGAAATGGCATCTGACTGTCACAAAAGGTGCCATCAATTCAGGATTCTGGCAGCGGTCGCCAAATTGCAACACTACACTGGTCTTGTGGTTTGAATTGAAAAAGTACAGACGACAGTAAGTTTTAACCGTGACAGCAACCGCTTGAACTTGTAAGCCTTCCATGTGTCTGCTGCATGAATTCTGCCCTCTGACAGAGGTTGTTATTGTTAGCCTGCACTGGAGGTTATCACTTTTATCAGAATCTTAAATAAAACTTGGATGCTGAGAAATAACGAAATGGTGTCCTTGTCGTTATTGTAGTCAGTTAGTGATGGCTGATTAATATATCAACATGGGATTAATATTTTATAAAAATGGCAAGAGTTTATTAATCATAAAAGAGGACGAAAACACATGTTAAGCGAAATGACAAATAAATCATGAACTGTTGGCAACGAATAATTAGCACTGCACTGAGTGGCGTTTGCTTGGCAAAGACTAAGGTTTATCTGTTTAACCTATTTACTCTGGCTCAAAACATGGAAAACGCAATATGAAGTCAAATGCCAATTTTCGCACCATACAGATACCTATTCTCAATCGTTTTGCAATTTGTTTTGATCTTATGGTGACTTTACTGGAAGGAACAGCAAAGGGCCTATAACACTACCTTGGGGAACACCAGAAATCACTTCTGTTTCACTCGATGACTTTCCGTCAATAACTACGAACTGTGGCCTTCTCTGACAGGAAATCACGAATCCTGTCTCATAACTGAGACGACATTCCATAAGCACGCAATTTCGCTACAAGCTGCTTGTGTCGTACAGTGTCAAAAGCCTTCCGGAAATCCAGAAATACGGAATCAATGTGAAATCCCTTGTCAATAGCACTCAATACTTCGTGCGAGTAAAGACTAGTTGTTTCACAAGAACGATGTTTTCTAAATCCGTGTTGACTGTGTGTCAATACATCGTTTTCTTCGAGGTAATTCATAATATTCGAACACAATATATGTTCCAAAATCCTGCTGCATATCGACGTTAATGGTATGGGCCTGTAATTTAGTGGTTTATTCCTACTACCTTTCTTGAATATTGGTGTGATCTGTGCAACTTTCCAGTCTTTCAGTACGGATTTTTTGTCAAGCGAACGGTTGTTTGATTGTTAAGTATGGAGGCATTGCACCAGCATAATCTGAAACGAACCTAATTGGTATACAGTCTGGACCAGAAGACTAGCCTTTACTTATGTTGGCGCTGTTGTTGATTCGAATTCTGGAATATTTACTTCGTTTTCTTTTGTGAAGGCTGTGCTTAGTAACTCTGCTTTGGCAACACTGTCTTCGAAAGTATCTTCATTGCTGTCGTGCAGTGGAGGCATTGATGGTGTCTTGCCGCTAGCATATTTCACATAAGACTAGACTCTCTTTGGATTTTCTGCTAGGTTTCGAGACAAAGTTTCGTTATGGAAGCTATTATAAACAACTCGCATTGATGTCCGCGCTAAATTTCTAGCCTCTGTAAAAGATCACCAGTCTTGGAGATTTTGCATAAGCTTAAATTTGGAATGTTTTTTTTTTTTGTTGTTTCTGCAGCAGTGTTCTGACTCGTTTTGTGTACCAAGGAGGCTCAGCTCCGTCGTTCGTTAATTTATTTGGTATAAGTCTATTAATTGCTGCCGATACTATTTGTTTGAATTCAAGCCACACCTGGTCTACACTTGTAATGTTAATTAGGAATAAGTGGAGATTGTCTCTCAGGAAGGCGTCAAGTGAATTTTTATCTGCTTTTTTGAATAGGTATATTTTTCGTTTGTTTTTGGAGAATTTGGGATAGCAATATTCAGTTTCTCTATGATAGTCCAGTGTTTACTAATCCCTGTATCCGTTTTGATGTTTCTTATTAACTCAGGATTATTTGTTGCTAACAGGTCAAGTGTGTTTTCACAACCGTTTATTATTCGCATGAGCTCATGAACTAACTACTCGAAATAATTTTCAGAGAAAGCGTTTAGAAAAATTTCAGATGATGTTTTATGCATAACATCGGATTTAAACATGTATTTTTGCCAACATATCGAGGGTAAATTAAAGTCACCACCAACTATAATAGTATGAGCTGGGTACGTGTTTGAAATCAAACCCAAGTTTTCTTTGAATCTTTCAGCAATTGTATCATCTGAATTGGGAGATCGGTAAAAGGATCCAGCTATTATTTTATTTTGGTTACCAGCAATGACCTCTGCCCCTAGTAACTAACAGGGACACACTAGTTCAATTTCGCGACGAGATTAATTGCTTCTAACAGCAACAAACACTTTACCGCCAACTGTGTTTAGCCTGCCCTTTCGGAACACCGTTAGGTTCTTCGCAAAAATTTCGGGTGAACTTATCTCCGGCTGTAGCGAGCTTTCAGTGCCTATAACGATTTGAGCATCAGTGCTTTCTATTAGCACTTCGAGCTCTGGTACTTTCCCAATACAGCTACGACAATTGACAACTGTTATACCGATGGTTCCTGTATCTACGTTCTTCCTGTGTTGGGCCTCATCCTTTGTGACTGAAGCCCTTTTTGTGTTTTCCTGAGACCCTCTAACCTAAAAAACCGCCCAGTCCACGCCACACAGTCCCTGCCAGCCACGTAGCCGCCTCTTGCGTGTAGTGGACTCCTGATATATTCAGTGGAACCAAAAACCCAAGCACTCTATGGCGCAAGTAGAGGAATCTGCAGCCTACACGGTTGCAGAACCGTCTGAGCCTCTGATTTAGACCCTCCACTCGGCTCTGTACCAGAGGTCTGCAATCGGTCCTGTCGACTATGCTGCAAATGGTCAGCTCTGCTTTCATCTCGCAAGAAGGACTGGCAGCCTTTACCACTTCTGTTAGCTGCTCGAAACCAGAGAGAATATCTTCCAATCCAAAGTGATATACATCATTGGTAGCGACGTGAGCCACCACCTGCAGTTGGCTGCACCCTGTGCTCTTCATGGTATCCAGAAAGACCTGTTCCACATCTGGAATGACTCCACCCAGTATGCTCATGGAGTGTACATTGGCTTTCTTCCCCTTCTTGGCAGCCATGTCCCTAAGGGGCTCATAATGCGCCTAACGTTGGAGCTCCCAACTATCAATAATCTCAACCTCTGTGATTGGTCGGATCTTGCAGGCTGAGCGGTTTCCTCTGAAACAGGACAGGCGACAGCATCTGGCTGAGCGACAGTGTGAACCACAGACAGCACCTGGAACCTGTTTATCAGACTAACCGGGGAGGCCTTACGTGTGGCCCCCTGGGAAGTCTTTTGCCATGCCACAGGGCGACCTTCCACTCGAACACAGGGGAGGGATCAACCTCAGTGCAAGCAATAACTGGGCTGGCAACCAGTGACGACTGATCAGAGGACTCAGACATGCTGAATGTCTGTTGGATCCCGACAGCCGCCCCACAACAGTGGTGCCCATCCACTGCAGCTTCAAGCTGTGTAACCAAAGCCATCACTGCCTGGAGCTGAGAGAGAAGTGTCACCAACTCGGCTTGCAACTGCACACAACAATCACAATCCCTATCCATTACTAAATACTGTGGAAAACTAAACTCCCCAGATAAACGGACTATCGGCTATGAAACTCTACTATAGACGTTCACGAAAATGCAGGAACTGTTTCTAATAAATTAGATTAATAAGCAGAGATTCAAAAACCTAACTACCAAAGCACTCAGGTGAAACTATATAATTTGCCCCTGATTAGGAACTTATAATACGTCACAAAATCGGTTTACTTTCCCATGCAAACGAAAACGCGAGAACTGTGGCTATTAGATGTTAAATTAACACGCAGAAACTCAAGAAACTAAACTATGCTGGCCGGGGTGGCCGAGCGGTTCTAGGCGCTACAGTCTGGAACCGCGCGACCGCCCGGAAGTAACAAATCCTGCCCCCCCCCCCCCCAATCCTCTTCCCATCATGTGCAAAACATAGGACCTTAAACTGCAATTTATTAACCAAGGACCCCAATTCAGCAGTTAATTCCTTATCATGGTCGTCTAACTTTAATAACCTTAAATCAGATATCCGGTTGGTTAAATGTATCAACTGTGCCCACACCCTGTCTAACTGACTGCCACTAGGTTGAGTGCCCTCTAAAAAGCCGATGTTGTCCTCAAGACTGCTAACAGCTTTAAACAAAAACTCAATGACTGCCTTTGTCGCACCCACAATATCTGGCGTGACGTCAACAGGCTGAAGAATGCTAGCATGCAAGTGGGCTGCTAAGTCCAGAAAACTACCCTCAATAGGCTGGCGTCTTATCACCAGCTCATAAGTGAAGTGGTAACTCCTCAATAGGCCAATCCCGGGACACTGCCTGACTGCGATCATGGAGTAGATCACCTAAACCAGAACACAATACCAAAGGCAGAAATCCTACAACACTAACAGAGCTTAATAAATCAAACCAACAGAAACTGAAATGGCGATATCACAATCGTAACCACACTCTGCTACCAGTTGAAACCTGGTGGTCAAAGGAAGGCAGGATTCGGTTACGATTGTTGGCAGGTCCATAATCAGTTACTATTGGTTGCCTTTTACAATTACACACAATTTATTTTAAACCAGTAATTCCAGACTCAAGAATAAATAAAAAATACCACACATTATTAATTAAGGAAATAAACAAAAGCATAAATAATAGTGATTTTGGTGAGTTACAATTTAGCAAATCACCATTAAATATAGATACAACAGATAATGTTTTAAAATCAAACGACTGTGATCTGGGCAGAAGGCCTTACACGCCAGGAATGGCAGTAAATAAGGTCGTAAAAGCTTACTGCGTAAATACCAATACCAAATTAGAATTTTAAGGCAAGCGACCACAATCATAGCTGAAGGCCTTATACGCCAAGAATGGCAATATATTAACAATTGTTTAAGAACTCTCTGCAATTTACATCTTACGGATATTGAAACATTAAGGTAAGTCACCACAAACACAGCAGAAGGCATCAGACACAAGGACTGACAGTAAATACAAAAACCAAATTTGAATTTTAAGGCAAATGACCACAATCACAGCTTAAGGCCTTACACGCCAGGAACGGCAGTAATATAAAAAAATTTGAAACCTGCTGTAAAACAGGAAATACAATAGCAAAAGTTAATTAAAAATACAAGCAACTGATCCAGACGGTGCTCCAAGTATCGACCTCTGAGCAGGTCCGGCAACAAACACTTTCGCGAGCAATGAGATAGGCAGCCAAGAGTTGCATTCACTTCACAAGATGGTAACTCAGACTGGTGGCAGTCTAACGAATGACTAATGATAATCTTGCTGAAGCTATCTGACGTCCGATGAACCAAATGCAACGATGGAACAATACGCCAAAGCCGGAACTGGCAGTCTGCACTACGTCCCCAGAATAGTGTGTTTCGAGCGCCCGGAGCGAGAAAGGAACCACTACCACTAGAGTAGAAAGCACTCCACTCGCTGTCCTTCGCCTCGGCGACACTACGAGCAGCAACACAAACCCAAGCCACTTGGTAATCGCGAGATATCACAATGGTGGAGGTTTCTCTACTTGGATTGAAATGCACTCATCTTAAAGCTTGCTGGATCCAGTTTACGACGAGGTCGTGCACCCTCATGACCACAGCCCTTCCATCCAGTTGTCCATGCGTGCCGCCAGCGGTCCCGGGGTGTTCTGGCACTGCGAAGACCTGGCTCCTACTGAGTCCCCAACCGAACTGGCCCCTCTCACATAACTCGAAAAAAAAACAACGTCTCCCCAAAGATAGGGCAACAGTTACTACATATCGATAACCGCCGCTGCTGCCCCTAGTGGACAGGCAATGCTTGCGAAACCGAGTGGCGCCAGTCAACACGAGAAGAAGACAAACAACCGCAACCATGCCAACTAAACGATACTGTCTGGCCTCCAACCGAGGGCGGAAACCTTCAAACAGCACCAACGCGAGCTGCAGCACGGCTCAAACGAAGACAAGACAGATTAGTAGCTAACGAAAATCCCATTGTCACTACAAAAAATATAATTTCTTCACTTATGTCCTTGCAAGCCAGTAGAATTACTCCTTCGTCGGTTATAAATGACTCTTAAAAATTATATTATTACATTTAAATAAAATCTGTAGTTATTTCCCTCCATATGTACAAAAGTTTTGCATAGTAATCAAACACCAAAATAGTTTCCCATTTGTGTTCTAACATTTGCCAAATATTCATTCGCGTGGAACTGAGTGCGCTACATAAAATTTTATTCAAGCTCCGAAGCAATTTCTCGTTCGTCACTCTGGCTACAGGCTTTCTGCCGACGCTCCAAAGTGAGTTTGGGCTGAGGAAAGAGAACTGTGTATTCTGATCATTTAAGACCCTGAGAACCATAAGGGCTAAAGCACATCGTTATCGAGCTCACATTTAAGTGGATATCAGAAAACCTGAGAGACAGATTTTCATGAATGCTGATAAATACAATGCGAGACTGCAGCTCAGGTAAACCTGAATCTCCATAAGGTCAACAGATGTCAGGAGCATGAATAAATGTCGACGATGATGTGCTTTAGGATCTTATGGTTCTCAGCCCCTCATGTGTTTCCTGGGAGTCGTCCCGTGTCGACAATCATTGGCTTCCTCGCTTTTATCCTGAGGTGGCAGTGCGGTTTGAAGATGTAACTGTCGCTTTTTGCTATAGCATGAGGTGTTTCATTGTAAAACGTACGTTGTTTTCGTATCTCTTTCATTGATACTGCCATCGATTAACTCAACTTCATATCATATTATGTTTTTTTTTTTTCCTGTTGTCAATTCTGTGGAGTAATACCGATGCCCGCAGGAAGTGTCTGCGTAACCTGCGTTTTATTTTAATTTTTAAGTACCCATTCTGATCAGCAAATCCCAACTGTCTACCGTTTCACTGTAGTGAATAAATATATAAGTTTAGCTGAGTTTTTGCACGGATTTCTTCTCTGCCTTGGTGAGGGAGCACAGTGAGGTTCCGTCCGAAAGGCCTGTATGGCCTACGTGACTCAGTCGGCGTGCCCCAATGTCTAAACGGACATTCCCGCCAAATTTATGAGCGAGGCGTGTCACTGGCCCGTCCGCTTCCTCGGAAGAAGCTTCTAGAAGCTCTGGTAGCTTTCTCTCGGCAGAATGGCGCCCACTATGGTGTATTCCTACACGCTTTCTTGGAAAATGATTAACCTGTACCGTCTCGCAGAAAAGCGTTACAGAGGACTGGGCGGTATGGACTGCGAAAAAACACGGTAAAGGTGTCGTCTTGGTCTCTGTAGCGAAGTCAGGTTGATTTGGGGACGCGAAGAGTAGCGCTGAGATAGCATTGAGGACGTTAGAAGTTAGATCGTGTTAGCTTTCGAGTACGCTGAAAGTGCTGTCAGATACTTGAGTAATTATAAGGTTCAGCCAGATTGTGTTGGGGAATTGCACTGTGTGATCAAAAGAATCCGGACACCCCCAAAAATATACGTTTTTCATATAAGATGGATTTTGTTGCCACTTACTGCCAGGTATTCCATATCAGTGACCTCATTAGTCATTAGACATCGTGAGAGAGCAGAAACGGGCTTTCCGCGGAACTCACAGACTTTGAACGTGGTCAGTTGATTGTGTGTCACTTGAGTCACACGTCTGTAGGCGAGATTTCCACTATCCTAAACATCCCTAGGTCTACTGTTTCCGGGGTGATAGTGAAGTGGAAACGTGAAGGGACACGTACAGCACAAAAACGTACAGACCGAACTCGTCTGTTGACTGACAGAGACTGCCGACAGTTGAAGAGGGTCCTAATGTGTAATAGTGAGACATCTATCCAGATCATCACACGTGAATTCCAAACTGCATCAGGATCCACTGCAAGTACTATGACAGTTTGGCGGGAGGTGAGAAAACTTGGATTTCTTGGTCGAAGCCACACATCACGCCGGTAAATGCCAAACGACGCCTCGCTTGGTGTAAGGAGTGTAAACATTGCACGATTCAACAGTGGAAAAACATTGTATGGAGTGACGAATCACGATACACAATGTAGCGATCCGATGGCAGGGTGTGGCTGTGGCGAATGCCCGGTGAACGTCATCTGCCAGCGTGTGTAGTGCCAACAGTAAAATTCGTTCGGAGGCGGTGGTGTTATATAGTGGCCGACATTGATGTTTTAAGCACCTTCTTGCTTCCCACTGTTGAAGAGCAATTCCGTGATGGCGATTGCATCTTTCAACACGATCGGGCACTTGTTCAAAATGCACGGCCTGTGGCGGAGTGGTTGCACGACAATAACATCCCTGTAAAGGACTGGCCTCTACAGAGTCCTGACCTGAATCCTATAGTACACCTTTGGGATGTTTTGGAAAGTCTACTTGGTGCCAGGCGTCACCGGCTGACATTGATACCTCTCCTTAGTACAGCACTCCGTGAAGAACGGGCTGCCATTCCCCAAGAAACCTTCCAGCACCTGATTAAACGTATGCCTGCGAGAGTGGAAGCTGTCATCAAGGCTAGGCGTGGGCCAACACCATAATGAATTCCTGCATTATCAATGGAGGGCACCACGAACTTGTAAGTCATTTTCAGCCAGGTGTTCCGATACTTTTTATCACATAGTGTATACAGATTGTGAAGATTAATTTCATTGCTGTGTATGGTCAGATTAAAGCAGGGAGTAACTGGGAATTCATTCAATGCTGAAGTTCTCAGATAAACTTTGGGGTGCTGTACGAAATAGATTCAAATTGCATGCAGTAGGTGGGTGATGGAAGACCCAGAAATTGCTGCCGTCCGAATGTTAATGCTAAAGCTGAGTTGTGAACCCTGGAGTAAATGATAGCTTCATCAGTATTTTCATATTTCCTCCTCTCGATAATAGTTAAAGTTTGAGACGATTTATAATGATTGATTCAGTTCGTGTGAGTGTCTTATTTGTTCTTTCAAAATTATTTTCAATTGAAATAGTCCATTCTGTTAATTAGTGGAGTTTTAATCAGAAAAGTACCAGTTACATGCAAAAATCTAGTAGTCGTCATACTAAGGCAGTACCGAACTCGAGTTACCTTGCGCAGTGTTGGATTAAGATCTCCCCATTACAAATCAGGACTTAAATAATTTGTTTCCTGTGGACTCGGTACAGCCATTGCACTTAGGGCTGAAGAACGATTGAAAATTGTAACAGAAAGGTTGAGATGTCTGGTGACAGAACACACTGATATACTCATATAGTCCAGGAACGATCGTCTGTTAACTCTTCTCAGGTTTTGTCAATGGTAACCCCCAGACATCTACAACGATTTGTACTACCATTAATGATAATAACACATCAAGAGCCTTTCATTACATTTCGGAGTCTGTACTCTGAGCAGCTCGGATTTATCTGGCTATTTGTGCATCTTTAATGCGAATCTCATTGGGTTATTTATTCTTGTTACTGTGTGAAAATGCGAGTTGTGGAGATGAGGAACTTTGATTTTGATCTTCTTCCAGTTTTACTAATTACGTCATTCAAAGCTCCACGTAGTTGACTTCAGGATTTCATGTTTGTTCTCTGAGTTTTTTTTTTTTATAAGTCACACTGCAGTAAGATTCCATGTTGGTTTTGAATCTCAATAAAAGTAGTAATTGTGAAATCGATTTCCATTTGTGAACTCGCTTTTCTTCAACTTATCTCGTGGTTCGGCGACCCTTACTTAATAAATATGATTGGAAATACATTAAGGTATTATTTTAATGTTATAGTGTTTCTATTGTGAGCAGATACCAAATTATTAATGCAGTGTTGCAGAGCTTGTAGAGCTGTTTTTTGTGCTGACGAGTGAGTAGTACACTCGGTTTGTATTTCGGTGCCCAGACCGTTACTAATGCTGAATAGTTTCACGGCGACCCTGTTTTCCAGGATTCTTTTCCCTAATTTCCTCTGTGACCTGTAACCATAAAATCAGTTTGTAGCGAGCGTTTCTTTTCCTTTGATTTATTGCGCATTAGCTGTGGCAGCAGCACAGTCACTGGTAGTGTTGAGTTTATTGTGTTTTACATTGCTTGTATATTTTCCGTGTTTGTGTATTTTGGGGAAATAGTTAGTGTATTCCGTATTGCGTATGGAGGATTGTGTGTGAAGATATTTATTGGGTGTTTAAGGTTTGTCTTTCTTATAAATTTTGTTATTGTAGCGATAATTCTCAGCAAACTGAGGCTAGTTGAACTTGCGAAATTGAAACAACCATAGTGCAACTTAAATTCTGGAACCATGGGCAGCATGGCATTGTGGTTAACAGATGTTGAGAACTTGGGAGCAACATAAGAGAAAAGCAGAGGCTTATAGACAAAACGCAGAGGCTGATAGAAAGGTTTATGCAAGGGAAGCAGAGGAAAGAGATAAAGGAGCAGGGACTTATAAAAAGGATGTCGACAAAAAGCGGAGGTTGATAGAGAAAAAGCAGAGGCTGAGAGAGAGGCTTATGGAAGGAAAGCAGAAGAAACAGGTAGGAAAACAGAGGCTGATAGACAAAGATCAAATGCTGATAGAAAGCAATTCTCGTTAGACATGGAAATATGGTACAAAAGCATTGTTTTAGACAGGCTATGTCAGAAGTGACTGAGACAGTGTACCTCTGCGAATCTGAGAAGATTTTCACGCGTAGACAAGACAATGACGAACAAAACCAGAAAAGCCAGATACCGCAGATCATGGAAGCCTTGGAGGAGTTCACTTCTCCGAATCTGAAGATGATGTCACACTTAGACAAGACATTGACGAACAAAAACAGGAAAGCCAGACATCGCATTCATAACGCCGATAGTGTCAGATGGAGGAGGGATACGGCAGGACAGCATCGTGAAACACGTTTCTGAATGTTCTTAGTTGGGTGATACATTTTCGCCAGTACAAGAATAGCCGATTGTGAGAGAGGCGGGTGCTGTGTTGAAATCTATGTCTACCAGTGGACAAAATTTCGACGACACGCACTTCTTCTCTTTACGCGAGATTCTCACCTACAAAGCGTGTGCGTATCGTCATGTAAAGATGTTCAACGATCACTGTAGAGATAATCTGCCGAATTCCTGGTCGACTCAGCGCAAACTCGAATTCAAGTGTATGCACATGAGCAGCCAGGTAATTACACGAGTTCTATCAGTAAAGTTGTATGACATGACTGGCTGGGAAACTCCGAATGGCAGGTTCAGTCACATAATTCGAAAGGTGTAGGACTCTTCTTTTGCGAAGTATGAGTGTTGTGTTTTGTTTAAGTGCATCTGTTGTTGTCGTTGTGGTCTTCAGTCCTGAGACTGGTTTGATGCAGCTCTCCATGCTACTCTATCCTGTGCAAGCTTCTACATCTCCCAGTACCTACTGCAGCCTACATCCCTCTGAATCTGCTTAGTGTATTCATCTCTTGGTCTCCCTCTACGATTTTTAGCCTCCACGCTGCCCTCCAATACTAAATTGGTGATCACTCGATGTCTCATAACATGTCCTACCAACCGATTCCTTCTTCTAGTCAAGTTGTGCCACAAGCTCCTCTTCTCCTCAATTCTATTCAATACCTCCCTCCTCATTAGTTATGTGATCTACCCATCTAATCTTCAGCATTCTTCTGTAGCACCACATTTCGAAAGCTTCTGTTCTCTTCTTGTCTAAACTATTTATCGTCCACGTTTCACTTCCATACATGGCTACACTCCATACAAATACTTTCAGAAACAACTTCCTGACATTTAAATCTATACTCGATGTTAACAAATTTTTCTTCTTCAGAAACGCTTTCCTTGCCATTGCCAGTCTACATTTTATATCCTCTCTGCTTCAACCATCATCAGTTATTTTGCTCCCCAAATAGCAAAACTCCTTTACTACTTTGAGTGTCTCATTTCCTAATCTAATTCCCTCAGCATCACCCGACTTAATTCGACTACATTCCATTATCCTCGTTTTGCTTTTGTTGATGTTCATCTTGTACCCTCCTTTTAAGACACTGTCCATTCCGTTCAACTGCTCTTCCAAGTCCTTTGCTGTCTCTGACAGAATTACAATGTCATTGGCGAACCTCAAAGTTTTTATTTCTTCTCCGTGGATTTTAATATCTACTCCGAACTTTTCTTTTGTTTCCTTTATTGCTTGTTCAATATACAGATTGAATAACATCGGGGAAAGGCTACAACCCTGTCTCACTCCCTTCCCAACCACTGCTTCCCTTCCATACCCTTCGAGTCTTAAAACTGCCATCTGCTTTCTGTCCAAATTGTAAATAGCCTTTCGCTCCCTGTATTTTACCCCTGCTACCTTCAGAATTTGAAAGATAGTATTCCAATCAACATTGTCAAAAGCTTTCTCTAAGTCTACAAATGCTAGAAACGTAGGTTTGCCTTTCCTTAATCTTTCTTCTAAGATACGTCGTAGGGTCAGTATTGCCTCACGTGTTCCAACATTTATACAGAATCCAAACTGATCTTCCCCGAGGTCGACTTCTATCAGTTTTTCCATTCGTCTGTAAGGAATTCGCGTTAGTATTTTGCAGCTGTGACTTATTAAACTGATAGTTCGGTAATTTTCACATCTGTCAACACCTGCTTTCTTTGAGATTGGAATTATTATATTCTTCTTGAAGTCTGAGGGTATTTCGCCTGTCTCATACATCTTGCTCACCAGATGGTAGGGATTTGTCAGGACTGGCTCTCCCAAGGCTGTCAGTAGTTCTAATGGAATGTTGTCTACTCCGGGGGCCTTGTTTCGACTCAGGTCTTTCAGTGCTCTGTCAAACTCTTCACGCAGTATCATATCTCCCATTTCATCTTCATCTACATCCTCTTCATTTTCCATAATATTGTCCTCAAGTACATCGCCCTTGTATACACCCTCTATATACTCCTTCCACCTTTCTGCTTTCCCTTCTTTGCTTAGAACTGGGTTTCCATCTGAGCTCTTGATATTCATACAAGTGGTTCTCCTTTCTCCAAAGGTCTCTTTAATTTTCCTGTAGGCAGTATCTATCTTACCCTAGTGAGATAAGCCTCTACATCCTTACATTTGTCCTGTAGCCATCCCTGCTTAGCCATTTTGCACTTCCTGTCGATATCATTTTTGAGACCTTTGTATTCTTTTTTGCCTGCTTCATTTACTGCATTTTTATATTTTCTCCATTCATCAATTAAATTCAATATTTCTTCTGTTACCCAAGGATTCCTACTAGCCTTCGTCTTTTTACCTACTTGATCCTTTGCTGCCTTCACTACTTCATCCCTCAGAGCTACCCATTCTTTTTCTACTGTACTTCTGTCCCACATTCCTGTCAGTTGTTCCCTTATGCTCTCCCTGAAACTCTGTACAACCTCTGGTTTAGCCAGTTTATCCACGTCCCATCTCCTTAAATTCCCAACTTTTTGCAGTTTCTTCAGTTTTAATCTACAGTTCATAACCAATAGATTGTGGTCAGAGTCCACATCTGCCCCTGGAAATGTCTTACAATTTAAAACCTGGTTCCTAAATCTCTGTCTTACCATTATATAATCTATCTGATACCTTTTAGTATCTCCAGGGTTCTTCCATGTATACAACCTTCTTTCATGATTCTTGAACCAAGTGTTAGCTATGATTATGTTATGCTCTGTACAAAAATAGTACCAGGCGGCTTCCTCTTTCATTTCTTAGCCCCAATCCATATTCACCTACTATGTTTCCTTCTCTCCCTTTTCCTGCTCTCGAATTCTAGTCACCCATGACTCTTAAATTTTCGTCTCCCTTCACTACCTGAATAATTTCTTTTATCTCATCATATATTTCATCATCATCATCTGCAGAGCTAGTTGGCATATAAACTTGTACAATTGTAGTAGACGTGGGCTTCGTGTCTATCTTGGCCACAATAATGCGTTCACTATGCTGTTTGTAGTAGCTTACCCGTACTCCTATTTTCTTATTCATTATTAAACCTACTCCAGCATTACCCCTATTTGATTTTGTATTTATAACCCTGTATTCACCTGACCAAAAGTATTGTTCCTCCTGCCACCGAACTTCACTAATTCCCACTATATCTAACTTTAACCTATCCATTTCCCTTTTTAAATTTTCTTACCTACCTGCCCGATTAAGGAATTGACATTCGACGCCCCGATCCGTACCACGCCAGTTTTCTTTCTCCTGATAACGACGTCCTCTTGAGTAGTCCCCGCCCGGAGATACGAATGGGGGACTATTTTACCTCCGGAATATTTTACCCAAGAGGATGCCATCATCATTTAATCATACAGTAAAGCTGCATGCCCTCGGGAAAAATTACGGCTGTAGTTTCCCCTTGCTTTCAGCCGTTAGCAGTACCAGAACAGCAAGGCCATTTTGGTTAGTGTTACAAGGCCAGATCAGTCAATCATCCAGACTGTTGCCCCTGCAACTACTGAAAAGGCTGCTGCCCCTCTTCAGGAACTACACGTTTGTCTGGCCTCTCAACAGATACCCCTCCGTTGTGGTTGCACCTACGGTACGGCTATCTGTATCGTTGAGGCACCCACGGGCCCGCCGAGCTTAACGTTCACGTTCACGAGCTTAACGTCGACATCCGACTGATGCAACAGTGCTGCGTGCCCTCACTTCGAGGGGCACTGGAAAGAGGTTCCGACTTTAATCCGGGACTTTTATGCCACTACCACTTCTGTTTCCTCTGGCGTAGTCAAAAGTAAAATTGTCAACGCATTAGGCATTCCCAGACGTTCACCCATCTCAAGTATTGACCACGTCCGATAGTGCTTAACTTCGATAATCTCAAGGGAACCAGTATCTCCACCACGGCACGGCCAATGACGTGTAACAACAGACTACTGAACGTTGGTCAGTTTCGAAGCAGACATCATAAAACTGTACGGGCCGATCCCGCAGCAAAACAGAGTAGGAGAAAGTAGGGGAAAAGTGCGCACCTAAGCGGAACTTTTTTTTAAAAAACAAATTGCCTTCGTTAAATAAAGTTTATTTTATATCAAAACTTAGGGCAACTATTCTAGTATCTATAAAAAACTAATATAACCCAAAATATTCAAAAACAAACACACCAAAAACAAAATTCCAAGACACTACCCAAGTGCACGGCTTCCCGAACGTCGGGAAAACGTGCGCATCGGGTGGAGTAATTGTGCGCATTTTAGAAGAACTGATACGCAGTAATACCTGGAGAGGAAAAAAAAAAAAAAAAAAAAAACAATTCAAGGTTTGTTCCAAAGATTATATTAGATTAGGTTAAACATAAGTTTTAATCAAATTTTACAAAACTGAACATAGTTCAGGACTATTGGTTTTCAAATAGAATGCAAAGTTCTCTTTGATGTTAGGGACCTACCGATTTAACAAGTTAGATAAGTCCTTCACTGCACATATAACATATAAAATCTTTAGCAGAATCATTTGCGGTACAAGCTGCACGGTTACCATCTTCCGCACAAAGTACACCTGTATTACAGTTCCCTGTCTTTACCATGATCTCCACAAAGTCCGCAAATCTCGTCGTCGGCTCCTTGAAGTGCGCCAGTGTCAAACAGCTCCATGTCGATATCATCGGACTCATCGTCATTACACAATGGAACTTCGTCAATATCTGAATCGTCTGATTCTTCTTCAATCATCTTCTTTTTGTTTACCTTCTTTGTAAGTGTTTCTTGCCAAAAGTCTGATTATCCTTTTTCTTGTTTTGAAGTCTCTTCTTATCCATATTTTCTTTTGCATTAGGCTTAGGCCTATTGCCGAGATTAATCTTTCTAGCAGCTTTTATGTTTTTATTGGAAATTCCTTGCTGTTTCACCTCTTCTTTTTCCTTTTTCTTTTCTGTATCCAACTCAAGCTTTATTTTCATGGGTGTGCTAGTTAGTATTTCAGAGTGCTGCTTTTCTCTGGGCTTTCTTTTTTTAACCTTCTTTAGGTCAAAAGCTGGTAGATAAGTCATAAACGTCTTATGGCTTTCAGTAAAACCTCCGGTGGATGTTGAAGTAGGGTCATCAAATAGCCCCACAGATGGGCTTGTAGCAGTCGTTGGGGTCTTATGTGCTGCGATTGTTGTAGGACTGTCACAATCTGTGGCTGCTACCACTCTTAGCTCGCCTAGTTTTCGAGCTGGGGCAAAATCAAGTTCAGAAAACTTGTCGGGGTTTTATGGGTGAATACCAGCTGCACGGAAGCCAGATCAGGTATTTGACAATGTAGCAACTTTAGGAAAAGCATTCTTCACAAGTTCAGCAACTTCTTACTCAGTAATTCTCTGGTGCCTTGTTCGTATCACGAAAAGGTCATATTCTTTAGAAAGAGCATTCTTCAGAAGGCCGAAAAAGGTTAGGTCCAAGGGTTGTAGGCGGTGGGACGTGTGCGGTGGCAGAGAGACCATGTGGATGTGGTTTTCTTTACAAAACTTGTAAGACTCAATGGAAATGTGGCTGTTGTGGTTGTCCAGTATGAGGAGCACTGGTTCATCAGCTGTTGGGCGAGTATGTTTTTTAAAATGATGAAGCCACTCATTGAATAGTTCTGTGCTGGTCCACCCATTGTTGGAACAACAGTAAATGGCCCCATCCGGTCCATTTTTCTGAAGATTTGCACTCATTCGTTTTCTTGGATAAATCATCATAGGAAGTATGAAATGACCTCCAGCGCTCATACAAAACACACGAGTGGTGGTCCTACCCCTCTCAGCGGAAGTTGCAGCGCCTATCCTCTTTGAACCTTTGGGAGCAAACACCTTAGAACGTTTTTTTTGTACAACGGTTATGCCAGTTTCATCTTGGTTGTACATTCTTGTGGGATCAATATTCAGTTTTTCTTTTAAAGTTAGCAAATCGTCAAAAAAACGAGTAACTTCTTCCTAGCTGAAAGCATTGATTTATTCACACTAGTATTTTCTGGCTGCCGCAGTCTGATGTTCAGGTGGCGCTTAAGAAAACTGTACATCCAATCTTTGCCGACTAGGCTACTCTCTTTGTTGAAATTGTGGTTAATATCATTTTTCTCAACGTAGTCGTATACCAATTTCCGCAAGCCTTTAGGTGTTAGGCCATAGAACAAGTAGCAAAGGACGATAAAATCAACCATTTCTTCCTCAACACTTTCTGGAATAATAGACTTATACCCCAAACTTGGCTGTGTTACCTCGTTAATGGGCTTTGCGAGGTATTTTCGTATTGTTGATTCTGGTATTTTGAAGCTCCTACTGACTTCTCTGATTTTCCTCCCATCTGTTCTTACTGCATGTATTGCTTGTTTAAGTGTGTCTACAGTATAACTGTACTGCTCTGTTTTCCAGACGTACTTTCTCGGCATCTGAGAACAAAGAGAAAAAAAAACAAAAGAAAACGAACTGTTGGTGGCCTGCTGGTATTTAACTACATGAGGGGGAAACGTGCGCATCGGTGCGCACCTTTGCTCCATAGTGTCTTGGAAAAAAATTTTGGCCACAATTTTCTTAAAACTAATTACAACCAAACAGGACTCACGTCAAAACATACGCATAACATACAGGTTTTAACTGTATCAGAAGTAAATTTAGTCAACATAATAAATAGAGACCCACCGTCTTAAATCCTGAGGATTGAAAATTAGATCACATCATGTTTCACCATTTGCAAACTCAATGAACGCGAGACTGCAATGGCGGCCTAGCGACCAGACGAAAGTAGTTCGCTAACCTGCCGCTAGGTGTAGCACTGGTTACAAAGTTCAACAAAGCTTTTAAATAAGAGCCGGCTGGAGTGGCCATGTGGTTCTAGGCGCTACAGTCTGGAGCCGGGCGACCGCTACGGTCGCAGGTTCGAATCTTGCCTCGGGCATGGATGTGTGTGATGTCTTTAGGTTAGTAAGGTTTAATTAGTTCTAAGTTCTAGGCGACTGATGACCTCAGAAGTTAAGTCGCATAGTGCTCAGAGCCATCAGAGAAACAGCAATGCGCATGTTTATCCGCTGCGCACGTTTTCCCTACTTTCCCCTACGAATAGCCACTGTCAGTGAATAACTTCAAGACGTTCTTGGGGAGCTTTGATGAGATTTCAAGCAGAAATCAACTCTTATACACGGCAGAATATCATTCTCAGGTTATTCTGGCAGAAACAGAAGTGCACATTTACTGCAATAAACAGCATGACACCTGGGATGTATTTATTATGAACATAAAATTGGTACTGAAACAGTTGCCACACAACTTAACAAACATGGGACCAATCAAGGTCTTAACAAATAAGGAAGCTAAGGAAAGGAAAGAGAATTTTGCTCCGAGATTAAACGAGTACGAAAATTCGAATAAGGATAAGTGCATAAACGGAAATTCCGTGCAGAGAAATGGCACTAGCAGACTGCAAAATCACAGGAAAAATTGGACCCATCATATAGATCGAATTGGTGATGACAGATTCCGTTCGCTAGATTTTGTACAAGCCAGCAAAGAGAGCGGAAGTATGTAGGGTTGGAAATCTTTGAAATTTTGAGTCTAATCTCTGAGAGAAGTCATCAGGCCTGCGTTATGAGGGTCACTCCAAAAGAAATGCACACAATTTTTTTTAATACATCTTTCATTTCTCCACATAATTTCCATCCCTCTCAACTGCCTTACGCCATCTTGGAACCAGCACTTGTATACGCGGACAGTAAAATTCTGGACCAACCTGTTGGAACCACTGTTTGGCAGCGTGCAAAAGGGAGTCATCGTCTTCAAACCATGTTCCACGAAGAGAGTCTTTCAGTTTCCCAAAGAGAAGATAGTCACATAGAGCCAGGTCAGGACTGTAAGGCGGGTGTTTCAGTGTTGTCCATCCGAGTTTTGTGATCGCTTCCATGGTGTTTTGACTGACGTGTGGCCGTGCATTCTCATGTAACAGCAAACATCCTGCTTTTGGCGATGTGGTCGAACAAGACTCGGTCGAGCTTGAAGTTTCTTCATCAGAATTTATGGTGGTTCCACTTGGCATGATGTCCACAAGCAAGAGTCCTTCGGAATCGAAAAACACCGTAGTGTAGGGTAGCAGCATACTCACGCCTTATAAAATTCACATCAGTCTTTCCATTGTGTGCCAGCCTAGTCCGCTGTAACTAGCTCTGACGTCATAAATATTGCGCAATACTTTAAAATGAAGTAAATAACCTGAAACGTTTCTAGCATGTCAGGAGTAATACAAAATCAATATGTGTTGGATATCAGTTCAATAACTTTAACTATTTTCGAAATTTGGATGTTTTTCTGTAAAAATCATTGGCGCAACAGAAAAGAGCTAGAAACTTAAAAAAATTATATTTAGATTCCTTTTGCATAATAATTTAGTAGAAACAGTATTCTGGATATCACAAATTAAAATTTTAGTTGAAATTCATGATTTTCTGGTTTTTGTCTTAGAAATGAAGGAAGCAAGATAGATTAAGTAGGCGAATAAATAAAGCTAGGATGTTTAAATTTAAGTAGAAGCGAGATCCGCTGTAATCATAAAAATGTGAGAAGTTTCAACAGAATAACTATAAAACTATAGCTATAGCGTGTCTCCAAAGAGCAAGTTCAGAGCTCGTCTACTGCGTGTAGTGTAATTAAATTAAGTCTCTCGCCCAAGATATTTGACTTAGCCACGTCAGACTTTTATTATGATTACTTACCTGTGTGCTGATTGCACATTTAAATTGAGAGCTTCATATGCCATCAGCAAAGGAAGCAATGATTTATTCAATAACTTAAAGTGGTGAATTATTAGCCCAGCGGCTAGTCGGGAGAGCAGATTTGATCAGGCGTTCCCTTAGCCGTCCGCACCGCGGCTTTATATGTAAGAACGCTGTGCGAGAGAAGAAGGCCCCAGTTCTCTCCAGACGCTGATTAGTGCACCACATGTGCCGGGAGTCGCGACGCGTCGGTATCGTTGATATAAACAGCCTCGGATGCAGTAATAAGTTACTCGGGATACGCGTAACCATGAAATCGTTTTCGAGTGAAGTGTTAATTTTGCGATGACGTTAATGATCTATCTTTAGTTTGCGTATGTCGTATTTTCACGTGCCGCCGCAGGACAGACATTCTACCATTATTAGCGTGGCGTTTGATGAACATTATCATCAAATTATGGCGAGCATTCACTTAAACATTTAATTTGAACAGTTATAGTTGCATCAGCGCATTAGACTCTGAACTGCTCTGGTAGTTGGATTGTGTGGATTCTTTTTGGTCTGTGACTTTCAGGATATAGTGAACATTTTAGAGAGAATGGTTTTTGATTATGAATCCCAGACAATCTCCTAATTCCTCAGAGCTATAAGCTGTAGCTATAAATGTATTTCTCAGATGAAGTGGGCACTAGGAATTCTAATTACAGGCTTCACATTTTGCTAATCACTTTCTGGTTGCCAATATTGCAGTTAGAGAGCCAGTGTTGAGAATGGCAAACAACAGCATTAAATAAATAATACAAAAAATATATTCTATTATTCCACCCGCCGCCCCACAGTAGCCATAACTTTTCCAGCAGAAGGTGTGGTTTTGAATTTCTTGTTTCTTCGGTGAATTTGCATGATGCCACTCCATTGATTGCCTCTTCATCTCTGGTGAAAAATGATGGAGCCATGTTCCATCACCTGTCACATCTTCCAAGAAATTCATCTCCACCATTCTCTTACTGTTCCAAAAGTTCGCTGCATACCATTTTTCTTGTTTCTTTGTGAGCCACTGTCAACATCCTGGGAACCCACCTGGCACAAACCTTTTTTAACGCCAACACCTTCAGCATTCTGCAAACACTTCCTTCCCCTATCCCAATGTAGCATGACAATTCGTTCACTGTGATGCGTCTGTCAGCAGTCACCAATTCGTTAACTCTCTGCACAATATCTGGAGTGTGTGCAGTACGAGGCCTGCCGCTGCGAGGACAATCCTCAATATTGCTGTGCCCGCTTTCATCACATAACCTGCTTGCCCACTGACTAACTGTACTGCGATCGACGGCGGCATCTGCATACACCTTTTTCAACCTCTTGTGGATGTTTCCCACTGTCTCGTTTTCACAGCACATTAATTCTATGACAGCACGTTGCTTCTGACGAACGTCAAGTGTGGCAGCCATCTTGAAGACATGCTGTGACGGTGCCACTCACGGGAACAGGTTGAACTAAGTTTGAAAACAAGCGGGAAGGATGTACCTACACACTGTAAAACTTTCACACATGCAGAGTGAAAACTGTATTTTTTACAAAAATAGTGTGCATTTCTTTTGGAGTGACCCTTGTACTTACGAGGAGGAAACAGGTGTTAACGAGGACCAGGTTTATATCTTGAATTATGCTCAGTAGGAATAGATTAGGGAAGAGTTTCTAGCTTAAATGGACAACGCAAATATGATGATGTGTCCTATCATAACAAAAGTAGTCAATGAGCAGTTAGATTTTTCTGCCATATCTAATACGTTGTGGAAGTGTAGGTTGCTGGAAATAGGCACACTTGCTTTTGTCCGCTTTTGCGCCGAACTTGTAACAGGATGATCCGATCTCAAGTTCGTGCATGTTCGTAACCTCCGTAATGCCTGTTAAGCCGTCGTTGAAATTGCATATCGACTATTTTTTCTTAACTGTGAATGGTTTTCGGAAACACTTTCTCACAAGCTGCCTTGTAACTCGATAATGGAGTTTCTGCCGAATTTGAGGTGAATACTACAAGAAAGTAGACATTCCAGAGAACATTTTAAGCCAAAAAATCTTTTTAGACCTTTCATAGAGGACTACCCTCTTAATGCGCCGATTGTCACAAAGAGGAGCAGCACTATTACTATTGTTTCGACAAAACAGCTTTACGAGTAAAGCCCTGCTCGCCTTGTCCAGATCTAAGTTGACCGTCTGCGACTGTAATGCACACGGATACCTGTGTTTCAACCTAACGTCGACGTACCAGTACCGGCGTCGAACGGTAAGTCGTGACACTAACACTACTAACAACGAAAATCCTGCATCACACAGTCTGAACATCATTCCAATAAAGTTGGGTACCCATGAGGTCAATAGTTTTCCGCCTACACTGACTCACTTAGCGGATGTTTAATTATAACTACCCTTTACATTAACACATTCTTCATTTTATAGTAATAAACGCACCTTGCAGTTCTAGAAAGTAAGACTTAAGTTCGAGAAAACCACGCTTTTCTTCAAAGTGTCATCGTTGCGTCAGTCAATATCCCCTTTTTTGTTTTATCAACCTGTAAGCACATGGCTTGGTAAACCTGTAGAGGAAAAATGTAACGCTTGTTTTCTCAGATGTTATAAATAAAGTGCTACAGCGATGGTCAATGAGAGATGTCAGGTCATCTATGTACAGGGCTTTTTTTTTTTTTATCCTGTCGCAATGCTATGGGAAAGATAACAAAAACGTCAGGTATTGTTTCTCTTTAATTTTGAAACTGTAGATACAGTGTATCCTTTCCTTTGTGTCAAGTTCCATTACTTCAAGAATGCTATACCTTGTGAGATACTTAAATTTTTGTGGAGATGATGTCTTTCTCGATTTCTGTAAAGTTATGAATAGTGAAGCTGAATTCATTGATGTATGAGGTGTGCATTTGGAGTATATGACACGAGGAACATGTCTAGATTTTTCTTAGATGAACTAACTGGCCATAAAATTCACCATAGTCTCTTGTTGTTATGAAACTGGCATACCACTGCTAGCGAGCAAATGCGCTGGGATACTGACCAGAAGTTATGAGTGAGGTTGAGAGCCAGTCTGCCAAAAGAGCACTGGGCGATCTTGATTTTTATTCGTGTTAGGGATTATGTTTTTTCTCTATATCAGCCTGAACTATTACTAATCAGCCGTTTTCGTCAACAAATACAAACTGTCTATCCAGACCACACGTCTCATCAATATTAATACAAGGACAAACAAATAAAAGAGCAAGGATAAAAATACCGTTTATGTATGTTTTATTTCGAGGTAACACATCAAACAATGTAAAAGTTTAATGCAAGGGTTGTCAAACTTAGCTGTGTAAACCGTGTTGATGTCAATTTTTCGACTTGCATTAAATTAGTTAACTGTGAGGTTAGACATTACAAATCTCATTTAAAATTTTACGGTTAGTCTCACTTGCGTCTCTACAATGAAACAAACTCGAATTTTTTATAGGGTTACCAACTGGTTAGATAAAACTACTTCAGCACAGATATGCTTCTAGGAATTTTTTTCCATTTTGCATCAAGTGCGAGATGTGGTGTTCACAAAGGGAATCGTTTAGGAAAGAGAGAGCGAACAAACGGCTGCTTAGGAACTGTCATGTCAGATTTTTACGATGGAAAGGTGTTAATGTTAAATACTATTTTTGTTTGTTTGCTGTTATGGAAAAGAATATCTTTTAAAGCAAATATTAATAGAAATAAATAGCTTTTTCATGTCTCTGTCGCAGAGGACTGGCGTTTTAAAAACATTTGTTTCAAAGCCTATGGAAACACTCCATTTATTTGTGGTGGGATACCTGTTTTGTCAAAAACGGTAATCTGAATTATATGAGACCTAGAGTAACATTCGTGCTCTTAGATGTAAGTTTTTTACGCAGACGAGGCTATCGTCACAAAATGATAAAGACAGGTACAGTGTTAGTCTGCCCGGCACTTAATTGTGTATTACAGAGTAATCATGTAGATACGGATATAGAATCAATTTGTCTTGGCTTCGGCAATTACAAGGCCAAATTTTTCAACAAAAACGTTTCCTCTTGCCTTTTGCTGGGATGTTAATTTTATTCAATAATTTTTTTTTGTATACTTAGTTGTACATTTTTTTTCTTCACAAACGAATTTGTCCTTTCCACAGAGTTAAATTTTTACACGTAAGCCTTTTTCGTTTGCCATTATGCTGGCATATGACTTTTTTTTTTTCAAACAACTAACTCCTTCTAACAAACTTGTATATTTAGTTGGAAGTCTTGTCTGCACAACACTTTTGTCATTTCTCGCGCAAGTAAAATCTTAAACTTTTTTTTTTCATTTGCCATCATAAAGCCGTATCATCCTGTTTGACAAATCATCCCATACAGTTGTGAGTTTTCCTTGACCATAGTCCTTTGGTTATTCCCTAGCAATACCAATGTGTTTTCCATAACGCGCATTACCAAAGGAGAGACGAATGCTTTGTGCCCACTCGAAAATGTTTGAAAACGAATCAGCAGGAAACTGGAAGAAGGACGAAGTGCGAAAAGTGTAGCTCAGGAGTTTGGTATCGCTCACAGCACTGTTTAATATGCATGGGCGCATTCCGAACCACAGGCTCTACTCAAAGGAGAGAAGGTGGTCGACCATGGTCCTCTACATTAGCAGATAACCGCTACGCTGTGCAACATACAGGGAAGGGCTCATATCAAACAGCGGATGCAATTGTAACCACTGCAACGCACGCCATTTCACGCTCCGCAGTGATACGGCGACTGCGTGGCGCTACTCTCTTTGTCCGACGATTAGTATGTTTTGTTCCGTTGACACCCGCACGTCAGCGGCACCGTTTGAGTTGGTGCCAAGAGCATAGGGACTGGACCAGTGGAGAGTGGGCTCACGTACTCTTCTCGGACGGGGGCAGATTCAGTCTGAGTACCGATGCTGCACGTACCCTCATATGGCGAGAGGTGGGAACACGTAATGCACCTAGAAACATTGGCCAATATGATCATTTTGATGGTCTAGATGTTATACTGTGGAGAGGCAAAATGTTGCATGGGCGTACTGACCTCCAAATCTTTGAATTGGGCACACTCACCGGTGAACGCTATTGTGGCACTGTACTATTTAACCGTATGTGTCCTTCCAGGGGTGCATTCGGCCCTGACATAATTCTTATGGATGACAATGATCTATTGCATAGCAGCGCAGGTGGGGAGCCATGGGAACCAGAGGCTATTAGGCGTATGAACTGTCCTGCCCAATTACTCCGACTTAAATCCCATGGAGCACGTGTTGGATGCGTTGGGAGACGTATAGTGGCACGTCTCAATGCACCAACGACCATCCAGTAGTTTCAACTGGGTGAAAGCCCTACCACAACAACTCCTGACCAACCTTGTGGCCATCATCGTAGTACGTTACAGAGCATGCATTTCCGTCTGTGGCGATCACACACTCTATAAAGAACCATACCCCGCCTTTTGTCATATCCAGGGGATCATAATAAGTCACGGTTACTTAAATGTAAATATTGTCCTTGAATAAAGTGTCATTGCTGTTCGTGTCATTGCCAATTTCTTTTAGTTATCTTTTCTATTCTATTGTAGCATTTCCTTCTATGTAAAGTCCAAGATTCGCTGAGACATGTTTCTTGGCACTGACACAACCTTACGTTTTGCACACCAGTGTAGATAAGCATTAATTTTTTGAAGCGATGAGGAAGTGATGTAAGATGACTGGTTCAGATTGCTTCACAATCATGTATCAGTTCAGTTACATTCATTTCATAATTATAGCGGTCAGCTTTAAATGTTGGATGGTGGCTGAAATATTCTTACTGCAAAGTGACGCAGAAAATGCGTAACTCAAGCTGGGTGGCATTCTAGGGTAGTTCCCACAGCCTGCTTGGCATATTCTAAAGTTGCGGTTTTCGGTAGTTACGTGCGATAGCAAATGTGCCTTAGCGGCAAAGTGCCCGCTTGAGGTGTAGCAAATGTCTATGCAGCATGGGTGTCAACAAGAGCGCTGCCTTTCCATTAGCATGAAACGTGAGAAATTTCGCATCCTGTCAACAGTATTTGTATTCATACAATCACGTGCATTGACTCCCCTTATAGACACTGTCTGTCTTACGTCGCCTAATAGAAAAAGACCAGTCAATCTCGGTACCAACGCAATAAACTCTTTTATGCGCTTTTGTACGCTATGTCAGGGAACCTACTGCAGTGTTCCCTCTACATTCATACTGCGAACGAGTTTCTCGTTCGTAACGTTGTCTGCAAGCTTACTGCTGCCCCTCCAAAGAGAATTTGGGCTGAGAAAAGAGAAATGTGAATTTTGTGCATTCGTTTGCTGGGATTCGTTCAGTGCCGGCTATCATTAGCTACCTGGATGTCATTCCGTGCTAACGGTGCAGTTGGAAGATATAAACGTCGTGTTTCGCTACAGAAGAGACGGTCTTCAGAGTCCGTGATCCGATTAGCTCACATTAAGGTGGTTGTTTGTGTATCTTGGATGCAACGCTCATTGGATTATTCTTCTTTATTGTGCAAATGAGGAACTTTGATTCTTTCTGTCTTCCTAATGACGTCAATCAAAGCCCCACATAAACTTCAATATTTCGTGATTGTTCTTTATGTTTTTGTTTTTCATAACTCACACTGCAATAATATTTCACGTTGGTTTTGAATTTATAAAAAATGGTAACTGCAAAATCGCTTTCATTTATGAACCCTGCTTTCTACAACGTCTTTCATGGTTAGGCGACCCTTACTTAATAAATAGAATCAAACATACACTAACGTTTTGTTTTAATTTTATGATGTTTCTGTTGTGCACAGATGCCTAATTATTAATGGAATTTTGCAGGCAATACAGAGCTGTTTGTTGTGGTGACGAGTGTGTAGTGCTTGCAAGTTTTTATTTCAGAGTTCTGACTTTTACTGATGCAGATTATTTTCATAGTGTAGTAACGTATACTTTTACAAGAATCACACACAAAGATAATTATCATTCTTATTGTTCAAAATATAATTCTGTCTCATTTGCAAGCAGATTATCAAGTATTTTCAACATTTCATGGAAACCGAATTACACTTTTCTAAACTCAAACTCTGCATTACTCGTGGAGTCGCAATCTTAAACACGGACAGCAGAGTTTTATGTGCAGATGTGAGCAATGGCCTTCTGTGAGGTTATCCAAACGTCCGTTGCTCGCTGCTCCCTTGGCTGTGTTCATTCTGAAGCTGTCTGAGATGAACCTGCATTCACTGACAGCAGCAGTTCACGTCGTGTTTGAAAGCACTTGTCATTGATCATGGGTGAAACTCATCTCCGGTCCCTGTCAGTTAGGATCTTTTTATGACCACTGTCATCATGCCATGTCACATGGCTGCTAGTGGTACACCATTCCTTGTAGAGACGCTGGGCAGTCCCAGCTGATACAATAACAAATTGGGCCACTTCATTTACGTTGTGTTCATGCGTACGTCAAAACACGATACGTCTTTTCTACTATTCTAGCACTCTCCACGTCGACTCATCTTACTCCACTGATTCCATACAACCGATTGCCCCATACACTGTCGCTTCACTGTCACGACTTACGCCAACGGTGGATGATGATCAGCACACCTCGTGCCAGTTTTAACGCATCTACATCGCACCAAATCAACCAATGCGGCTTTTTAACGGGGTGAGCATATTTGCGTGGCTGCCACCTGCTCTGGCAAGCGATTCGTCATGTTAACAACTGGAAATATCATACGCTACTAATCGCTGCAGAGACCGGCAAGCGGCACTGGGGGAGATAGTCACTTACGATGTGTTGCGCAATCGTGTCGCTGTGAACCTTTTCTGTCGTCTCCCTTTCGATTTCAAGCATCAGTCAGTGCGAGTCGCGTATTGTATATCACTTAAGATATACAGCTTTAGTATGACCGGCGTCTGTAGGATCATTATTATGATGAAACCAACTGTAAAGACAAAAAGTTATACTAGGGAATAAAATCCTGTCATATTAAATTGACAAAAATGATTAAGACATTGTTATTGATGCACATTTCACATAATTGCGATATGGGAACTGTAATATTTTGATATGATAATTATTTCAGAAGCGTAGCAATGATCTGTGAACCAAAATTCCTTAACTAATTTTATAAAAGCATGGAAATCTTAATTGTAAATTCAAATAAGTGTCATTGAAACAATGCTAATAAGATCGTAACTTTGAAATCGTTGAAATCTATATAAGAAGCGATGGCAATAGCTGAATCAAGTTAGTATTGCTTCAGCTTTTTTTTTAAGTTCTACATCATGTTTTAGAAACAAAACGAATGTCAGTTTTATCTGGGTTGTGATGCAATAAAACATATTTAACAGGTATTTTGATTTTGTCTGTTTCAGCTACATTATTTTTTGGTTCACTTGACAAAAATTGCTTGACAGACATGAAAGTGGACTTAGATATTATATTAGGTGGAGGAATGACTTACACATCAGTCAAAATCATCGACTGTCAGCAACTTAAGTAACAAAAACTGGTCACATTGTAAGTACTTGACACCTGCTCACTGAAAGGGCCTGAACGTATGAGCATGCAGATTCCTCCAGAAGACCACTTGATACTAACATTATTTTTACTGTAGGATTCATAATTTTGAATTCTGGGAGCTGTTTCTGAGAACCACGCCACGTGAATTGCCATGCTGACTGCAGAGTAAATACTCATTACTTGAGGGAATTCAGCCAGATAACAGTGGTAGCCATTACAATTTCATTGAAGGAACATCAGATTGGGATTTGGGAATGCAATGAAAGGAAAAAGAAAGTGCAAATTACTTTGCTGTTGAGCTGTGCTCCATTTTGATGTGTGGTTCTACATTGGTTTTCACTGGTTAGACTTCTAGGGGTGGGGGTCAGATCAAACAGAAGATCAGAATCTGCTTTCACTTTCAGTTTTTCATTTTTGTCTCTGTAAGGTTTTGGTTTGTCTGATGGTTTTCCTGTCTTGACTCCTGTGATGGAAGATGACTGCACTTTACTATGATCTGCAGCCTGTGGCTCTCTCAGCCACTGATTGATGTTACATTGATGGACTGTTTAATCCTGGAAGAGAGCAACTTTGGAAAATGCTTTCTTCCTTGGAAATGCCAGAGGAGAATAAGGCATCCTCAGCTGCACTGAGCAGGTGGTTACTGCTGGTGCTGTGGGTCTTGTAGTCGAGGGAGTTGATGTCCATTCCCTGAACTGAAAAACATGCTTTGAGATGTGGCTAGGACTATGAGTTGCTGTCTGAGATCTTGTCATCATCATGATACATGTGGATTTTGTCATAGAGTTTATAAACCTAGATGATGATGTCAACTGGGTGGAGTAGTTCAAATTTGTTCTCATCACGTTGATTTGGCAGGAGGGCAAGCATTTTATATTTCTGGATTTTCGTCTTCCTCTTTAGAAATGAACATATTGGCAAACTGAGGATTGGCGTTCTGGGCAATCCTTCTTCCCCTTCAGATATGAACATATCAGCGTACTAGGAGTTTGTGTTCTGGGCATTTTATGCATGTGGAGAGTTTTTCCCATGGTCTCTACCATTATGCATTGTCCTTCTGTGTGCTCCACAATTAGGTTCATTAGTACAGCAGCAGGAGATGTGTCTGGTACCTAAAGCATCATGTAGATGGAGTAAAATAGGGTTTCATATTACACATATTGTGAGTATTCTGTGTCCTCCAACATCAATATGCCTCGTGATGGTTGGGTGTTGTGTGCTGTCCTTAGGTTAGTTAGGTTTAACTAGTTCTAAGTTATAGGGGACTGATGACCATAGCTGTTAAGTCCCATAGTGCTCAGAGCCATTTTGAACCAACATCAATATATTTGTCATTCTTTATGACATTTGGTTACAAGCTCATCAATCAGCTTCCTCACAGGGTGTATATTAAGTTACTACAGGGTGGGGCAAATAAAAGTGGCCTGGAGAACAGAGTTCCAGGGTCCAAAGAAACACCGCAGAGGAAAGGAAATATAGTACTCACCTGATTAAAGCAGATGTTGAAAGTGACCATCATACTTCTGTTGGCACTTCTGGATTCCGGAAAGCAAGTTGCTTAAGGTGAATCCAAGCTGGACTGCTGGAATTGCTGTGATCTCATCCAAAATGTTCTGCTGCAGTTCTTGAAGCCTATGAAGGTTGTTTAAATACATCTTAGACTTGAGGACTCTCCACAAAAAGTAATCACACAGGTGACCTGGGTGGCCAGCTAGGGCCGTGACCAGACTACCCTCTGCTGATGACCAGACTACCCTCTGCTGACAACTCTGTCAGGCATGAAGATTGTGTAAATGTGCTCCAAGGTTTGGCCAGCTGTATGGGTAGTTGCTCCATCCTGCTGGAGGAAACTGTAGGTCTTTTCCTCCATCATTATTGCTGCCACAAATGGTTTCAAAATGTTGGCAATGTAACACACCAAAGTCAGCATCTGATGAAAGAAGATGGGACCAAATATGCAGCATGCATGCACTGCACACCAAACCCCAACCTTCTGATAATGCAGTGGTGTTTCATGGAAGTTATGCAGATTCTCTGTTGCCCAGAACCTGTGAGCTGACATAACCACTCAGGTGAATCAAGGCTTCATCAGTCCAAGCATTCATTGTTTTCTCAGTGAACAGCACTCGAAAAACTGGAGGCACGGAGGAGCATCTGCTGGTATTAATGTATGAACAACAGACACTTGTTAGGGATGCATGTGCAGTTCCAGGTGGAGTATTTGTCTGCATGATCAATGTGACATACCAGTCTCTTGTGACAGGCTTAGTGTCAATTTGGTAGGACTCTAAAGCTCTTTGTGGTGGTCTGCAGCCACATTTTCTGGTGTGTGGGTAGGTTTTGGAATTTTTTTGACTTGTTCAAAGCAGATGCTGTCTGACACCATATTTAGACTAAGACATGGCACTCTTTGTTGTCAGTTTGACATCACTAAACTTCTCAGCAAACAACTGACCATACTGTTTCCACAACTTTGTTGTCACTTAACTTTCCACAATGAACACTCACTGCTCCACTGTGACTACGATTGTCCCCTTTGTACTGCTTGATTCACACTGATATACCCCGCACTATGCTCAGCTGGTGTGGATCATGTGAGGGGCTTACATTTGGTGTGCACATCATGGGGTGTGGTTATATGCATACATTCACATCCAGTCATATCCAATCATCTGGGCCACTTTTATTTGCCCACACTGTAGAACTATCTCTGATTTGCCTGATTCCAGCATCCAAGTGTAATTACTGCTGGTTAACAATGCTTTCAGCAATAGTGATTTTTGTTGCCTGCCACGAGTGCTTCGCGTGGCAGTTGAGGCAGTGCGAGGTGTGTAGTGGAGTTCAGACGACGCGTGTGCCAGCATTGCATGGACATACTTGCTAATTTGCATTTTGTGTAATTATTCACACTGTGTTCTGTCTGCTTTAAGGTTTCTGTATGAATCAGTTAATGCCATCTGGTGGTATGAGGTTATGTTTTACATTATAACACAACTGCCAGCTGTGTTATATTATGACAATGCTGTCTCTCTCCAGTCCAAGAAGTTAATGATATATTTATTTCATTTACTGATAGTTTGAAGAAGCATTAAGTGACCTGAGTGTCACACCAGTAGAAGAGAGTTCATGATCTGAGTGTCCTGCACACACAGTTCTGCTGCAGCACAGATAACAGGTAGGCACAATGCATTAGTGTAATCGTGGGAAAACTGGAAATGTATTTCAGAGTTGAAGTACTCAGGACAGTATGATTCTTGTGGGCAAAACGTCCAATTTTCACTTGAGTTCACTGCAAAATTCTGTTGGTATATGGACCAAATGCAATTTCATGTTTAGCTGCAGTGAAATCATGCCAGAAATTTGACCAAGGGTGCACAGATACGGGTGACATTGATCCACCATACAGTCCATATCCTGTGCCATACATTTTCCATCTTTTCAGCAAACTGAACGAACAACTCCATAACCGAGGAGCAAATGTCTGTTCGATTGTAGAGGAACTGAATGACTGGTAGAATGTTCAGACTATTGTTCACCAAGACTTAGTGACTGTTGAAAAATAGCATCATTTATTTGTGTCATTGTGAATTGCTGTAGAGCATTCAATAAAAGTTACTTGGTCTGCCATGATAATGTGTAATTTACCTGTTGACATTCCCTTTTATTTCATAAAAAAAAACATTTTTTCCTGCAGGTAAGTACTCAGGGTTTCCACATCAGTTTTGTATTACATCTCTTTCCATTTTAATTAACATAGATCTTTCAAGTGCAGTATCCAGAAGGACAGATTGTTTCAGTTACAGGAAGAGTAGCAGATCCTCCACCGCGTATGAAGTAGATCTCTGTATTTTAGTGCATCCTGGAGATGATATCGAAAGTGGTGAAGCAGACATGGAAATGATCTATGAGGCATGGCTGCAGTCGCAAGAAGTACTTTACATATCCCAGTGCTGGGTATACCCAGTGAATGGGCTTTGGCATAACTGACACGTTAAAAAAAAATCAACACAGACAATTAAATCTGGACTGCATCATCAATCCACAAAAGTAACTATAAATATTCTTCTCTTGAAAACAAGTGAGATGGATGAAAAATTACAGCTATGTAATTGTGGGGTCCTTCATATGTTTTTGCTATAAAGACCTCATCTTCTAGAATACTGTGCTACTATTTATTTAATGTGTATGTAGAGTCTTGGCAAGCAGAATAAGTCCTCTGTTTGGAAATGATCACTTTTGTTCCTACGAATTTACTGAAATATCAAATTGTTTTCCATGTGCTATACATAGTTAATTGTGTCACAAAAGAATTCTTGGACATGGACTAAAAGGGTGGCAGGGGGAGAGGGGAAAAGGGGGTGAGGGAGAGACAGAGAAGTGGCAGATCTAAGTCAGTGGCTGTTCCATGTATTTGCAGACTACATCTGTAGTCAATGATGGCTTTAAGCGCCAGTGATGCTCAATAATATTAAAGCCGTTAACAATCATCATCGTCATCATATCCAGCTTTGATTTCGACACCCTTGTTTATTCCAATTCCAAGTAGGCTACAGGTGATTTTCCCATCTCTTCTTAGGATGCCCAACATTTATTTTCCCTTGCAGTTTATATTTGTGTATTCATTTAGTTATTCATTCATCTGACAGCACTTGAACGTACTCATGTCATTTCTTTCTGTACTGCTCTGTTTTCTGAAGTATGCTTCTGATTGCCAGTTCTCTTCTGATTTCACTATTCTTAATCCAATCTATGATTTTGTGACCAGATAATTGTCTTAAGAGCTTCAGCTATGCTGCTTCAATCCTGCTCCATCGACTGGAGTTAGAGTCTAAGTCTCTGACCCGTACATTAGAACTGGTAGCATCATCACACTGTAAACTTTTAGTACTCGCTCTCTCTCAGTTTTTTTGTGGAAAGTGTGATTTACAGAACTGACCAACTGTTGAAATTTTTACAGTTTGTATTCTTGATCATTTGTTTTAATACATGAGATCTCCAATCCAACATATTTAAAAGTACTTATCTTGTTCTAGCAGTTTATCATAAACTTTTTTTCTCTTAGAGCTTTTTACCATGGAATGCCATTATCTTAGTATTAGCTTTAAATATCATAATATTATAATCCTTTTCTATCTTTTGAAAGGACCAGTTTGCTCTCTGTAAATTATCTTTTGAGTCTACTAAAGGTGCAGTTCCACTGAGGCAACACGTGGGCAGCATGTGGCATGTGGCTATGACACACACTACAAGGAGCAATTCAGTCAGGGCAACACATGGCAATACTCTGCATGTGGCCTTGTAGCACACTGCACTAGGCAAATTGTTCATACTTTCATGTGCTGCCTGTCGACAAGAAATGACGTGTTGCTGCTTGTCACCAGATATCCAACACTCAGTGGATCCAGGCAACTTATTGCATGTGACATGGAGTGAACAACTGACAGAACAACTTCTTTTATTGCAGATTATCATAATTCATGTGAGTTGTGGAACATTAGAAGTTAATCACCAAGTTTAATAAACTTTTTGTAATAGCCTGCTTTTGTCAATTTCAGTGATCCACAAAACAGGCTGTTTTACATTAATAGATTATATACATAAAAGTGTTTACAATTCAGTTTAAAATTTCCATTCCCTTGCTTTATACAAATTCATATTCTGTCTTTCTGTACACACATCAGTAGTGATCTTGGAAAGGTACAAATCCTTCCTGTACCACACAAACTCATCTTGAACTTCTTTTGCTTGTAAAACTGACATCCATAGTCTGCATTGCAAATTCTCCATGCCAATAATCTGGATTATGGACATTCATGGTCCATGAACAAGATTTCCATCGGTTGTGTCATGTCAAATGTCCCAAGAGGAAGTTACAGTGGTTCTGAAATGAAGCTTTTTCTCAATAAATTCTGAAGTGAAACACATGTTGTAGTAATATAATTTCTGAATTTTCCACAAATAGCAACAGTGATTTTCTAAATACACAAAACACTGATGCCAACAACCCAAAACTTCTCACCACTTCTCTTTCAGCATGTGAGTGCCTGAAGTCATACTGTCTTCCACAAAAACGGCTTTCATGGTGGCCTGAAAATGGTTCCATAGTGTGTTCCTGTAGTTGAACTGCATCATTAGCCACTTACACATATGGTGACACATTATCACTGATAAAATATGATTCAGTACCCCTGCACTATCATCACTGAGTTTCTTTTTTCAATGGCTATGTTTTATAATCTACTGTGGTTTATCACAATACTGTCCATTGTATTTCAGCCTACAGCATCTGTACAAACTTAATTATGTATATTGATAATAATAACAATTTTGCATTGCTCAGTAGCCTTGTACACATCTTTCTACTGGACATGACTTCAGAGATCTGTATGTCCCTAACTTAACCCAGTTATCCAACCAGAAAAGAGGACCTACAACTCAACATGGAATCCGCACCATGTATTGGTTAAAAAAAAAAAAAGTGGTGAAGCACCATGTGTTGTTTCTGGTGACTCATCACATTGTAGAGATGAGGGTCAACTTAAAACAAAAACTGTAAACTCCATGGTCCAACAGAGATTCAATCTCATGACTTCTTGCTTTCCAATCACACATTACACCACTAAACCATCAGGCCTGACATTTATACAGACAGTTCATCTGTACGTTTTTATGAGGGAGTTTCCAAGTATCAAAATATGTGAATATATGATCATATCTTTCAATTGCATTGAATTAGAAGCTTAAATTTTTTACACCACCAAGGGACCATAGATCTTATTACCTGACATAAAACCGGCTCAATACCTCTATCCATTCCTGAGTAAAAGCAGTCTTAACAAACAAACAGATACATAGCCAGGCAGACAACAAATATCTTTTAAAGTGATGTAGTGACAAATTAACCATATTCAGATTTTTTTCCTCTACTTGTACTATTAAACCTTACTTCCTGTCAAATTTCATGAACTCTACATGGGAAGTACACCTACATGTCTTGATGAGTGAGTTTGCAAGTATCAAAATATGTGACAAATGGCCACAACTTTTGACTGCATTGCTTTAGAAGCTTAAATTTTGCACACTGGCAATGGATCAAAGACTTTAATACACGACATAAATTTCAACTTGACACCTCTACCTGTTCCTGAGAAAACAGGGTCTTAACTGTAGGGCAGATGCACAGACAGACAGACAGACAACAAAGTGATCCTATAAGGGTTCCGTTTTTACTGATTGAGATACAGAACCCTGAACATCAGCAAAATTTGTGACTGCAAACTAGATTAAAAAATGATAACATGGAGCAGCTCGCCAAAAAATATGGCTGTAGTGTTTTGGAAACAAACACAAAAATTGAGAATTTACAGACAGCATTCTATTGTGAATGTAAAAAGCTGGAGCATTAAAAGAAAAGTGGCACATCACCTAAATGAGGAGGAAAATTGTTTGCATTATGATCTACAAGGTTTTACAAGATGTTCATGAACCAAGGAAAAACATATCTATCATGAGCGAAGGGGAGTACTCTGAGGGAAGTTCATATAAGTGAACCAAGTGATGATTCAATCATATTGGGTGTGTTTGTAGTTATCCCTGTGCTTGTAGATTTAATAACAGGTTAAATACTTGACATGTCTTTCTTCTTTTCTGTTACTCAAGGTTACGATCAAGAATGCAGTTGTTACTATCATTCGCAAAGACTGTTCTGACGTTGCTTTAGTGGAATGACTGTGGCGCATGTCACAAGCATATGCAAATTGCAGAATGCAACACAGGCAACACTTTTTCTCGGCAACAGCAACTTTTTAGCACAGTTTCATGTAGCACACAAAAAGTTAGCAACACAAAGTGGCACCTACCATGCAACTTTGAGGCAACATGTCCCCTATATTGCCTTGATGGAATCCCACATGAAAGATAATTTTATCATTTGCAAACAGGAGTGCTTTAGTATCTGTTTTAATTATCAACTTTAAAAAAAGGTTGCTCTATTTCTTGTACTGCAGGTATGTGTCTGCAGTCCAGATACACACTGAAATTCCTGTGCCACAGTACCAGCAGGTACAAAATGGTGCAGCCTATATCCACTTTATCAATGGGCTGCACTATTTTGTTTTGGCTCCGCTAGCAGCATGCTACAGTACTGTGTTAGGGGGATTTGAATGTGTATCAGCACTGCACACCTGTACTTGCAGACAATGGCAAAAAAGGAGATGATTAAAACTTTATAACTGCGCAGTAAAATTCACGAGTCTTGAACAGAAAGACAACACAACACCATTCCCATTAGAAATGTTTTGGAGTAACAAAAGGGAAAATAATGAGCTTTACATTCTTCCTGATCTTGGCATCAGAAGTAAGTATACATGAACCAGGTCATAAATATTATTATGTGAATTAAGTTTGAAAATGCGATGCTTTACAGTCAAGTGTCACCGGCTTTTGATCAATTTTTTGTGAAGTGAAAATCTTGTTGACTGCACTATCTTCTCTTAAATGAGTGTACAGCATCCTAGGATGTGAATACGAAAATCACAACTGAAACTATAACAAGTTTCCAATAATTCATAAGCTACAGCGTTGAATAAAAGTTTCTACGATGTTTAAAGGTACTTGGCAACTCATATTTTATTTTCATTTCCATAAATATTTTGCAGAATTATTCAGTTAATTCACTTCATTTACAAAGCATCTTTATGGCATTGTTTCCTTATCTGTAGGGCATGTTATAACATTAAAATGCAACTGATTTTCCACTTCTGCTATATTACTATGCAAACCGCTCTCTTGTATCTATTTATTGAATACTTTGTTTCCAGAAAACACATATTCCAAGGGAAATTCAAATTTACGTTCAAATTTATGACCACTTCTATATGAAATTACATTTTCTTTCCATCCCTTTATAATTTCTTTCATAGATAGATAAAGTGGAGTTGTCTCATTTAGAGACAAGAAAACAGCTCACACTTGCATTAATTTTGTTGTAGTGGAAACATGAGTTGGAGATTACCTCTTGAGCATGTTGATACTTTGTCCTCAAATTAAACCAGACATCTGTCAAGTTGTGTGAATTTTCGGAAGTAATTTTTAGCTTTGAAAACAAATGAACACCAATTTTTGCACTGTGGTCATCTTAAACAACTTCTTTACTAAGGTAAGTTAAAATAGTCTTTTTTCATCTGACATAGAAAACATGAAAACCCTACATTAAACCACAACTATACAACAACCAATGAATAACACATACTTGCCATTCACTACCACAGGATGGCTGAGATTAACATAAAAATAGGAAAAACGTGAGAACAGACTTATTTGTCTTCAGGAATGCAAGATTTATGTTGCCATTATCAAATATAAAACTCTTTTGGTGACATTGCAGCTGCTCCTCATGTATTTTTATGTTCATTATGTTTATTATTAAAAATTTGTTTTCCACTTCATATCTACTAATGTATAATTTACTTTGTGTGTTCTGCTTTGTAATTACTAGTAAGGTATTCGAACTCTAATAATTTCCATATGAACAGCTTAAGGCAAAGCATGGGGCACATGACCTGTTTTCTTTTGCCCAATGTTTACCCTCCCCCTGCCCCAAAGTGGAAAGTGAGTAGGTCAAGCGCAATATGCACAATACTGTGCAATTCTGAACAAACTAAAACTCAGAAGATTGACTTCATCATCAATCACTGATGTATCTGCTTGCATGACTGTGCTTGAAAAAATAGAAAAGCTAGAAATTTTGTAAAAGGTAGTAGCAATGTTTAGTTTGCTTTGCTACGTACATCGTAAAATTATAATTTCTATGGGAGGAAGACACACAGCCAATACTGCGACTGATCTCCTACTTTGGGAAAATTGTCTCATATATGGAAATGACAGAGATGTACAACTAAACAGACAAAACTGTTGTTTACAGGCTCTGTTATAGTCAGTGGAACAAGTCTCAGCCTTTCATTATTAAAGGGCTGACTGGCAATTTGCCGAATTGATTATGAATTTCTGATATACACTGTAATCCCAGGAAGCATTCTGATTTAATTTAACTATAAAGGGCTTGTGATTAGCTTGTCAAAAGAGTCCTAATGCAACTTAGGTGACAGTGCATTTTAGGGGCAGATTGGTGTTTATTTAACTATAAAGGGCTTGTGATTAGCTTGTCAAAAGAGTGCATTGATGGGCTCCAAAGAGTCCTAAAGCAACTTAGGTGACAGTGCATTTTAGGGGCAGATTGGTGTTTAGTTTTTTTTTTTTTTTTTTTTTTTTTTTTTTGTCATTCATTGCTAAAACCACTGCTACTGCCATTAAATGAAACTACTGTATGGCAGGGGGGACTACTTGAATGGCTATAATTTGGTGTTTTAGGTGAGCATTAATAGTTTTTAGAGGGAACACAGCTACTTTCTACAGTGAAAATGTTTGGAACCAAGTATGCCTGAATGCCACAGGTTCTGAATAGTTGTTATCAGATCTTCTGTAAAGTGCCTGGATTCCAGATTTCATAATGCACAAATCAAATAGTAAGTGACTTTAATGTTGTGTGCCCTTCAGTTCTGCAGCTATAATCATTATCATAAATTTTATGACTTTCAGATGGCCTATAAAAGAACATTCTGTTAGAATCTTAATGCAAGTGGGACAGTATGAAGAGTCAGAGACAGTGCGTTATGGTCTTTTCGCTCCCATCAGAGACTTTGGGTTTCAAAGTACAACTCTAACCAGGTTAATAGTAGCTAAAAACAGTTTAGTTACTTACCTGTTCACGTGAAAGCTAATCATTGTCAGAATTAAATAAGTTTTACTCTCCTGACACACTTTTCATAATGTATAAGATGTGACAAAAACCTCAATTTATTGGAATCGTGCAGTCTTATTTGATTGCAATGAATATAAAAATATTTTAAATTGTAAGCAAAAGATATGGATAACAAAATACATTTTGTTACAAACATAATTGCTGTAAGTACTTCTTACATGTTATAACATGAGTTAATAATATTCACTAGCCTTATCATGTTCACACTCACTCTTCCAAAATCTCAAAAAGAAGATTCTTCATAGCATATAAAATTAAGAAATCTCACGTAGTTTGTGCCAAACACAAAAAGCACAGGTTTAATATACAGCACGAAACACTATATTGATGATAAGAGAAATGTCACTCTACAATCTTTTCCATCTTCTGGATCCAGTACTCATATTCTGAAAAACATATTATACTGGATCTACAGATGGGAATATCCCATGCTGATTAAGCCACTTCAAACAGATTTTGTGCACTGCAGTATTTTCCAGCTTCTGTGCTTCTTGCATTATTCGTAGTACGTCATCTACTCGGTTGTATTTCACTGCTACCAGGTAAGCTGACTTCAGCTGGTGACAAAGTATGTATCCTGAAACCTAAAGAAACTTAGATGAGAAAGTGTCAGCTTCTTAGAGTTACTAGCATTCTCATTTAAGATAATGAGACTGATGACTGCAATAAGAAATGGCATGAAGAGCATGGTTGTATCACTTTTCTTTATTACACTAATAGTTTTAATTTGAGTCTATTGTCACATTTGTCTGTCTGTTTCATTCGGATTTCAAAAATTTTCAAATCTATTAAAACAAATAAAATATATGCCAAATTTTATCTTGAGCAGTTGGTTACACAACCCTTTCATGATGTAAGACATTAAATCTCCTGGGAATATTAGACCTAACATTTTTAATTCACTGAAGGTAAGTAAAGGAATCAGTGATCACAAAAATATTATAATATCAATCATTAGTGAAATTACAATAATTACTTGTAATGATAAGAAAGTCTTTCTCCTTAGCAAGTGTGACAATAAACTGATATCTAATTAACTTACAAGCACACAGAAAACTTTTAGCACTAACAATGACAATGTGGTGGCTTTATGGCACATGGTGCTGCTGACACTGTTGTTGATAATGTTGCTTTGGAGCATTCAGTAGTGTAGTTACCAGCACCCTTGCTAAAATTATAATAGACAGCCACAGTTAGAAGGCTTAGAACTTAAAAAGTGTACAAAATAGAACACACTTAAAACATATGGGTTAAGAAACAGAAGGCAGAAGAAGTAGCTCAGGAAAGTATGGATGGATGACCACTGGAACAAGATTAGACATTTAATAAAAACTTAAAAAGTCAGACAATGCTAGTCTGATAGAACACAGAGCACATTATCTGGTGTACCACTTGCTGCACTCGTCTCTCACATAAAACGCATTCTGTTAAAATGTAGTGTATGGCACTTGGTACATCACAACAGCTATGTATTAGTG
This sequence comes from Schistocerca serialis cubense, assembly GCF_023864345.2. Lineage (NCBI taxonomy): Eukaryota > Metazoa > Arthropoda > Insecta > Orthoptera > Acrididae > Schistocerca > Schistocerca serialis. Next base: position 576,248,043 of record NC_064640.1, on the reverse strand, counting down.
GATCATCTCACCGAAGATGGAATCCATGCATCACAGGACAGTGTCAAATACTAAGGTCAGTTAAAAGGACTTAATTTGTTTCTGTGGCTGGAAGGAGCTAGCGCATATGCAGATGGTTGGCATAACTGATCTCAGCTTCTTCTTCCTCACTCCTAGCCACACTTTCTATAATCAAAACATGACTCTGGGCCGCAACAGCAATGTCAATTCATGAAGGAGGACTTTAAATCGTGTCACTTTAGGTAAGAAAATGACTCCTTGGTTGCTGCATCTAATGCGTAAATGCTCCAAATTCCCATATACAGTTACAGTACAAATTGAAGAGTAATGCAAAATACACATTACACAGTTATACTGCATGCAAGATAAATAGGGATCAGAAAGACTCTCTAGGTTTAATGATAAAACACTGCCTCACAAAAAAAGTGAAACACCCAGAACACACAGTCGGATGTCAATTTAACTGCGTACATCTACACACCATCAATGGGTTAGTAAATGATTAGAGTTGCAATTCTCTGTGACACATAGAATGGCCACGAGAGTGAATTAGTGATGTTCATGTTGAGTGTTGATGCCAGGCCTGGTAATGTATACAGGGTGAAGTGAAATTCGTGCTCTCGGGCTTCGCAGCGCGAAATAAAAAAAAAAGTCTTTCACAAAATTTCTGCTGATGAGTACATCCAGCAGAAAAAGGACATTAAGGAGTCGCAATCTGGCAACACTGTAACCACATGTATGGTAACTACCTCTGTCAGCACATATTACACGTGCTGTACAGTTGGTGCAGTGGATAGAGTTTTGGGTTATCATGCAGAAGGTCGATGATTCGATCCTGAGTTGGGGCATATGTTTTTTATTTGGTAAATGTAGTCCAGGTGGTACGGTATCTGGCATCTTAATCGTCAACAGCAATTGCACTGGGTCCTCTAGCAAACATTTGCACTTACAGACAACAATTGTAGAAAAGGAAGATTGGTCAGCTTTGAAAGAAGCCTTTTCCATGTTGTGGGCATGAATTTCGCACCACTGCATCTACCAGATGTGAAACCTATTTTCTTTGTACTCTCCTTCAATGGTCCCATAGATTAGTACCAACTATTATTCTTGCCTCATTCAGGTCCATTACATTTCGTTAGGGCCTTACATTACCACTAGGACTAGCAACATGCTTTGCAAGTAATGTCCAATCTCGGTTATTACTTCTGTGTGTTATCACCATGGTCCCACTAATTATGCCTTTCACCATTGAATATGGTGACTGCATGATGTTTAGTACATATCTCAATGCATTATTATTATCATTATTATTATTGTTGTTGTTGTTCTATCGATGGGATTGTGGAAACATCACGTCTACTACCATTAGGGAAACTATGGAATTCGAAACCAAACATTTCAAAATTAGCAGTGTCAGTATGAATCATCCAGAACAATGTCTTTCAGAGGGGTAATGCACGTTAGGTGGAACAGTGTTTATACTGTATGTGCTGTCCACCATACAAGGACTAGTTGCAAGCAGAGTAATGTGCCATGACAGACTCCAATGTACATGCGTACACATATTGAATTTTCTCACTGTAAACCTCTAAACCAGTGTGGCAGATGTATGGCATACACAAACGATGAATATGTAGATATGCTTCTGGTCCTTGGTGCATCTGCTAACCGGTCTGATGTTGCTGCTCATGAATATACTACTAGATATCCTCGTCAATGCCATCCAGATAAAAATCTGTTTTGTCATTTAGAGCTGCGCCTTTGGGAGTCAGGTTCTCTCCTTCCACCATTGTATGACAGGTCGTCCATGGACTCGCTGTACTCCAGCTACTGAGGAAGCTGATCAGGAGGTCATACACCAAGAGCCTCCGCGAAGTACATGTAGCATAGCAAGGCAGCTGAGTGTCTTGCAATGCACGGTCGTTAACTTGCTGCACGAGCATGGGCTGCACCCCTGTCATTATGCTTTCACCACCCCTAGCATTATGCTTTCACGCATCTTGCAGGTCGCCATCAGCAGATGCAATTCTGTGAATGGTTTCAACAACAACAGGAAGCCAATGATGACTTTGTGAACACTGTAATATGGCCGGATGAAGCAGCATTCACTCATGAGTGTCTCTTCAATATGCACCATGCCCACCATTGGTGAGAGGTTAACTCGCACATCACTCATGACTGTGGATATCAAATTCACTTTGGTATCAATGTCTGGGCCAGAATATTGGGTGTTGGGGCCCCTACATGTTGCCTGACTGGTTGGCTGCACAAAGGTATCATGCATTCCTCTCAAACTATCTGCCTGATGCACTGCAAGATGTTCCACTACATGTTCGGTAGAGGAAACATGATGGTACACTTCCACACTCTGGATTTAATGTGCGACAGTATTTGGACAGAACATATCCAGGGAAATGGCTCAGACATGGAGGTCCAGATGTATGGCCACTGCATTCACCTGACCTAAATCCCCTGGATTTCTTCCTGTGGAGACACCTGAAGAAGCACGTGTACTGTATTCCGCCGATGAATATGGAAGAACTGGTAGCGCGCGTTCATGCTGCTCTTGTTACTGTGGATGCCACTTTGCTGCAAAGGGTCCAGAGCTGTATGATCCGACAAGTTGTGCAATGTTTGGACATGCAGGGAGGTCGCTCTGAGGACAACGTTTTCTGTTGTGAAGGTCATGCAGCCATTAATATGGACATTATTATTGTCACTGGTTGCTAATGTGCAACATCTGATTGCTCATATTACATGTAATATAAATGATAAGTATATGTTGTGTTACTGAACTTTGCTATCATCTTTAGCATCTCGAAATTGATACTGTTTTAGTAGTTATTCTGTCCTATGACGGATCACTTGTTTCAACTGTCTATTTCTTATTTGTCTAACCATGTATTTGTTATACTCAGCATTACAAAGTGTTGTAAATTTAGGATACATTTAACCTAAGAAACAGTGTATATTACAATGTGAAATGACAGAATGAAATTAGCAATTCTATCCACTGCACCAACTGTACAGCACATCTAAGATGTGCTGACAGAAGTGGTCACAGTGTTGCCAGATTGCCACTCTTTAATGTCCTTTTACTGCCGGATGTACTCGCCATACGAAATTTTGTGAAAGACATTTTTTTATCACTGGCATGTGAGGAGACGCACTGCGAAGCCCGAGTGCACAAATTTTGCTTCACCCTGTATAAAGGGATGTTGAGTGATCACTATGAAGGGCAGGGAGATGCAGTGTATTTGTGTCAGATAACTCTGTCAGCTGCTGAGAGAGTCTGAAAGGTGCCACATTGTGAGTCTCCATTAAGCTGGCTGGTTGAATCATGCAATATTATGTTATGTTAGGGTAGGGTAGGTTAGGTTAGGTTAGGTTGGGTTAGTTTTTGGGGCATTCAGATGTGACAGTGGCCTGATGAAGGACTGCATGGGAATGTCAAGACAGACAGATTTGTCATCAATGTTCCAGCTGACCTTGTCTGACCACCACAAAAGAGGAACATTGTATTGTGCACCAAGCACATTGTAACTCCGCCCATATCAGCATCTGCGATCTGAGAACAAGTAATACACTTCATGCAACATTCTGTGTCATCCTGCACCAGTGGTTGGAGACTAGCAGCAGCTGGGCTAGGGAATAAATGTCCCATGCGTATGCTGCTGTAAACATCACAGCACAAACAGCTGTGTTTGGAGTGGTGCTGTGACTGGGTAATGTGGCCTATCGATGAATGGCATTGCACCACATTCAGCAAATCAATTGAGGTGCCACACTATGCAGCATGACCATCATAGGCATGAATAGTGGCGACCTGGGGAGAGGTGCTTATGGAATATCATCTCAGTTATGCAACTGGATTCATGATTTCCTGTCTACATCTACATCTACATGGTTACTCTGCAATTCACACTTAAGTGCCTGGCAGAGGGTTCATCGAACCATTTTCATACTACTTCTCTACCATTCCACTCTCGAACAGTGCGTGGGAAAGAGGAACACGTAAATCTTTCCGTTCGAGCTCTGATTTCTCTTATTTTATTATGATGATAATTTCTCCCTATGTAGGTGGGTGTCAACAACATATTTTTGCATTTGGAAGAGAAAGTTGGTGATTGAAATTTCGTAAATAGATCTTGCCGCAAAAAAGGTAGTAGTAGTAGTAGTAGTAGTAGTAGTAGTAGTAGTAGAGGGGTTTTTTGGGTGCACGACAGCAAGGCCTTCAGCGCCCGTTCAGTAATATAGTGAGACGGGTGTCAAGAAAAAAACTCGGAAAGTTTACATAAAACAGAACATAAAACATGGGGAACAATCATTGAAAAATATGTGCTCACCCACACCGAAGCGTGGGATGAAGCAGGGCGTCAGCAGTAAAACATGGACAACACAGGAAGAAAATGGTAGAGGGAGCTAAAACAATGTAGCAGATGGAAGTGGCTGGCTGACCGCAAGGAAAAAAGGGAGGAGTCAGCCACTCTGCAATACACTAAAACCTCCAGCCTAAAAGTTTAGGCCAGAGTCCAGACACATCACAAAACTTAAAAACCCTAGACACACACGTCTCATCGTTAGCTAAAACACAAGGCAGATCCCCATCAACTTGTGCTTCTGCCTTTGCATCACGGTATAAAATGCAGTCTGTTAAAATGTGCCGGACAGAGATGTGCACACCACAAGCATCACAAAATGGGGGATCCTCCTGCCGTAATAAATAGCTATGTGTGAGAGGACAGTTCCCGATCCGAAGACGTGTGAGGGCCACCTCTTCCCGCCTGAGCAACCGGCAGGAGGAACGCCATGGCCGAGTGGTTGACTTTACCGACCGCAGTTTATTGGCCGTCACCACCAGCCATTCGTCCTTCCACAACTCCATGCACTTCCTGTGGAGTGCAGCGATGACTGACTGCAAGGGGATAGGGCACTGGACCACATCCTGCTCTCTGCAGGCCTCCTTGGCAGCCCGATCAGCCTGTTCATTGCCCCAGATGCCAACATGACCAGGCACCCAGCAGAAGGATACCTCTTTAGCCCGCCGTTGGAGCAAGTACAGTTGGTCATGTATCAGTTGGACCATCTCCTCAGTCAGGTATAGGTTCTGCAGAGATTGTAAGGCACTAAGAGAATCGGAGCAGAGAAGAAATCGATCGCCCCGAACACGATGCATCTGCTCCAGTGCCTTCAGGATCGCGTGGAGCTCCGCTGCGAAAATTGTATATTCAGCAGGGAGGCGAATCCGGGTAACATGATCAGGGAACACCACAGAACAGCCAAGGAAAGTCTCCTGTTTGGAGCCATCAGTGTAAACGACAGTGAAACCGTGATGCACATCTAAAATGTTAAAAAACAGAGATTGGAATGTAAAATCTGGTGTGACATCTTTCTTAAAATTAGTCAAATCTAAAATAAGTTTGGGTCTCCGGAGGAGCCAGGGTGGAGATCTGCTCCAACCGCGACGTAAAACACGAAGACCAGCCATAGACATCGCACCGAGGCAATCCTGTGCGCGAATCCCATAGGGCTGTGTCGCACGTTGCCAGTTATGAAACAATCGTGCCAGAGGAGACTGAGCAACGGTATGGTATGCAGGGGTGTATGGTGTGGACAAAGTTTTATATGCCTGGCGCACTGTAAGTAGCCATCGTCGCATATGAAGCGGTGGTTCACCAGCCTCTGCACAGAGGCTTGGTATGGGGCTAGTTCAGAATGCCCCAGTGGCCAACCGAAGCCCTTCATGGTTCACAAAGTCCAACAACTTTAAGTAAGACGGCCTCACAGACCCATACACCGTGCACCCATAATCGAGCCGAGATCGCACAAACGCCCTGTAAAACTGGAGCAGACAAGTCCTGTCAGCTCCCCATGTACTGTGGCTAAGACATTTTAAAATACTTAAAGTCATAAGTGACCGCCATTTCAGGTCTTTAAGATGAGGTAACCACGTGAGCTTCGAGTCAAAATGAGCCCCAGAAATCTCACCGTGTCTTTAAAAGTAAGAATAGTTTCCCTCATCCTCAACTCAGGAAAGGTTAAAATCGAACGAGAATGGTTAAAAAGAACACATACAGACTTCTCGGTGGAAAACTTAAAACCACTCTTCTGCGCCCAGTCATCCAAACGCCTAATTGTAAGTTGCAACTGATGAGTTGTCATTGCAAGGCTTGAAGAAGAGCAAAACAAAGAGAAATCATCCACAAACAAAGAACACTGGACAGGACTTTTCACTATGGAAGTAATGCTATTAATAGCGATGGCAAAGAGAGTCACACTTAAAACGCTACCCTGAGGGACACCATTCTCCTGCGCAAAGCGATCAGACAGGACAACACCAATTCGGTATCTAAAATATCGTGGCGAGAGGAAAGACTGAATAAAAAGAGGAAGACAACCATGAAAACCCCATTCGTGAAGCTGCTCCAGGATGAGACGCCTCCAAGTGGTATCGTAGGCCTTCTCGATGTTGAAAAATACACCTAGAAGGTGATGACGGCGTAGGAAAGCTTATTGTATTGCCGCCTCCAGGAGGGCAAGGTTATCGAAGGTGGAACGAAACCTCCTGAACCCACACTGAAAGCGACTAAGGAGTTGCCGGGATTCTAATATCCAGACAAGGCGGCGGTTGACCATCCGCTCCAAGGTATTCCCTATGCAACTAGTGAGGGCAACACTACGGTAGCTACTTGGGCTCGTGCGGTCTTTCCCAGGTTTTAAAAAAGGGATTAAAACTGCCTCATGCCCAAATGGCATTAAAAAGTGTGAGGAGGATTTCTCTGTTGCGCATTGTGAGGTGCCACAGCATACTGTAATGGATCCTGTCGTGACCAGGGGATGTGTCACGAGCTCCAGACAATGCAGAATCCAGCTCCCACATAGAAAATGGGCAGTTGTAAATTTCATGAGAAGTGGACTGGAAGTCCAGACTACATCTCTCAGCAACCGCTCTATGGTGCTGGAAACCTGGATCCTGACTGGTTGTTGCAGTAACTGTGGCAAAATACGCTGCCATAGTCTGGGCAATGGCTCGCGGATCCGTGTGGAGAGTGCCGTTATTCATTACAGCAGCTATGGGGCACCTCCCTCCTCTGCCAGAAATTCTCCTGATGGTCTCCCACACAATGGAACTGTTGGTGGAACTATTAATGGTGTTCAGGAACTGTTGCCATGACCTCTTCTTGCTCTCACGAATAATGCGGCGACATCTTGCCCTCGCCACCCGAAAGGCTGCAAGATTCTCAGCAGTTGTCCGACACTTGAACCGACGCAGAGCTGCACGCCTGGTCCTGATTGCAGAGCGGCATTCGGCACTCCACCAAGGCACAGGTGGCCTCTTCCGGTGGCCTGTGGACTGTGGAATGGATGCTGCAGCGGCGTGGTGGACTGTTTTGGTAATATGATCCACCCACACCTCAACATTCGCACAGTGTTCGAATTGGGCCAACTGGCTATAAAGTGTCCAGTCAGCTCCACTGAGCACCCATCGTGGTGGTCTCCTTTCGGTGCCCAGGCCATCTGGCAGGTGAATCCAGATTGGGAAATGATCACTGCCATGCAAGTCAGTGACCACTTCCCAGTGAGCACTGGGGGCAAGAGCCGGAGAGCAAAGCAAGAGATCAATGGCAGAGAACGACCCAGTTGCTGTGCAGAAATGAGTACTCTGTCCTCCATTGAGCAAGTAGGCACAGGATGACTGGAGAAGCCTCTCAATTGCTCTACCCCTGGGGCAGGTAATTGCAGAGCCCCAAAGCACATTGTGGGCATTAAAATCACCACAAATAATGAATGGCTGGGGGAGCTATGTAAGAAGGTCGGTGAGGGCCGCTTCATCAAGTGCATCATGTGGGGGCAAGTAAAGCGAGCATACAGTCAATGGATGACACACGTGCACAGACACAGCGACGGCCTGTAAAGTCGTCGTAAGTGAGAGAGGCGAGGAGGGGTAGTCTGTCCTGACAATGAAAATACCTACGCCTCCTCTAGCTCTCTTTCCATGCAGGTCGTCCTTTTTGTGGAGTGTATCGCCTCGTATCTCAGGGGAGTATGATGGATGGAAATAAGTCTCCTGGAGACAGAGACACAGTGGTCTACCCTGAGATAGTAGACGAAGTTCCTCCACATGCGTCCTGAATCCTTGCAAGTTCCACTGAAGTATAGGAGCCATCTATGATGGGGGTAGCACCTTCATCCTGTCTCTCCGACGGGGCGGGGAGACTGCAGCAGGTGGAGGGGCAGGCGTGGGGCGAGATGATTTCCCCAAACATACATCGGATTCCATCAACTCTGGGGAAGAGTCAGATGAAGCCTCACGGAAAACAACATCTGCATGGTCAGACGGTTTACCATGTGATTTGACCCGCTGTTGCTGCTGTACGGGAGCTTTCTGAGGTTTGGTGGGCTTTGGGGGAGCTGAGTGGCAGTGGTAGTGGCTGTACTGGGCTTCAGAACATCCTCAGCTGTTGGAGGCGTCAGGTGCTGGCCCAAGTTCACCACTGTACCTTTGTCTGCCGTTCGAATAGGGGCTACTGGCTCTGAAACACTGGCTGCATTGCAAGTGCACTGACAGCTGCATGTATTAGTGCCAACACTCACCACCTCTGTCTGCGTTGAGGCATCGACTTTTGGAGTAGGCTTCTGAACCAGGGATGCAAAAGATGTAGCACATGTGGGAGGTTGCATCGACTTATAGATCTTCTTGGCCTTGCCATAGGGGATACGCTTGGTTGTTTTTATTTCCTGGACTTTGCGTTCCTCTAAAAATATTCGGCAGTCCCTACTTCAAACAGGGTGGTTCCCAGAGCAATTGATACATTTGGCTGGAGAGGAGCAACCAACTCCTTCATGAGCAGCTTTACCACAGTTGTCACAAGTCGCTTCGCCTTTGCATCCTAAGGTGGTATGCCCAAAACGCTGGCATTTGAAACAGCGCATTGGGGTCGGGAAATAAGGCCTCACACTAAGGCGAAGAAAGCCAGCTTTAACATGTTCAGGAAGTTTCGTGCTACTGAAGGTTAGAATAAAGGAGTTGGATTTGACAAGACTGCCATCAACCCTCCTCATGATATGTTGAACATCAACGATACCTTCCGGAGCCCACTCACGTTGCAGTTCTTCCTTGGGAATGTCAACTAGATCCCGGCACGTCACAACACTTTTGCTGTAGTTCAAGGTGCTGTGCAGTTCAGTGTCTATGGCATACTCTCCAAGGCATTTAGCAGACTGAAGGTTAGTTGCTTGCTGGTAAGTGGAAGTTTCCACTAGCAAGGTCCCATTACGTAAGCGCTTCACCGATTTTAAGGAGCCACAGATTCCCTCCAAACCCTTTTGTATATAGAAGGGTGAAACCTTCTCGAAACTACCCTCCTTCCATTTCACAATGAGAAACACATTCAGGTTACCAGAATGTATTCTGTTACTTAAGACTCGACTTGTCAAAGAAGTGCCGGAGTCAGGGGGACTGACTGCATGAGCCCTCTTAAGAGACTGGGTGTTAGAACCTTCCAGCGGCCCACCCTTTCTGCTGGGAGGAAGAAAAGAGGATTTCGAAAGATCCATCTCGGTCCCACGAGCAGCTAGGAAACTAGAAGTCCACCTAGACAGAGCCCCGCGTGCCTAGGTAAGCCTTATACAACTGGGGTGCGGCAGGTGCCCCAGAGGTTGCCCGCTTGCGACTATTCCACCCCAACAGCCATGCATCTTATAGGTGCGCAGCACACCGTAAGATTGAGGTTTTTTTTATAGAGGTTTACCTTCCTCGCAATCCAGGCAGTCAAGCCAAGATTACCAATCCCCGCAGCACACAACATTCCACCGCTGCACCATACGGTGGTCGCTGAAGCATGTCCGGGGGTTACGGTGACAGAAGACTGGCGGCGCTGACCAGTCCCCAGCTCAGGACCCCGGGGTCACCAAGCCCGTACTCAGCAAATGAATGCTGAGCCCCTGGGGGGTTTGTTTCAGTGACTGCCACCCCAACTTGCATATCATATCAGTGACACTCTCACCCCTATTGCACGATAACACGAAACAAGTTGCCCTTCTTTGCACTTTTTCAATGTCCTCCATCAATTGTACCTGGTAAGGATCCCATACCATGCAGCAATAATACAGCAGAAGATGGAAAAGTGTAATGTAGGCTGCCTCTTTAGTGGGTTTGTCACATCTTCTAAGCGTTCTGCCAACAAAGCGCAGTCTTTGGTTTGCCTTCCCCATAATATTATCTATGTAGTCTTTCCAATTTAAGTTGCTCATAATTGTAATTCCTAGGTATTTGGTCAAATTGACAGCCCTTAGATTTGTGCAATTTATCGTATACCCAAAATTTATCAGATTTCTTTTAGTACTCATGTGGATGACCTTGCACTTTTCTTTGTTTAGTGCTAATTGCCACTTTTCACACAATACAGAAATTCTCTCTATATCATTTCGTAATTGGAATTGATCATCTGATGATTTTACTGGACGGTAAATTACAGCCTCATCTGCAAACAATCTAAAGGGGCTGCTCAGATTATCACCTAGATCATTTATACAAATCAGGAACAGCAGAGGGCCTATGACACTACCTTGCGGAATGCCAGTATCACTCTGTTCTACTCGATGATTTACTGTCTATCATTATGAACTGTGACCTCTCTGAGAGGAAATCACAAATCCAGTCACACAACTGATACGATACTCCATATGCACACAATTTGATTAATAGTCACTTCTGAGGAACGGTATCAAAAGCCTTCTGGAAATCTATGAATATGGAATCGAATGAGATCCCTTGTTGACAGCACTCATTACTTCATGGGAATAAAGAGCTAGCTGCGTTGCACAAGAATGATATTTTCTGCATCCCTGTTGGTTATGTATCAATAAGTCATTTTATTCAAGGTGATTTATAATGTTAGAGTACAGTATATGCTCCAAAATCCTACTGCAAACTGAGGTCAGTGATATGGGTCTGTAATTCAATGGGTTACCCCTGTTTACTTTTTTGAATATTGGTGCGACCTGTGCTACTTTCAAATCTTTAGGAACAGGCCCTTCGTCAAGTGAGTGGTTGTATATGATTGCTAAGAAAGAAGCTATTGTGTCTGCATACTCTGAAAGGAACCTGATTTGTATACCATCTGGACCGGAAGACTTACCTTTCTTAAGTGATTTGAGTTGTTTTGCAATACCTAAGACGTCTACTTTTATGTCACTCATGCTAACAGCTGTTCTGGTTTCGAATTCTGGAATATTTACTTCGTCTTCTTTCGTGAAGGAATTACGGAGAACTGTATTTAGTAATTCCGCTTTAGTGGCATCTGAGTCGGGCGGTCGGTAGAAGGAGCCAATTATTATTTTGGTATGGCTGTTGAGTATAACCTCTACCCATAGTAATTCGCAAGAATTATCTATTTCAACTTCACTACAAGACAAACTACTACCAACAGACACAAACACACCACTACCATGTTCAGAAAGGATAGATTAAATATCTATCCTTTCTGAACACGGTTTGCACCTCTGTGAAAATTTCGGCAGAATTTATCTCCGACTTTAGCCAGCTTTCTATTCCTATAACGATTTCAGCTTCAGTGCTTTCTATCAGCACTTGAAGCTCTGGTACTTTTCCAATACAGCTACGACAATTTACAACTACAATACCGACTGTTGCTTGCTCGATTCTCGTTGTTTCTTTGCCCTGCACTCTTTGAGACTGGAGCCCTTTTTGATCTTTCCCATGACTATCTAGCCTAAAAGACCGCCCAGTCCACACCTCCTGTGTGTAGTGGACACCTGACCTATTTAGCGGAATCCAAAACCCCACTACCCTATGGCGCATGTCAAGGTATCTGCAGCCTACACAGTCACAGAACTGTATGAGCCTCTGATTCAGACCCTCAACTCGGCTCTGTACCAAAGGTCCGCAATTGGTCCTGTGGACGATGCTGCAAATGGTGAGCTCTGCCTTCATCTCGCTAGCAAGACTGGCAGTCTTCACCAACTCAGATAGCCACCGAAAACCAGAGAGAATCTCTTCCGATCCATAGCGACACACATCATTAGTGCCGACATGTGCCACCACCTGCAGTTGGCTGCACCCTGTACCCTTCATGGCATCCGGAAGGACCCTTTCCTCATCTTGGATGACCCTCCCACACGGAGTTCACATTGGCTTTCTTCCCATCCTTTGATGCCATATCTCTAAGGGGCTCCATCACCCGCCTAACACTAGAGCTCCTAATGACAAGCAATCCCACCCTCTGTGCTTGTCTGCACCTCTCAGGAAGACCAGCCACTGCTGCAACAGGTGAGGCTGCCCTTGCTGGCTCAGAAGTACTTTCAGCAGTGGGCAGCACCTCAAACCTGTTATGGAGGTGTAAGGGTACAGTCTTGCGACCAGCACCAACTTTTGCCTTCTGCCCAGGGATTCGCGACCCCGCCACGATTCGCCAAACACCGTCAGGCAAGTGTCCGAATCCGAGGGTGCAGTGGCATAAGAGATCCCAGGTGATGCTACGGGTTCCAGAGGCACCAAAGCACTCGCCTTGGATGTCCCAATGTTGCCGCGGCCCAGGGCAACAGCCTGGAGTCTGTCGACCATGGTCAACACAGCTTCCAGCTGTTTACGGACGGTGGCCAATTCCCCCTGAATCCGTACACAACAGGCGCAGTCCCTATCCATACCTAAAAAATTTTTTTCCTCTCTTTTATCTTACAAGCCGTTCAAAACAAACAGATGACTGATGACTACGCGAATTTACACTATATGGGTATTAAAATGCGATGCTACAACTCTCAAATACTATAATATGCCTGAAATTTGTGAATTAAACTATGCAAGTACCCAAAAACATGCAGAGAAATTAAGAATTAAACTACAACACAAATAAGTGAGCTAAGAGTACGACTTGCTGCTGGTTGCTGCTTATCCAGTGGCGGCAGGGAGCTCACTATCAGAGGGGTCACAGTTCGTAATAACTGACAGAAAGTCACTGAGTAATACAGAATTGATTTCTGGCATTCCCCAAGGTAGTGTTACAGGCCCTCTGCTGTTCCTTATCTATATAAACAATTTAGGAGACAATCTGAGCATTCATCTTAGGTGCTTGCAGATGATGCTATCAGTTATCATCTAGTAAGGTCATTAGAAGATGAAAACAAATTGTAAAATGATTCAGAAAAGATATTTCTATGGGGCAAAAATTAGTAATTGACCCTAAATAATTAAAAGTTTGAGCTCACCCATATGAGTGCTAAAAGGAGCCCATTAAACTTCGGTTAAACAATAAATCCATCAAGTGTAAAGGCCATAAATTCAACTAAATACCTAGGAATTACAATTACGATCAACTTAAATTGGAAAGAACGGACAGAAAATGTGATGAGATGGCAAACCAAAGATGGTATTTTATTGGCAGAACACTTAGAAGATGCAACAGATCTACTGAAGAGACTACCTACACTACGCTTGTCCGACCTCTTTTGGAGTACTGCTGCACAGTGTGTGATCCTTACCAGATAGGGTTAATGGCGTACATCAAGAAAGTTCAAAGGAGGGCAGCACATTTTGTATTATTGAGAAATAAGGGGGAGAGTGTCATGGACATATAAGACAAGATTTGGGGTGGACATCATAAAACAAATGCATTTGTAATTGTGATGGGATCTTCTCATGAAATTTCAACCACTAACTTTCTTCTCTGAATGCAAAAATATTTTGTTGATGCTGACCTATAGGAAGAAATGATGGTCATAATAACATAAGGGAAATCAGTATTAGGAAGTTAGTGAAAAAGCAGAGAGAACTTTATTGGACCTTCAAATGAAGCTGAAACACTCCAGGAAAACTGAATTTGAGCAAAAACCTATTGTAGCTGGGTGAGGAGCATTCCTTGACATAGAAAGCTAAATCTTATGTGTAAAATTATTAAAAGAAACTAAAACTCTTAATTCTATATAAAGTTGGTCAATTAATTAATATTATGCATCCACTTACTTGTTCATTGCACAGTAATGGTTCAAAAATTGTAGGTCAAAAAGTGAATCAGAAATTCTGCAATTTGTCTTCTGAAGTGTTTTGTTGACGAAAACTAGATTATAGCTCCTCCTTGTGATAAGTCACATGAGCACAAAATATTAGATACAGAGACAAGTTGCTGGGGAATGAGAAAGTATCTTAACTTGATTGATATAATGACGGCCACTGATTATGATAGTTAGGTGTCAGGTTCAATGTATCTTATGCAAAAATCTATTCTCTCTTCTAGCTGTAATTTATCATTGACCTCTGCAGTAATGGAACATCTGATGTGAATGGAAAAGGGCACAGCTGGAACTAGTTTTCAAGAATGGTCAGAAGATAGATGCACAGAATTACATTTTGTGATCATGTATAGTGTCTTTACTAACCCCGCTGTATGAACAAATAGAAAATACAGATATGTTATTACACATGTCCAGTGAGGGCACCTGAGGTGGGGGAACCAACAAATGTTGAGGTCACATGAACCTCTGTATTGGGCAAATACAAGGCCGCCAGGTAATGGACTCATAACATTGCTGTTATCTGACTTTGCCTCTACAAATTAACTACAACAGTCACTGATGTTTACCTGGAATGAATGACACTTGTGTTGCATAGTTTTTTTGTTGAATGTGTGTTAATTTCCAACAAGAACTATTATTCCAGAATGAGATTTCCACTCTGCAGTGGAGTGTGCCCTGATATGAAACTTCCTGGCAGATTAAAACTGGGTGCGGGAGCTAGACTCGAACTTGGGACCTTTGCCTTTCGCGGGCAAGTGCTCTACCATCTGAGCTACCCAAGCATGACTCACGCCATGTCCTCACAGCCTCACTTCTGCCAGTACCTCGTCTCCTACCTTCCGAACTTTACAGAAGCTCTCCTGCGAACCTTGCAGAACTATTATTATTTAGTTTTATGGACTAATAGACTTAGCTTAATCTATTGTTTCAGAACATTTGTTTGTGGTCAGTAAATGTTGGGATACCCTTTGTGAGGCTTACAATATTGATGACACAGTGGTCTCATTTGTGGTCTGCCAAGCAGTACCATGGATGCAAAAATTCTTGAGCTTTGATTACAACAGCTAAAACATTGTCATGAATTATTCAAGCCCTTCACTAGCTCTACACCACAATAGTCACAGGTGCTGCCAGCCATCCTGGCATTTCAGCTATTCAAAGAGGCTGAAGAATACTGGGTAGTAATTCTCTTTGTTATCCAACCATTTTTACAACAAGCACATGCGGCAGCAGTGAGGCTAAAATTCTTACAACACTGTAACTTTTGCATTTTGGAGTGTGAATTTTCAGGGATTCAACAGAAAATGTATATTCGTGTGTGTGTGTGTGTGTGTGTGTGTGTGTGTGTGTGTGTGTTTTTCTCCAGTCAATCAATCAAAAGTGCAATAAGTTATATAATGTTTCAGTGAGCCCCAGGTTAGGTGATTCACACAGTAGACATAAGACAGTATGACCCCTTCCTGGCTGAAGTGCTGCAAACTGCATGTGCATTTAAAACACTGTAAGCTGTGTAACAAACATGAAGGACATGCCCACAAAAAGAAAGGTAAAAAGAAAACGTGTAACGCCTAATTACTTTGCTAAATGCAGAATCTTCTGTTGCCATTTTTTCCATGTTTGCACATTAAACACAGCTTTCAAAAAATTCTGCTTTCTGCAAAAGAAAATGTTTGTGTTTTGCAAAATGCAGAGTTTATTACATAACACGCTGCGCAGTTTGACTCTTAGGAATAAAGGTGAAATATGGCAGATAGCTCCAATATCAGCTCTGGTCAAGATTTTGTGTTGTCAAGTGTGGACGATGATATACCAATGGAATATATGTACATTTACAGCTGATTCTACACATCGTAGTACTGTGTCTGGTGGAAGGTATTCAGTGACCAGTATGACTTCCCTCTCCATGTCCCATTAGTATGTGACACACAAGAGATGTGTGTCTCAGTAAGTCTCCTTGTACCTGCAAATTTCTCTAATTGCATCATCCTGATTATTGTAGGAGATCTCCCTAAAGCATATAGCCTCAGACTTTTTACACTTAAATCCTTAAATGGTGCACAAAATTGTGCAGTTTCCCAGAGAAGAATGTTAAGCAACTCTGTGATGCTGCAATGACTAAATAAACTGAGGAAATCAAACTGTTCTTCACTCACTTTCTCCACTTCTTCCATCAATTCATTGTGGTTAGTGTCCCAGACTGATTCCTTGGAATACAGACTTAGAAAAGAAAACTGATATTGTGAGGACACAGAGCAGTTCAGAGGTGTGTTGCATTTGTTACCAGTAGGTTCAATCAGCATATGAGTGTTAGGGAAATGTTACTCAAAGGGGAATTCCTGGAAGGAAGAAGGTGTTATTTTCACAAAATACTACTGAGAAAGTTTACAGGTCCATCATTTATGACAGATTGCAGAACGATCGTACTGCAACTGACATAGATCTTGTGTAAGGACTGCACAGATGGATAAGAGAAATCAGAATTCATACAGAAGCCCATAAACAATCATTTACCCTTCATTCCATTTGAGAATGGAACAGGAAACAGGGTGACTAGTAGTATCACGAGGTACTCTTTGTCCTGTATGGTGGCTTGAGGGATGTAGTTGTAGGTGTAGGTGTAGAGTCAAGTTCAAAACACAGGTGAGATATATCTGAATGTTAAGAGTGGCTTGCATAATGGGATTTGGGATAGATGAGAGGCTGGACTGCTCCTGCATGATGACAGTATCTAGTCTGAATACCACTTAAGGCTTTTTTTTTCTGCTGCAATAATCTATCCATTTGTCGAAAGCAAGAAATTATTGGAGTGATGAGATCATACACAAGAATTACCTAATAGAGTTAAAACATGGAACATGCAGGAACAGCACTATATCCGAGTCTTCAGTTCTAGGCGAAAGACATGAGGCAGGTAAGGGAAGAGAACATGGGGAAGATGGAGGTTGGGGGCAGACAGGGGGATGCAGGGAGTCTGAAGGAGGGGAATAGAAGGTTTGATCCTTCAAGTTCATATTATTTGTGTTAGAGTTCAAAGTAATTAAGGGTTTTGTTTATCTTCATATTTTGCCACAGGAAGCAAATATGTTAAATGTAGCAACAATACAGATGCTGCAATTCTAGTGCATACCACTTTATGTACATACCTTACTTTCAGGTTCTGTAATCAGTTTTATGAGAGATTCAGCTTCTGTAACTGATGATTTTTCTACTAATTTATTCACTGAGAGCACCAGTACTTCATCACATACAGCAAATCTCTCTGAATTTTCTGTATTTTTAATACAGTTGACAAGTCTTTCAATGCAATTTACAGATGAATCTCCTGCGTATTTACTGCACACAATTCTATAAACAGTGAGTGGTCTCAAATGATATTCATCAATAATCCTACAATCAGAAGAAAAACAGTAATCAGATGGATACTTTTATATATATTTAAAGAAAATATCATCAAACTGTTAGCAACTTTTCTTTAGTTAAGTAGCCACAAATAAACCAGAAATTTTCATGGTATGATACTAAAATATTTATATGTTATTGACAAAAAAAGAAGGCATAAAAATGCTATAGCAAGCATAATGACTTTGAAAAATGCAAGTAATATATTTTCCCCAGACAAAATTGGACATAATCTTTATAGGTGGTGTGTGTGTGTGTGTGTGTGTGTGTGTGTGTGTGTGTGTGTGTGTGTGTGTGTGTGTGTGTGTGTGAGGGGGAGGGGGGCGCAGTGCACATGTACATGTGTGTTTAGAGCACTTAGTAGTAAAGGCTACTAGCAGCCTAGCTACAACAGTCAAAGACAAATATGGTTGAAATGATTAAAAGCACAAATCATGACATATAGTTAAAATCACAGTCATTTTCTCAAATTTTCAGGCAGATTCAGCTGCACTAAAATGCCTAGTGTAAAAACTTTACATGTAGTTACTGTAGCAAAAATTATAATAATCTGGATTTAAAAAACAGTGCAGTCATGAACCAGTCCTCCTGACAAAACATTAAAATCTATTTCTCAACAATTTACAAAAGGAAATGAAATAAAAGAAAGGCAAGATGATCTTTAAATGTCAAATCGACAGTGCTGTCATTACAGTCTGAAAAAAATCCTTGGATAGGACAAATATGGGAAAAGAAATCAAATGTGTCCTGAATGTAGACATTCTAACATTTGACTTAGCTGATATGGGGAAACAATGGAAAATTTTAACGTAAATGTCTCATTGCTCACAATAGGTACATGCAAATCAATTCCATTATAGAGTGAGCAACAGAAGGCCCTCTCTCCTCTTCCAACCTGTTAGCATGGCATTTTAAGATGCCCAGTACCTTTAGATGCAGGAAATTTGAAAACTAAAACAGATAAAAATCAAATATGAGGCTTGAAAATCTCATTGAATTTCAATTGTATCCCTGATTTATAAGTGTGACGAGACAGTTAAAATCAACACACAGATACTTATCTCTAGAAAATCTTGGATCAGTCATCACAGCCCACTCCTCCAACTTCCTAATGTGAGTTACAACTGATGAGTTGCTGCATCAGTGTTGGAGGAGGAACAAAAAATTGCAAAATCATACAAATGTAATGTGCATTGTGCTGGATTAATTATCAAGGACTTCTTCATGCCTGGTAAGCAGTAATGCAGAGAAGGAGACTTTGAATTCTCTCAAAGATTGACACTGATATGGTGTCCATAGAGAATATTAATAAATCAAGGCACTTTGCTGTTACATGTTACACTGGTAGAGATCACCACAACATACTTCGATGGGCAGAGCGTCAGGCTATTCATATCCCATGAAGTTAGCAGCACAGCAAGTCAATGTCATTTTGTGTGTTTCTGTGAAGCTTCTAGGATCAACCTGTCAACAGTCTAATAGCAGTGCCTTTACTTGCTTTGGTTACTATCAGACTATTATTTGCTAGTTTGTGTTAATTTTGGTTTTTGGCTTGATTGTGAACTGGTTTGCAAGTAGTTCTGCTACTTTACAGCCCATTATGAACAGGATATGGTGTTGGGTGCAGCCTCGTTGCTCGCAACCCATCCCTACTCAGTATTTGCTACAGCCTTACTGGTTCTGACCACATCTATGCTGACTGCAGACTCATTGCCCTCAACAAACTTTGTGCTACCTCTGGTGCAAGCTCAGTGAATGTGTCTGAATGACACAGTATAGACGTTATACTACTAACACAATGGCAAAAAGGGTAACACTTGAAATACTTCCATGAAAATGTTATTCCCATGCTCAGACCTATCAAAAATAATTTCACCAAATCAATATCCATACAGGTATATAGACAGGACCAACTGGATGGATACAGGTAGACAAACATAGAAGCCCCCAAAATTGAGCTGTTCTATCATATTTTGCCTCCAAGCAGTGCTCCACATCTTTTCAAAGCAAAAAAAAGTTCTAATTAATGTAGTCTCCATAAGATAGCCTACTGTAAAGCCACAATATGGATCAGGGATTTTTATAGGATATTAACATCTCTTGAACCCACATTGAGGGCAGCTGTCTGCCTTCCTAATTCCTGGAATCCAACAATTGACCATTCTCTCCAAGGTCCTTCCTAAAATTACCCTATGGTCCATTTTGTTGGCTGCATAGTATCATAACCCTCAGACAGTGCTGAATCCAAAACCTACATCCTACATGCAGAAGGCACAGACACCCATCTCAGTATTTATATACCTGAAGCCCATCGACCCCTCCATCACTAAACAGTGTCTCCAGATGGTGGAACTTCCTGACAGATTGAAACTCGGTTGTCGACTGGGACACAAACACGTGACATATTCTTTCCTGGTCCAGCACACAAATTTAATCTCCCAAGAAGTATCAAATTAGTGCACAGCCTGTTGGCCAGTGAAATTTCATTTTTTGTCCAGGAATTGTCTGGAGATACCCCTGCCTCAGAAAAGCTATAAAGGGTGGCCTACATTGCTTACTGGAGCCACTTTCCATATTTGTGTTGAGCTTGTTGTGTCATTTCTCTATGAAAATCCAGACTTTTGGCACTATCTACAGTAACCCTTATATCCATCTTCTGGTAGAACATGGGATGACAGCTGTCACTGTATCTTATTTTATTTGCAACACATTTCAGTGCTGCATTACCTCGTCTTCAGGCCCCTGAGTAAAGTAGATATATCTTCATCACAACTGTACAGAATGCAGTATCAAACTATCTATAGTTCTAAATTGATCTTACAGTAATCCTATTAAACTAAAATGGTCTCAGTTTTCATATTACACTACTCGCCATTAAAACTGCTACACCACAAAGATGACGTGCTACAGACGCGAAATTTAACCGACAGGAAGAAAATGCTGTTCTATGCAAATGATTCGCTTTTCAGAGCATTCACACAAGGTTGGTGCCGGTGGTGATACCTACAACGTGCTGACATGAGGAAAGTTTCAAACCGATTTCTCATACGCAAGCAGCAGTTGAATGGCATTGTCTGATGAAACGTTGTTGTGATGCCTCGTGTAAGGAGGGGAAATGCGTACCATCACATTTCTGACTTTGATAAAAAGATGACAGGCATCTTATCCCCATGGCCGTAATGGATTGTGCAGCCACGTCTCGACCCCTGAGTCAACAGATGAGGACGTTTGCAAGACAACAACCATCTGCATGAACAGTTCGACGACGTTTGCAGCAGCATGGACTATCAGCACGAAGACCATGGCTGCAGTTACCCTTGACACTGCATCACAGGCAATGGTGTACTCAACGATGAACCTGGGTGCACGAATGGCAAAACGTCATTTTTTCAGATGAATCCAGGTTCTGTTTACAGCATCATGACGGTCCCATCCATGTTCGGTGACGTTGCGGTGAATGCACATTGGAAGCGTGTATTCGTCATCACCATACTGGCGAATCACCCAGTGTGATGGTATGGGGTGCCATTGGTTACACGTCTCGGTCACCTCTTGTTCGCATTGACAGCACTTTGAACAGTGGACGTTACATTTCAGATGTGTTATGACCCGTGGCTCTTCTCCTCATTCGATCCCTGTGAAACCCTACAGTTCAGCAGGATAATGCACGACCGCATGTTGCAGGTCCTGTATGTGCCTTTCTGGATACAGAAAATGTTCGACTGCTGCCCTGGCCAGCACATTCTCCAGATCTCTCACCAATTGAAAATGTCTGGTCAATGGTGGCCGAGCAACTGGCTCATCACAATACGCCAGTCACTACTCTTGATGAACTGTGGTATCGTGTTTAAGCTGCATGGGCAGGTGTACCTGTACATGCCATCCAAGCTCTGTTTGACTCAATGCCCAGGCGTATCAAGGCCGTTATTAGGGCCAGAGGTGGTTGTCCTGGGTACTGATTTCTCAGGATCTATGCACCCAAATTGCGTGAAAATGTAATCACATGTCAGTTCGAGTATAATATACAGGGTGTTACAAAAAGGTAGAGCCAAACTTTCAGGAAACATTCCTCACACACAAATAAAGTCAAGATGTTAGTGGACATGTGGCCGGAAATGCTTAATTTCCATGTTAGAGCTCATTTTAGTTTCGTCAGTACGTACTGTACTTCCTTGATTCACCGCCAGTTGGCCCAATTGAAGGAAGGTAATGTTGACTTCAGTGCTTGTGTTGACATGTGACTCATTGCTCTACAGTACTACCATGAAGCACATCAGTACGTAGCATCAATAGGTTAGTGTTCATCACGAGTGTGGTTTTGCAGTCAGTGCAATCTTTACAAATGCGGAGTTGGCAGATGACCATTTGATGTATGGATTAGCATGGGGCAATAGCCGTGGCGCGGTACGTTTGTATCGAGACAGATTTCCAGAACGAAGGTGTCCCGACAGGAAGACGTTCGAAGCAACTGATCGGCGTCTTAGGGTGCACGGAACATTCCAGCCTATGACTCATGACTGGGGAAGACCTAGAACGATGAGAACACCTGCAATGGACGAGGCAATTCTTCGTGCAGCTGATGATAACCCTAATGTCAGTGTCAGAGAAGTTGCTGCTGTACAAGGTAACGTTGACCACATCACTGTATGCAGAGTGCTACGGGAGAACCAGTTGTTTCCGTACCATGTACAGCGTGTGCAGGCACTATCAGCAGCTGATTGGCCTCCACAGGTACACTTCTGCGAATGGTTCATCCAACAATGTGTCAATCCTCACTTCAGTGCAAATGTTCTCTTTACGGATGAGGCTTCATTCCAACGTGATCAAATTGTAAATTTTCACAATCAACATGTGTGGGCTGACGAGAATCCACATGCAATTGTGCAATCATGTCATCAACACAGATTTTCTGTGGACGTTTGGGCAGGCATTGTTGGTGATGTCTTGATTGGGCCCCATGTTCTCCCACCTACGTTCAATGGAGCACGTTATCATGATTTCATACAGGATACTCTACCTGTGCTGCTAGAACATGTGCCTTTACAAGTATGACACAACATGTGGTTCATGCACGATGGAGCTCCTGCACATTTCAGTCGAAGTGTTCGTACGCTTCTCAACAACCGACGGATTGGCAGAGACGGACCAATTCCATGGCCTCCACGCTCTCCTGACTTCAACCCTCTTGACTTCATTTATGGGGGCATTTGAAAGCTCTTGTCTACGCATCCCCGGTGCCAAATGTAGAGACTCTTCGTGCTCGTATTGTGGACGGCTGTGATACAATACGCCATTCTCCAGGGCTGCATCAGTGCATCAGGGATTCCATGCGACAGAGGGTGGATGCATGTATCCTCGCTAACGGAGGACATTTTGAACATTTCCTGTAACAAAGTGTTTGAAGTCAAGCTGGTACGTTCTGTTGCTGTGTGATTCCATTCCATGATTAATGTGATTTGAAGAGAAGTAATAAAATGAGCTCTAACATGGAAAGTAAGTGTTTCCGGACACATGTCCACGTAACATATTTTCTTTCTTTGTGTGTGAGGAATGTTTCCTGAAAGTTTGGCTGCACCTTTTTGTAACACCCTATATTTGTCCAATGAACAGCCATTTATCATCTGCATTTCTTCTTGGTGTAGCAATTTTAATGGCCAGTAGTGTATATGTTAACATTAAAGTGTTCAAGAACTATGTCTGGGTCTATACTACACCATATTTATAATTGCTGCATTAAAATCAGACAGCCTACTACATAGTTGTATTAGAAGGTAAAAGCAGTGAAGGCACACACAACCATTAGAAGTACATGAGATTATTCAGCAGGACATAGGTAGTACATGATTGCTTTATAAAACAGACTGTAATCTATAGCTACGGTAGTTAAATGGTTTAATTGTATGGTAAGCCTATCATTGTAGGATAGAGTCATTATTTATTTTGTAATATGTTACTCACAGCTATTTATGCTGAAAGCTGTTTGGATGGGACAATGGGACAAGAGGCATCAGGATAAGTGGGTGGAAAATTGAATATATAGATTTGCAGATGACGTGGCAATCCTTGCAGAAAATCAAGAGATGCTGACTCAAATGCTAAATGACCTGAATGAAGCATGTGCAGCATATGGTATGAAAATTAATAAAAAGAAAACCAAAAGCATGGTCATAGGGCTAAAGAAAAGAAAAGTGAAAAATAAGATGGGTTCAGAAATCATAGAATAGATAAGAGCATTCAAGTATTTGGGAAGTTGGATTAAAGAAGACATGGATTGCCAACAAGACATCATAGTGAGAATGGCTCTGGCAAAAGAGACATTCCAAAAGCAAAGAAGACTCCTAACTAGTTGTTTAAACAAGGATTTAAGGAAGCGACTGGTTAAGTGATTAATATGGAGCATGGCCTTGTATGGAGCAGAAACGTGGACTTTGAGAAAGCAGGATGAGAAGAGAATTGAAGCTTGTGAAATGTGGATATGGTGTAGAATGGAGAAGATCAGCTGGACTGATAAAGTCAGGAATGAAGAAGTACTGAGGAGAGTTAGAGAAGGACAGAGGATGCTGCTGATGGTAAAGAACAGGAAACTAAACTGGATAGGCCACAATATATGAAGAGATTTCCTTCTAGTAGAGGCAATTGCAGGTTTCAATCTGGGAAAGAGAGGGGTGACCAGAAGACAGTTCCAGATGCTGGATGATGTCAGCAGGCCACAAGGAGGATACTGAAGAATGAATAGGAACGCAGAAGACAGAGTAGCATAGAGGGCTATGCAGTCAAAACCTGCTGCAAGACAGACAATCCAATGATGATGATTTACGATGTTCCACCTACTCCACCTAAGAAAGATAATATGTGAACTAGTAACCAGTTTGGGTAATCATGTACTTGTGGCACTCCAAGAGTGAAGGACACATTTATAGCTGAGCCCACAAAATATGTCATATATCTGCCATCAGCAACATGTCGCCAACACTTATGCATAGTATGTTCTTATATGAGTTGATGTGTAAATGTAACACCAGGCAGAAAGCATAACAGCCAGTTAAGATAGTTAAGTATCTATATGTGTATCTATATGTGTAACAAATCATGTCAATATAAAGCATAATATTTGTTTAAATCATAACAGGTTACAAAGGGCTCTTTATAATATTCTACTCTGTTTTATCTATGTGACTGCATATATGACCCCATAAAGGATATTAATGATTCTATACGCATTGCACTCCATGAATTAAATGTGCCCTTCTGATATAAACACACTGATTATGTTGCATACATCCCATCCATGACACCGAAGGACAAAAATTGCAGGTTCACACACAGTTGGTTTATTACAAACAGTGAAACATACCTATTAATACAATGCTTAAACTTATTGGAAGGAGCTATAGTCTGCTCATCTCTGTGTCCCAGGTGATTATGTGGATACTGGGTGATCATTATTATACATCTCAAACGGTTCAAATGGCTCTGAGCACTATGCGACTTAACTTCTGAGGTCATTAGTCGCCTAGAACTTAGAACTACTTAAACCTAACTAACCTAAGGACATCACACACATCCATGCCCGAGGCAGGATTCGAACCCGCGACCGTAGCGGTCGCTCGGTTTCAGACTGCAGTGCCTAGAACCGCACGGCCACTCTGGCCGGCTTATACATCTCACGCATAGTATGGAAAACGGATGTCCACTATGTTGAATCTAAAAATAACATTTTAATATCATGCCAGTTGTCATACATAATCATGAAGTTAGCCATACTGCTTCCCATATATCTTCTTTCCTGCTTATGGTGTGAAAGGCAGTAGTGCATAAATAAGACTTTCGGTATGAAGTTGGGGGTCTAAGTTCACAGAAACAGATATTCATGTCATAATAATAGATAATATCATAATGTGTACTAATCTCTGACAAAATCAATCGGAAACATAGCATGTGTATGGACTGTATTTTGTTAAATGGAACACTGTTACAAAAATGAAACACTGTTACAACAAGTGATGCATGCCTTTTTGTAACAGTATAAAACTCCAAATGTGTGTCAGTCAAATAACTTATTTCAACATGAGACATAATGACCTTTGCCATAAAACTCATCTGTCCTAAATGTCCTATGTCAATCATAATAGCAAGAAGTGCCCATGTGTATACGAAGGGAGTAGATATCATGTCTAAGTACAATGTAACTTGTGCAATTACATGTTGTCATAAGGTCCAATTATTTAAATGGTGGCTCCAGTTTACTAGATATATCAGACAGAAACTGAGTCTCAATAATAATAGTTGACAGTATGACTCACCTCCAGGATTTAAGCATAGCACGTGGACACATCATATTACCTACACAAGTAACAATAATGTAATTACATGGGCCTTTCCATCAAAAACACAACTGGCCCCGATAAAACACCTTTCAAGTCTCGAATAAAATTATTTGATAACTAGATATACTGTTGTTGTATGAGTCAAAAGGAAAAGTATTACACATTGACCTGTAACAGCAGAGTATCAGGGCACAATTACATAGAGTGATTGTACCTTTTCAATGACAAGTTGGAATCCATTACAACTTAACTGTCACAGCAGCATTAATGGGTATGGAATTACTCAGTTTAAATATATGTATGTACCTAGAGGGATTATGCATAAATATTTAGTATTTCATTAATGTATTATAATTAAACAATAAGATACACAGGCATTCACAGGTGTAGGCAGTGCTTTGTCAGTAGTTTATAAGACATTCTGAATTAGTTGAGTCTACTTCATAATGGTCAGGGTGATAGGGATAACAGTAGGGAGCTCATGTTCATCTAGGTTTTGCAATAAAAACTGATGTTGCATAATGAGTTGTGGACATAGTCAACACTCAAGCTATGTGTCCTTAGAGTATCATCTCTGTAAATCATATTACAATATAAGGAGTGACATGAGCTAGTATGATATCATATATGTTCATCAGAAATGGGACCTTGAATAATGGTATCTAGTGAGGTAATTTGTTTGATTCGTTAGACCCACAAAATTTTCCAAAATGAACAGAGGAATGGCCTATTCTTACACTCAGTATGTTCATTTAGTAGGTTAATAAACTAAATTTCCTCTGTGAACCAATGTTTGTAGTGTACTGCCAACACCAATGGCTGCTGTAAGATGACTCTACATACTCAGTTGCAAAGGTGTTGTCATAACCTGATGGCAGACGCAACATACTTATTCAAAAGCTCACACTCAGATCAGAGGTCATGTGATATTTTTGGTCATTTGTTTCTTGGTGCACAAATGGCTGCATACAGTTATGAAATGACGACAGAGTGAAGCTGAGATTTTTCACATTTCTGTGGTTGGAGACAGTACACACCATTACTTGGGTGTTAGGCTAAAAATGTAGATACAGTGATGATAGGGAAATGAGACTTTGGTTGCCTTACTAGTCTGCTTTTTATTGCTTCTTTACGTGTTTGCAATGAATATGCAGAAGAACACAGACACTAGTTTACAATTTAACACAGAGGAGGCTTACTAGATTCTAGTGTCAGCTACCAGAACAAATGGGCACCCTAGCCTATAACTTTGTTAAGATTCTGGTACACACAGTAACGTATAGTATTACAGAGTATGAACCGTGAAAGAGCCAGATTCTATAGCTTTAACCAAACCCTTAGGTACATGTACTCATCACAATAAAAGTGACGTACAACATACATACGTGTACACAAATGTATGATGGGAACCAATAACTCTAGTCCAGAGGTAAGCTTTGCAGGTCCTTCTTAATTTACAAGCTTAATAATGTATAATGCTCACTCACATAGTATCTGCTACAGACTCATTCATCTGAGGGTGCTGGAACTTTTCTGCTTGCTGAAAATCTTCTGCTCACTGGAACTCTGCCTTGCTTGCCGCTTGAGGGCTTCTATATACGACTTCTGGGACTGTTTGTTTGCAGATGGTACATGACTGAGATGTTTTCTACCTCAAACTGGCAATCAATTAGTGTGAAATCAGCAGTTTCCCAGTGTGTATGACCCTCTTAATGGGCTGACAGAAGTGGCTTGCACTGTACATCTCTACAATGCTTACTGCTACTATGCATAATTAGAGGATTTTTTTTGGCAACCCTTCCTGATTCTGTCATTACAGGGTTGCTTCATGGAGTGTCATACATACAAGATTACCCATACAAGTTAGCTTATTTAGGCAAAGTGAGTCGAATAGACTAAATAGCAATGTGTAAACTATAGAAATGCAAATAATGATTCTACTCTGTAATGATAGATTTTATCATACAATTAAACAATTCAATTAACTTGGCTCTATGTTACATTTCTGTTGTCTTATTCCTTCAGATGCCCCTCTTGTACATGTTGTGGTATGTGACACACCATCTGAAGTCATTATCTTTCTGGTGTGCATCTGGGACAGTATCATGTCTTCTTCCAATATAAAGCTACCTTCAAAGGGAGGTGGGGGTGGGGGAATTGGGGGGGAGGGGGGTGAGTGAGTGACAAAATCAAAACCACTTGACACAATATACTGTGGCTTTAATCATGTCTGTGACTCACATCAAAGATGGCTGTATGTGTTACAGGGTGTAAAGATTCAAAGAAGAAATAATACTGTTCTGGATGCACATCCAAAAGATAACAGAATATTCTTTCCATTGGAAGAACTTCAATAAACACCACACCACACCATTTTTATACATTATTTGTCTGAACACAGTATATTTTGAAATGCTCAGGCATACAAAGAGCTGCATTACAATTTATACACAATCAGGATGTTTCTTTTTAGCATATTTTTCCATTTTGGCTCTTACTGGCAAAATGTCACCCACTAAGTCTGCATGGTCCAAGAACAGGAGAAATACTCTGGAGCCATTTGCCTGAATGACTGCCACTGCCAGAGGTCTAATCAGGTTCTGTCAACAATGTGTTAAGGGTTCAACACTTTGTTGGTCACATATAAATTTGAAAACTGGAATTGATTTAGCTTAATGGAATTAATGTATGACTCATTTTAAAAGCAACTATAGATAATCTGATACTGGATTTTGTACAATTATGTGAAAGATATTTTTACTGTAGGCAGGAGCCTGAAATGGTGGAATGTAACATCAAAATCAATGGCAAATAAAGTAAGACATAAACAGAGCTGACAATGTCAAATACATCTATCATGAACTACATCAGAAAACAACAGGCTGCCAAAGAAGTAACAGAATCACAATTTTTTGTTTCTAGAGAATTAATGTGACAAGTGGTGTAGAGCATGTAATAGAACAAATCTGTTGTGAAAAATGTTCTGGTTGTGGTGGAAAGGTAAACTGACTCCATAAACATTGATCTTTTATTGATTTCTTTAATTATTTGTGTCAAATTTTGGCCCTTGCATCCTGAAAGGCTGTAAGGTTATAGTAGGGCAGCACTTAAACCAACAACAAGCCGCATGCCTCACCCATACTGTACAGCAGAACTCTTCACTTTGCCTAGGGACAGATTTCTTCTCAAAATGACCAAAGGGCGCTGGAATGGATTTACCTCCTGCATAGTGGATCAAACTTAAGAAGTAATCCACCCAGTCCTGCATACTTTCTTGATGGTGAAAAACAGCCAAATGGCATTAAAGCATCCAATTTGTACTGCATATGAGCTATCTTCACATTTTCATTTTGGGGACCCCAGAGTTCATATTGGCCACTGGCAGGAAGGTCATCAGTTGCTTCCCACTATGAGTGCTGGACACCAGAAAGAGAAATCTGACCCTGTCCCAGTAACTGTAATGAAATGCATCGTTGAGGATACAAGGTTTCTGACATATCATGAAACCACTAAAATTTAATCCTTGGGCAGGTATAAGATGAGAGACATAGCACATTATGTGTTTTAAAGTCTACCAGTAGAAGACATGACGAGGAGAGTGATATTATGAGATCTGCAAGAACCTCATAATCAATGCTTCATGTAGTGCTAAGTAAGTTCAAGCTTAGACTGCTTTTATGTGTGGCTTATGAATTTTAACATTTGCTTGGAGGTCTGCGAGGAGGCAGACAACTAAGGAAACACACACACACACACACACACACACACACACACACACACACATTCTGAAAGTCTTCTAGGAACAGCAATTTTCAAACACATACAATTTCAGTTTGTGTTCAAAGTCAACTTTATTCTCCATTAAAATCTTTACATTACTGGGCAGGTGGCAAAAGATGTTTGTATGCCTGAATACCTCTCTCCTTTCTGTGCCACACCAAGACTGAGTGATAGATAAAAGTAAATAATTTTTCCTTACAGTATTATTTATTTATTCCCAATAGACAACAACAGGATTTGTTTTGGACAGTGTACTTATTTTACATTTCCTGTCAGAACTTTGTGAGAACAATTACAAGCAACTGATGAAATGTTCTTAGGTTATCAGCTCAGTCACAGTGTCATCTTGTAACATTTTTATGAGTTTCCTAGTTTTGATCTTCTGGAAAAGTGGTGATTTCATGTCCAATTCTTTCCCTTATAGGGGCAGGACCACAGATTGTCCAGCGAGGTCCCAGCGGATGGACAAATTGCATGCCTCCTGAAGGGATGTTGTGGCCAGTGAAGGTAGGGAGGGTTGGGGGAAGGGGGATCTGGGCAGTAGGCAAAATAGAAAGGCAGCATCTGGACTTGACACTGTGATCGCCCTTCTGGTATTGAGTACCTGAGCAAGAGCTTGTAACATTGGAACTGAGAGGTAAGATTATTGTTTTGGTGAGTACAGGGGTAGTCCAGAGGTTGCTGGTGGCTAGTCTTCCTGCACAGTAATGTACTGGCCCATATAATTTCAAAGCTGAAGATGGGGCAGAGGCATGTAATAATTTTGTGTCACTAAGTGTGTGTGTTACTAATCTATCCCAGTTATCCAACTGGGGAAAGGGAACTCACAGTTTAACATGGGATCTGAATAATGTGCCATTCCTGACAACTCCTCACAACACCGAGCAGTGAAAGCAAGATTAAAGGCTGGCTGAAAATTTCTGTGGTCTGACCAGGGTTCCATCCCACACCCTCTGATTGCCTAGGGACAGCCTCTACTGCTAACCACCAGGCCTGATGCTGAGCCACAAACCTAGCAAAACAGTTCACGGCCGCAGACTATATGTACCTGGCGCGCCAACGTCCGAGGGTTTCTCCGCGGTCATTTCTGGTGTGGTTCTCCTCTTGCTACCTGCGACGGTCGTTCGCTGCAGTACGGGCAGCCAGGATCCATTTACCTTAAGGCTTTCCTCTTTCTTGTTGAAACTGTTCGCGTGTTTTTGGATTTCTACAGCTTCTCTGAACAAGCGCGTGTGATAGTGCTTCTCTACAGCCAGAATTTCCGTGTCGGCGAATTTTATTACGTGGTCGGTCTCATTCAGTGCATGCTCTGCCACGGCCGATTTCTCCACCTGCCCCAACCTGCAATGTCCCTTATGCTCTTTGATCCTGGTGTTAATTGATCGTCCAGTCATTCCGACATAAACTTTTCCGCATGTGCATGGTATACAGTATATTCCCGACATTGCAAGTGGGTCTCTTTTCTCCTTCGCCGATCTAAGACACTCTTTGACCTCCCTTGTCAGTTTGATCGTCTTTACGCCGTGTTTGCGCAATATACGGTTGATTCTAGCCGTCGCTCTGGGAATGTATGGCCGAAAGGCTGTACCCGACATTTCTTTTTCTGGTTCCTTACTTCGCCGAGTGTTTGGCTCTGTTACACTTCTAATGTAATTTGTGGAGTACCAATTGCTCCGCAGAACAGTTTCCAGGTGTTGCATTTCTCGTTTGAGGTGTTGAGGCTCATATATTCGTCCTGCTCTCGTTACGAGCATACTAATCATGTCTCTTTTCTGGCTCGGGTGGTGGTTTGACAGATTGTGCAGGTATCGGTCCGTGTGAGTCGGTTTCCGATACACGCTGTGTCCCAGGTTTTCACCGTCCCTTGTGACCAGCACATCTAGAAATGGCAGTTTCTTGTCCTTTTCTACTTCCATGGTAAACTTTATGTTGGCATGGAGGCTGTTCAAGTGTCTCAGGAATTCACCGAGCTGTTCTTCACCATGGCTCCACACCACGAAAGTATCATCGACGTACCTGTACCACACCTTAGGTTTGCAAGTCGCCGAGTCCAGTGCCTGTGCTTCGAATTGTTCCTTGAAGAAGTTGGCCACCACTGGACTGAGAGGACTACCCATGGCGACACCTTCCAGCTGTTCGTAGAAATCTCCATTCCACGTGAAATAGCTCGTGGTGAGACATGCATGGAAGAGCTTTTTGATGTCTTGCGGGAACATGGAACCGATGTGCTCCAGAGCGTCACTGAGTGGCACTTTCGTAAATAACGAAACAACATCAAAACTGATCAGGATGTCGTTTGGCGCAAGTTCCAGTTTCTTCAGCTTCTCAATGAAATGTCCCGAGTCCTTTATGTATGTGTCGGTCTCCCCCACGTGTGGCTGGAGCAGAGAGGCCGAGTGTTTCGCCAGTTTATACGTTGGTGAGCCAGGAGCGCTAACGATCGGTCTCAGTGGAACATTGTTCTTATGGATCTTGGGTAATCCATACAGTCGAGGCGGTAGGGCTTCTGTGTTGCGCAGGTTTCTCTGTATGTCCACCGGCAGAGAAGACGCCTTGATTAATCGATTCGTATTCCGAGTGATACGCTGCGTCAGATCTGCGCTTAGTTTTTGGTATGTCGTCGGATCTAATAGGTCTCGGATCTTTTGCTCATAATCTTCGGTCTTCATTACGACAGTCGCATTCCCCTTATCGGCAGGCAGTACCAATATACTCTTGTCGGCGTTGAGATTCTTAATGGTTTGTACCTCTTCTTTCTTCAGGTTGCAAGCTGGCGGTTTTGCTCGGCGCAGTATCCTGGCTGTTTCAGTGTGTATTTCCTCTGCCCTTTCACAAGGAAGGGTCCGAATGGCTGCTTCGGTGTTGGCAATGATGTCCCCCATAGGTATAGTTCTCGGGATGATAGCGAAACTCCCTCCTTATAGAAGAACAGACACTTCCTCTTCGGTCAATTGTCGTTCAGTGAGGTTGACCACTGTGTGTGACATGTCGGGAATCGCCTTGTCGGTCTGCTTCCGGGATCTTTCAACTTTTTCTTTTGCCACTCGGTCCAGCGCTCGAGTTCGTTCTGCATGCTCCTGTGAGTGATGCTGTCGATCTTGTCCCAGTCGTCTCGATGCATTCTGCTACTTAGTTGATAGAAAATGTCCAGAAGTTCCTGATCCGTTCTTGCCAAGTCTCTCCGTGTTGTATGTATTCGCTCACGAAGGAAAGCTCGTTCCATTCTGTCGTAGATACGATGTGCTTAGGCGGTGGTGAATAGGCACTTGCATCTCAAGAACTTCGGTGTAGCACATTCATCTCGGCACCATGACAGAAAGGCAAGAGAGGACATCAGTCACGCTTTCTTCTTCCGTCGTTGGTCAAGGCGTCGGTACAATCTGCAAATCTCCTCCCCGTAGAGGCGTAATACAAATTGTTAAGGCTTTCTTGGGCACTTGTTGACAAACTGCCTATTGGCTTCTGTCTCGGGTTCTTCGACCGACGTTCATCTAATGATTTTTCTGACGTTTCGCCAGCCGGTGGACATACAGAGAAGCCTGCGCAACACAGAAGCCCTACCGCCTCGGCTGTATGGATTACCCAAGATCCATAAGAACAACGTTCCACTGAGACCGATCGTTAGCACTCCTGACTCACCAACGTATAAACTGGCGAAACACTTCGCCTCTCTGCTCCCGCCACACGTGGGTAAGACCGACACATACATTAAGGACTCGGGACATTTCATTGAGAAGCTGAAGAAACTGAAACTTGCGCCAAATGACATCCTGGTCAGTTTTGATGTTGTTTCGTTATTTGCGAAAGTGCCACTCAGTGACGCTCTGGAGCACATCGGTTCCATGTTCCCGCAAGACATCAAAAAGCTCTTCCATGCATGTCTCACCACGAGCTATTTCACGTGGAATGGCGATTTCTACAAACAGCTGGAAGGTGTCACCATGGGTAGTCCTCTCAGTCCAGTGGTGACCAACTTCTTAATGGAACAATTCGAAGCACAGGCACTGGACTCGGCGACTTGCAAACCTAAGGTGTGGTACAGGTACGTCGATGATACTTTCGTGGTGTGGAGCCATGGTGAAGAACAGCTCAGTGAATTCCTGAGACACTTGAACAGCCTCCATGCCAACATAACATTTACCATGGAAGTTGAAAAGGACAAGAAACTGCCATTTCTAGATGTGCTGGTCCCAAACACTCGGCGAAGTAAGGAACCAGAAAAAGAAATGTCGGGTACAGCCTTTCTGCCATACATTCCCAGAGCGACGGCTAGAATCAGCCGTATATTGCGCAAACACGGCGTAAAGACGATCAAACTGACAAGGGAGGTCAAAGAGTGTCTTAGATCGGTGAAGGAGAAAAGAGACCCACTTGCAATGTCGGGAATATACCGTATACCATGCACATGCGGAAAAGTTTATGTCGGAATGACTGGACGATCAATTAACACCAGGATCAAAGAGCATAAGCGACATTGCAGGTTGGGGCAGGTGGAGAAATCGGCCGTGGCAGAGCGTGCACTGAATGAGACCGACCACGTAATAAAATTCGCCGACACGGAAGTTCTGGCTGTAGAGAAGCACTATCACACACGCTTGTTCAGAGAAGCTGTAGAAATCCAAAAACACGCGAACAGTTTCAACAAGAAAGAGGAAAGCCTTAAGGTAAATGGATCCTGGCTGCCCGTACTGCAGCGAACGACCGTCGCAGGTAGCAAGAGGAGAACCACACCGGAAATGACCGCGGAGAAGCCCTCGGACGTTGGCGCGCCAGGTACATATAGTCTGCGGCCGCGAGCTCGCCTCCAGTTCACCACCGGCAATGGAGGGTGAAGCTTTGACAATGCCAGCCACTCGTGCTGGCGAAACGTCAGAAAAATCATTAGATGAACGTCGGCTGAAGAACCCGAGACAGAAGCCAATAGGCAGTTTGTCAACAAGTGGCCACGAAAGCCTTAACAATTTTGTAAAACAGTTCAGTCAGGACAAGACCTGGTCCAGTAAATATAGAGCAACATACGGCAATCTGCACCCAAAACAACTGGGCAAGGAAGCAGAGACTGTTAACTTTTTCACGCAGCTGGTCTTAAGTTTATGAATAAGGGGCAGCCATGTCAGCTTTCTATCCAAGAGGAATCACAAAAATCTGGGCTGCAAACAATGTCCAAGTGCTTGGTATTCCAGTAGAGTTCTGGGTCTGAGTAAGCATGGGAAAGGGACTACGTGGAGATGCTTTCGACTGCTTCTTGCAGCTGGTGTTCAGTCTAGGTTAGAGATTGCAAGCTATACGAAATGCAAAACTCATTGACATATATAGTGAGGTTAACCACTGGTCTGATGGAGATCACTAGCCCATTGCTGGTGATAAAGAAGAGTGTAACCCTCAGCGAGGATCCTTGTGGGAATCCAGTCTCTTGGAACTAAGGAGAGTTGAGTAATGTACTAACTCTAACTTGAAAAGATCGCAAGGATAGAAACTGATGAAGCCATAGATGGAAAGTAAATGTGATGACACCAATTAGTGCCAATGCCTTATGAAAGTCAAATGAGTATTGTAATGAGATGCTGGCACTCTGAAAATGCCTGTATAAATGCTGTTTCCAATGTAACCAGATGGTTGGTTGTGGTCACAGTACAATAATGACACAGAAAGCAGTGCATCTGGGCATGGTGTGCACTTATTTGAAGTGGTCACAGAACCAAAGTGTTTGCCCATACAAATTGCACCTCATGGCAGCCTCTGCTGTTTTGAGGCTCAATATCTATTTTATGTCCCCTATGGAGGTGACTAATCAAAACTACCTCAGTACTGATGTCCACTGGTGAGATATCTTCCTCACTACTTGGTGGAGACACAGTATTCCTCTACCCTTTATCAACCCACACAGTCAGTGATGTCATTAAAGGTAATGGGCCTGACAACAGAAGGAAGCTAGAGGTGTAGGTACCTTTGTCAAATCTTGAGCAACATAGGAGGTGGCACTGTGGCTGTGACAGCTGCTTCGGTCAATGGTGTTAACAGAAAAGTTGCAGCCCAGTGAAAAGTGTGTTGTTTTTGGTGACAGCAGCAGGGAATATAGGAGCCAGAACCTGTGTGGTTGGAGGGACTGGCTGAACTCTGTATCCGTCCAAGGCAGTGAATCTTTTCCAATTAATAAAGCACAAACATTGTGTGGAACAACCTATGGCTGTGATATTAATATTCTAACACGATGTTAAAGACTTTCTCACTTACCTTGTTTCATTAACAATTGAAGATTCTTATATTATATTTATCCCCCCCACCTCTCTGTGGTAAGTGGATACATCTGTGTGCCTGACCAGATTTTTCCTGCCAAAAAGCAAGCCACAACTGCAGTGGACAGCTGTTATGGTTGCTCCTTTAGCATTTTCAATCAGTCCTAAGAGTGTAAATGCATGCAAGTCACAGCATCAGTAGGGGTGCCCACTGCAGAGGGCTATGTGCATCTGCAGCCTCAGGACTGATTGAAGAAAATGCCAAAGAAGCAACATTAACAGATGTTCATGGCAGCGGACAAGTGCACCACAGGTTTAAGTTTGATCATGCTATTTCTGGCACTGACTCAACTGCAGTCTGGCTGCTACAATATTCATTTGTTGTCCATAGTGACTGGGCATCAATAATAGATGGTAGGGACATGTAGCACAGACTTGGTTCCAAATTCATCATAAATAATGTATAAATAGTCCCAGTTGTGTCCAAATCAAAATCCAAGTCCACAGTGAGGCAATCAACAAATACTATATTGTTAAATAAAGAAGTGCTTTATATGCAGTATGTGAACAGGATTTCCAGCCATGGAGAGAGTTTGTTCAAAACAACTGTGAAGCCAAAGGGTTTGCTAATCTAACAAGGGAACAGTCGAGTACAACATGTTCAAACCTACCCTGAAATATTTTATTCAGGAAGAACACACAGAAAAAAACAATGTCATAATTTTAGCTGCTAGACACATTGCAAACATTTTCTAAAAATTGTTGAAAATTGGCAAATATGTAGCTCATCATGCAACTCAAGAAGTGTACATCCTTGCTGTAGCTGTAGCAGACAGTGCATATGAAACATGGTGGACACACATCCTAGGTTGATGGCACATCAGTAAACAGGTAACATGACACAATGCAATTGTACTTTGTAGTCCACCTCAATAGCTGAGTGGTCAGTGTGATGGACTGTCATTCCAAGGGGCCCGGGTTCATTCCTGCCTGGGTCGGAGAATTTCTCCGCCCAGGGACTGGGTGTTGTGTTGTCTCTATCATCATCATCTCATCCCCATCGACACGCAAGTTGCCGAAGTGGTGTCAACTCAAAAGACTTGCACTAGGCGACAGGTCTACCCGACTGGAGGCCCTAGCCACACGCCATTTCCATTTATTTGTATTTTGTAAAGTGAATTTCAATTTCCATTGATAGCTTCTCTGACACAATAAATTGTTCATAGTTACTATTTGCTCTAATTTGCAACTCATTCAATATCCGTAATAACTAGCAGATGCCTTTGCAGTATGGCTGAGTGTTAACAATGAAGATAAAACTGAATTAATTTTCTTTACAATTTCTTCATATATGCTTGCTAATACCATATGTCTTTATGTAGGGTCCTGACTTTCATAGTAATGTGGAATCAAATTAAAGTTTTTAATCTCAAAAATATGAAATATGAAGAACATAGTATGCAATCAAAATCACTTGCTTCTCCTGAAGACCTACATGTGTGTTATTTATCAGTTAATTTTTTGAACATTACTTCAATCATTTCATTTGAAATTGTGGTAACATTAGAAGTAACAGGAAGTAAGACAATTCCACAGACAGTTTATGGTTCAAATGATGTGTGATAATTGAAGTCCAGAACAAAAATGGAGTACCTCCCAAGACCAAAGAAAACATGTACAGTAATATGTAAGTCTGCAGGCTTTTGTGGCCATTGTCACTTAATTTAAAATCTTGTGGGTTATTAGGCCGTGTTGTGTTTCTTCTAAAATGATCGATGTTTCAACCCCTCTGCTTGGATCTTCCTCAGGATCTTCTGGTGTCCACTGCTGCTGTAACAGTGTTCTAGCAGTAGTGGACAGCAGAAGATCCTGAGGAAGATCCCAGCAAAGGGGTCAAAATGTCGATCATTATTGAGGTATTTTCTTGACTGTAACATGTCATGCTATTAAAAAGGTAGGAAGCTGCTCTAGTGGTTATAGAAACTGTGGTCTCTACTGAAATCCCATATGAAACTAGGGAAGTAAAAGTCTGCTCCACACCTTTAGCTTGACACTTCCTTTACATAGATTTTATAGAGGTCAGCACCAACCTCATGATCAAGACATATATGACAATATCCCCATTTTCGTGATACACAACATTCCATCAAACAACTGCCACAGCAGCACGGCCAGAGTTTACAGAAACACAAGCTAGGGCCACTGACCCTAGTTGCTTCAGGAATATTGGGTTCACAAAACATGTACCCACAGAACACAGGCCTAGTGTCTTCAGGTACTCACCATTTAGCATGACCCCAAGAGCAGATGTGTAGCTTATCAAATGCTACAGGTGTGGTGAGTGTTAACTGTCCCACCCTCCTCCCTATGGGTTCTTCCGTGCAAGAAATGACATCGTAACAGTCATATGGAGTTACAACAGTTACTAAATCTTTCATTAAATTTTAAAATAACAAGAAAGTCTTTAATGGAAAATTTAATTATCAAACTAAGGGAAAGGGCTAACTTGAAATGAATCACTTAAAATTAATAAATATCTCACACTTAGCTAACATTTACTTAAAGTTCAGCACAATGTTCCTCTATCTTCTCGTTTCTCTACATTTCCCACATTGTGTATCCCACCCTACTCCTACATTTTGTTTCACAGAGTTATATTTTTTAATGTATTCTAAATTTGTAAGCATACCAGGCAAAATATTAAACATTCCCAGCATAGTTGATGTTAATGTTGTGTACTACCATGTCTAGCCTTGTTAATGGCCTCAATTCAGTGTGGAAGAGAGCCCACCAATATTTTCAGGTATACCATATTAAGCTAAAGACACTGATTCTTGATTAGATCCCATAAATCTACCAAATAGCAGGAATGTTGATTGTCACATTTCACCTGCTATTTTCAAGTAGTCACACACATTTTCTAAGTATTAAGGCTGGGTGATTTAGTGGGCCAGTCATGGTGCTATACAGTGGTTCAATGGTCATCAAATCCGGAATCTCTCTCTCTCTCTCTCTCTCTCTCTCTCTCTCTCTCTCTCTCTCTCTCTCTCTGTGTTTGTGGTGGTGGTGGTGGGGGGGTGGGGGGGTGTCAGGCAAGGGGTGGGGCGGAGGTGCGCATATGTGTGTGCAGCCCTGTGAACGTGGCTGTTGTCATCTCACAATCTTGGAAGACTGGAATGCCCACATCAGAATCATCATAAAGAAGTGACAATACGAAAAGTTAATAGAAATTAGTGTTTCTGTAAAAGGATTGACACGCACAGCTTACAACAACTACCAGCATCAAACCTTACTGATAGATCTTGCTGAGAACCCAAGAAAATTCTATACGAATATATGAAGGTGGTATCTGTTCTTTCGGACATGTTCAAAGAAACAGTTACCATCTTCATATAGTTAAGGCTAACTGGCCATTGACCTTCTTCTTCTATGCTGGATGCACATGTATTGCCCGAACTCTTACAAGACTCGGTAAGATTGTCTGCTGTGAGTAATGAGTTTAATGGGCAAGGGCACTACAAATGTATTGTGTGGACATTGAGTTGGGAATGTGGGTCTCACAACGAGCGTGCCAGGAATAAATCCCTGTAGTCGCACTATACTCTGTGCCCTCAGTGGCTCAGATGGATAGAGCGTCTGCCATGTAAGCAGGACATCCCAGGTTCAAGTCCCGGCTGGAGCACACTGTCCCCATTGACGTATATCAACAGCTGTCGACAGCTTAGGGTCTTGATTTAATTAGCATTCCAAGAAAATTCTGGTCCTAGGTAACATCACTAAGTGGATCTAAGGCTTTTATCCAGGTACTCATTGACCAGTCTAGTGTTGCAGTAGAAGATAGCAAAAGTAAAGCCGAAGTTTTAAATTTTGCATTTAAAAAATTGTTCACACAGGAGAATCATACAGAGATGCCACTATTTGACCACTGCACAGACTTCTGTGTGGAGGATGTAGTAGCACCCCTGGTGTAGAGAATAACTGAAAGCGTTGAGAACAAGTAAGTCACCAGGACCTGATGGAATCCCAATTCAGTTTTACAAAGAGTACTCAACAGCATTGCCCTTTACTTAGGTTGCATTTATTGTGAATCTCTTGCAAAGCATGAAGTCCCAAGTGACTGCAAAAAGTGCAGGTGACTCCTGTATATACGAAGGGTAAAAGAACAGACTCACAAAATTGTAAAATTGCAGATCAGTATCTACATGTACATCTAAATAAATACTCTGCAAGCCACCGTAAGGTGTGTGGCAGAGGGTAACCTGTACCACTATTTGTCATTTCCCCTCCTGTTCCACTCGCACATAGAGCAAGGGGAAATGACTGTCTGTACACCTCCGTATGAGCCCTGATTTCTGGTATATTATCTGCGTGGTCCTTATGCATGATGTATGTTGGCAGCAGCAGAATCGCTCAACAGTCAGCTTTAAATGCCGGTTCTCTAAATTTTCTCAATAGTGTTTCCTGAAAGGAATGTCACCTTCTCTCTGGGGATTTGCATTTGAGTTACCGAAGCATCTCTGTAACACTTATGTTTTGTTTGAACCTACTGGTAACAAATCTAGCAGCCTTCCACTGAATTGCTTCAATTTCTTCCTTCAAATTGACCCAGTAAAGATCCCAAACAACCAAGCAGTATTCAAGAATAGGTTGCAGCAGTGTCCCATATGCAGTCTCCTTTCCTAAAATTTTCCCAATAAATGGATGTCAACCATTTTCCTTCCCTACCACAGTTTTCACATGCTCATTCTACCTCATGTCACTTTGTAGCATTACACCCAGATATTTAGACAACTTGACTGTGCCAAGCTGGACACTAGTAATACTGTATCCGAACATTACACATTTGTTACTCCACTCATGTGCATTAACTTGCATTTTTTGAAATTTAGGGCTAGCTGCCATTCATCACACCAACTGGAAATTTTGTCTAAGTCATCTTGTACCTTCCTACAGTGATACAACTTTGACACCTTACTGTACACCACAGCATCACTCCTGACGATACCCTTGTCTCTGGTGAACACTCCCCATTGAAGACAACATACTGGGTTCCATCACTTAAGAAGTCTTCAGGCCACTTGCATATCTGTAAACTTATTCCATAAGCTCGCACCTTAATTAACAGCCTGCAATGGGACATGTCATACGCTTTCTGAAAATCTATAAATATGAAATGTGCCTGTTGCCCTTCATCCATAGTTCTCAGTATATCATGTGAGAAAAGGGCAAGCTGAGTTTCACATGACCGATGCTTTCTAAAACCATGCTGATTCAAGGACATAAGCTTCTTAGCCTCAAGAAAGCTTATTATAAGAATGTGTTCAAGGATTCTGCAGAAAACAGAAGTTAGGGACATTGGCCTGTAATTTTGGGGTCTGCTCTTTTGCCTTTCATATATACTGGAGTCATCTGCATTTTTTTCCATTCACTTGGAACTTTGTGCTACCATGAGAGATTCACAATAAATACAAGCAAGGTAAGAGGTCAATGCCATAGAGTACTCTTTGTAAAATCAAACTGGGATTCCATCCAGACCTGGTGATTTATTTGTTTTCAAATCTAAGTTGGTTCTTTAGACCAGGTATGCTTATTTCTATGTTGTCCATATGAGAGTCTCTCTGATGGTCACCATCATGTTTGAATGGTTATTGTGCATGAATGATTTCTTGAATGTGAAATTTAAAACTTCAGCTTTTCTTTTGCCATCTTCAACTGCCACACCCGACAGGTCAACAAGGGACTGAATGGAAGCCTTAGACCCACTTAGCGATTTTACATATGATCAGAATTTTCTCAGGCTGTCTGCCAGATATTCTGCTAAGGTGTGACAGGGGTAGCTGTTATATGTTTTGCACATAGATCTTTTCACAGACACATGCATCTCTACTAAGCCTTGCCTGTCATTGTTTGTGCATCCTGTTTCAAGCCTAGAGTGCAACAGACTCTGCTTCCTCAGCATCTAACAAATTTCATTATTAAACCATGGTGTGTCTTTCCCATCTTTTATCCACTTACTAAGCACATAAATCTCCAGACCACTTAAACTCTGTCCATAATTCCTCTACATCCATCTTACTGGTACTAAGTGATGCCAATTCACTGTCTGAGTAAGATGATGATAACTGCTTATCTGCTCTATCGAACAGAAACACTCTCCTAGCCTACTTGACTGACTTATTAACTTTTATAATCATGGTTGCTATAATGACATCATGATTGCTTATCCCCATTTCTACACTGACATTGTTGATAAGGTACAGGCTATTTGTACCTACAAGGTCTAAGATACTCCTATTGCATGTGGACTGCCAAGCTAGCTGCTCAAGTCAGTTTTCAGAAAACATGTTCAGAAGTATTTTGCATGACTTCCTGTTAGTAC
Source organism: Schistocerca serialis cubense (assembly GCF_023864345.2). Lineage (NCBI taxonomy): Eukaryota > Metazoa > Arthropoda > Insecta > Orthoptera > Acrididae > Schistocerca > Schistocerca serialis. The sequence continues at coordinate 576,205,891 of NC_064640.1, read as the reverse complement.
CCCTGCAATGAATCCATAGACGTCCCTATCTATACTTGGCAGGTAAAAGTCACCTCCAACTAGTATTGCATGATTTGAGTATTTATACACTATTGACTGTAGACTTTCTTTGATAGACTCTAGAACTGCTACAGCGGAATTGGGTGGCTGGTAAAAACATCCAACAATTAACATAGTTTCATCTACACCTGTTATATGTGACCGGAGGACTTCACTATCACACTCAACTTTGATCTCAACAGAGACAATATTTTGTCTATTGCAATGAAAATTCCCCCTCCTATGGCCTCTAATCTGTCTTGCCGATATACATACCATGACTCGCTAAATGTCTCAGAGCTTTCCACTTCGAGTTTCAGCCAACTCTCAGTCCCAAGAACAATTTGAATTGGAGAACTTTCCTGGAGGGCAGTAAATTTGGGAACTTTATTACAAACACTTTGACAGTTTACTGGCAAAACTGTGACAGTCAAAGTCTCTTTATTCTGAACGCCGTTTGACTTCCATTGCTGTGAATCAACTGGCGAGTGGTCATCAGAGCACCTCAAACTATGCCTAGCATAGAAAACCCTCAAGTACACTCCACAAGTACTCTTCTACCCGAGTACCTACTTCCTTTGTGTAGAGCACACCTGACCTATCAAGGGGAGTCCTGCAAATCCCCACATGATAATGTAGGTCTAGAAATCTCCAGCCAAGATGGTCACAGAGTTGATGAAGCCTTTGGTGGAGACCCTCCACTCGGCTCCAAACCAAAGGACCCCATGATCTCTGGGAACGATGCTGCAAATTACGAGCTCCACTTGCACCCCGTAGGCGAGGCCAGCAGTCTTCACCACCTCCACCAGCCACCCATACAAAGTGAGAATCACCTCAGAACCCATGCAACATGCGCTGTTGGTGCTGATGTGAGCCACAATTTGTAGATGACTGCACCCTGCATGCTTGATAGCCACCAGCAAGGTAGCCTCCACATCTCAGATGTCGCCCCCAACAGACATACCAATTGCACATTGGCTTTCTTTCCAGCCCTGAACTCTATATGCCTAAGGGACTCCGTAATGCACCTCACAATGGAGCTCTCTGTAAACTGTAAAACTCCCTGTGTGCCTGCTTGGACCATGCAGAAGAAGAGGCCAATTGTCCACTCACAGGGTGAATGGGCAAGGCCAGGCAGCTAATCTCCACATTGGCCCTCCACCTAGAGCGATGTGAACATGTTACCACCTGCCACTCACCCTGCTGTGAGGGCGGATCCACCGCATCGGGAGCACTAGGAAGTGCCTCAGAAACAGAGCCTGTGGGTGAAACAAGTGGCACCTGAGGTGTCCCATGTGATGCGCCATATTCTCCACCACTGCTACACCCCGAGGCAGCAGCTTGAAAGTGACTGATTGTAGCCAACAGCACATTCAGCTGTTTGCAAACTGTGGCCAGCTCCTTCTGCGTCTGCACACAGCATGCACACATCGTATCCATTCTAGCAAAACTAACTGAAGAAGTGAACTATAACAGCAGTCAGTCCTAGATATGCAACTTCCTACCCACCTGGTGTATCACCAATGGATGCTGATGCGTTAGAGAGCTATGTAGCAGGCTGTTCAGGGAGCAACTATTGCACTTAAGACTGAATGAATTTACACTTATAAAAATGCAAGCTTAACCCTCTTAAACAGAGAAACATGCACAAAATTTAATAAATTCACTACATGGAAAACACAGTAAAGGATAAACACTTAACTTTCCACTCTGTAGATGCACTTGTATCACAGCCGACAGCTGGAGCCTGACTGGCTGGCTTACTAAACGAATAGACGGTTGCTTTCAAAACAAAACAAATGAGCAACTAATGTGCTACAGACTGAATGAATTTACACTTACAAAAACACAAGATTAACACTCTTAAACAGAGAAATAAGCATGAAATTTAATAAATATACTAAATGGAAAACACAGAAAAAGATAAATGCTTACCTTGTCACTCTGTAGATGCACTCATATCACAGCTGAGAGCTGGAGCCTGACTGGCTGGCTTACTAAATGAATGGATGGTTGTTTTCAAAAGAAAACAAATGAGCACCTAATGCACTACAGACTTAATGAATTCACACTTACAAAAACCTCAGATTAAGCCTCTTAACAGAGGGATATGCATGAAATTTAATAAATACTCTACATTGAATACAAAGAAAAGGATAGAGACTTAACTTGCCGCTCTGTAGACAGACTCTTATCACAGCTGAGAGCTGGAGTATCCCTAACATTGGTGTAGTGCAGAATCCTTGAACATTTTTCAGTTTAAATACAAAAAATTCTGCTGAGACTGAGAAGCTTATGTCTATAAATCAGCACAGCTTTAGAAAGCATCACTCATGCAGAACTCAGCTTGCCCTTTTCTCACATGATACAATGTGAACTAAGGATGAAGGGCAACAAGCAGATTCCCATTTCTAAATTTCTGGAAAGCGTTTGACACAGTGCTCCACTGCAGACTGATAATAAAGGTACAAGAGTATGGAATAGCTTCCCAGACATGAGATTGGCTCAAAGGCTTCATAAGTTATATGTTGTCCTATATAGCGACTGCTCATCAGAGACAAGGGTATCATCAGGAGTGCCCTAGGGAAGTGTGATAGAACAGCTATTATTTTATGTATTCATAAATGATCTGGTGGGCAGGATGGGCAGCAATCTGCAGTCTTCTGCTGATGTTGGTGTGTTCTAAGTGATGATGTCAAAGTTGAGTGACTACAGGAAGATACAAGATGACTTACAGAAAATTTCTAGTTGGTGTGATGAATGCAGAATTAGGAAAAAGAAACCCATAATATTCGAATACAGCATTAGTAGTGAAATCAATTAAGTATCTAGGTGTAATGTTGTATAACAATATGAAATGTAAGGAGTATGTTAGGACAGTAGTGGGAATGCAAATGGACAACTTCAGTTTATTAGGAGAATTTTAGGGAAGCGTAGTTCATCTATAAAGGAAACCACATTTAGGACACTAGTGTGACCCACTGTTGAGTATTGTTTGAGTGTGTGGATTCCACACCAGAATGGATTAAAGGAAGACAGCGAAGCAATTCAGAAAGCGGGCTGCTAGATTATTACAGAGATGTTTTGGGAACTCAAATGGGAATCACTGCAGGAAGTGCAATGTTCTTTTCAAGGATTACTAATGACAACATTTAGAGAAATGGCATTTGAGGCTTACTGCAGAATGATCTTATTGCTGCCAACATACATTTCACTTAAGGACTATAAAGATAAGACTAGAGAGATTAGGTCTCATATGGAGGCATACAGACAGTCAGTTTTCCCTCACTCTATATGTGAGTGCAACAGGAAATGAAATGCCTAGTAGTGGTACAGGGTGCCGCCTGCCACACACCATACGGTTGCTTGCAGAGTAGGTACGTAGATATAGACTTAGATGTAGAAAAAGTTTAAGAACTGGAAATACTTGGTTACCAACTATGTTGAAATAAAAACCCATCCAGGTTCATTTTCACTATAGCCTGACTGAGTGGGTGCAATTCATGGTATAAAAATGCCCCCAAAACATCACAGAACCATCTCAGGCCTGAACTACACCCTCCACACTCTGTGGGTGAAATGCCTCATTGAGTTACCAGTGTAATCAATGCCTTGCATCATTTGAAAAGGGGTAAAATTTTTCTTTGTTGGACCATACTACATGCTTCCAGCCAACTGCTGTGAATAATGGTACCTTACAAGATAATCAACTAGAAATGTCCATTGCATACAGTTCCCTTCACAATGTTTGCTCAAAAGCCAGTTGAAATGGACCTGAACTCACTGATAGCAGTAATTCCTACTGGGTTTTAAATCAATTATCATTGACAAAGCGTGACACTCGGCTCCACTCTGTGTTGATTAGGATCTTTTTACAGCCACTGTTTTTACACCATGTTACACATTTACAAGTGGAACACTATTCCACAGACACGTCAGACAGTCAGTGTCGACACACAATCAATTAGGACAGCTTCATTCAGAGAGTGGTCATGGATGGGTCTAAACAGAATAGCATTCTGATGTACCTCTGCATTGAACAATCTCACTGAGCTGATTCCATATAACTGACCCCACATACATACCATTTCAATTTTTTGACTTATGTCAGTGGAGAGTTACATGACCAGGCAGTACCAATTCTACACCATCTAAGTCACTCCAAAGTGACTAGTGTTCTCTTTTAAGGGAGAGACTAATATTTTATTCAGTTATATTACTTACGGTTTGTATATAAGTTCTCAGTTATTAATTTTGACTTCGTTGTCAGTATTGGAGCATATAACTAAATTTGGTTCACTCTGTGCAACCACCCTCCCCTCTTCCCACCACAGTACATTCACATTCATATAATGTTCTGCTATATCACATCTGCATTTTCAAATATGGCTACTACTCTGTGGCTTTGCAACACAACTTTTGTATGGAATATCTATCTCAAAGTTGTTCAGCATCTTGATATTATTTTTGATTGTGATAATCAGCCAGATGACAGTTGTGAAAGCCCAAAAATCAGTTCACAAGATATGTAACTGTTGTAAAATGTGCATCTTCCTATTTTTGTGGCATCTTCACTTATCCACTAGATTTCAATCTTGTAGATACTCCATTAACTGAACAGATATTTCAGCCATATACTACCTCACTTGGAAGATGGCCTGAAGATATACAGCCTAAATCTTAGTTCAAGAAAGGGGGATTCTAAACAGCTGCACACCTGAAATCTAAGACATACATTGGAATATTTGGAATCGTTAGTGATATACACAAGTAAGAATCTGTGCATGTTGACATGGCTTTGAAATCTTTTACATTATGTTCCACACTTTCAACAACATAAGTAGTTTACTCTAAGCAGACATCATTTATGGATTTTCTCAACATTTCTGTTGGAATCCATAGGACTCCCTGCGCTGGTGTACACCTTTGCCAGGACACCAGTTGGCACTAGGAAACATTGTAATGCAGGCACTGAACTAAGCGTGCCTATGACAACAAGACACACCCCCACGCTACGTGCTGATAATGCCCCCTGGACAGTGTGCACATAGTCTGCCACTGCTGACTGAGCTGGCTCAGTTTCTCACTCAGTATCCCAGTACATCTCATCAGGACTCAGTTCGCATTGAACCTCAATATGTCACATTATGCTCTAGTCTTCGACAGTGATAGCTGTTGCCTCGCACCTTAACTAGCTGTGAGGAAACATCAGTCATTGTATATAGCTGTTTTGATTGCTGTTAACCACAGAACTTCAGATTGCACATAGCTGAAGTTAATTACTCAATTGGTTAATTATTCAATTGGTTCCTCTAATAAAACGTATTTTAACCACATGTGCATTTTGTGTTGTAGTGAGAGGAAACTGGCCTTCCATCTATCATACCACCCTCTCCTCAACCAGACAGGAAACCACTAAACATTACAAGAGTTCACAGTCACAGCACTCCCACCTGCAGTGACTGTTGGATATATAAATGGAAGAATCCAGCAATCAGTCACAAATAATTTTAATTTACTGCAGATCGATTTTGACTACACAATAGTTATCATCAACGTAAACATCACCCATTGTGGTCACATTAAACTTGTGCTGAAACACACATATCTTCCAAATTTGAATATTTAGTCAGAAATATAAACATATTGAGAAAAAGAAGCAGCAGCTTGTCCTGAAACACACTTATCTTCCAAATTTGAATCCTTAGTCACAGATATAAACATATTGAGAAAAGGAAGCAGCAGTTTCTTTTTCTCAATATGTTTATACACTGAAGAGCCAAAGAAACTGGTACACCTGACTAATATCATGTTGGGCCCCCATGAGCATGCAAAAGTGCCGCAACATGACATGTCATGGACTCGACTAATGTCTGTAGTAGTTCTGGAGGGAACTGACACCATGAATCCAGCAGGGCTGTCCATAAATCCATAAGAGTATGATGGGTGGAGATCTCTTCTGAACAGCACGTTGCAAGGCATCCCAGATATGCTCAATAATGTTCATGTCTCGGGAGTTTGGTGGCCAGCAGAAGTGTTTAAACTCAGAATAGTGTTCCTGGAGCCACTCTGTAGCAATTCTAGATGTGTGGGGTGTTTCATTGTCCTGCTGGAATTGCCCAAGTCTGCCGTAATGCACAATGGACATGAATGGATGCAGGTGAACAGACAGTATGCTTACATACATATCATCTGTCAGAGTTGTATCTAGAAGTACCAGGGGTTCCATACCACTCCAACTGCACACACCTCAAACCATTACAGAGCCTCCACCAGCTTGAACAGTCCCCTGCTGACATGCAGGGTCCATGGATTCATTGGGTTGTCTCCATACCCATACATGTCCATCTGCTCAATACAATTTGAAACAAGACTTGTCCCACCAGGCAACATGTTTCCAGTCATCAACAGTCCCATGACGATGTTGACAGGCCAATGCGAGGCCTAAAGCTTTGTGTCGTGCAGTCATCAAGGGTACACAAGTGGGCCTTCAGCTCTGAATGCCCATATCAATGATGTTTCGTTGAGTGGTTAACACGCTGACACTTGTTGATGACCCAGCATTGAAATCTGCAGCAATTTGTGGAAGGGTTGCACTTTTGTCATGTTGAACAATTCTCTGCAGTCATTGTTGGTCCCGTTCATGCAGAATCTTTTCCGGCCATAGCAATGTTGGAGATTTGATGTTTTACCAGATTCCTGATATTCATGGTACATTTGTGAAATGGTTGTATGGGAAAATCCCCACTTCATTGCTACCTCGGAGATGCTATGCCCCCATCACTTGTGCCCTGATTATAACACTACGTTCAAACTCACTTAAATCTTGATAACCTGCCATTCTAGCAGCAGTAACTGATCTAACAACTGTGCCAGCCAATTGTTGTCTTATATAGAAGTGGGTGAAAAATCAAAGTTTGAGAAGTCATGGGCATCAATGGAATACAGTTGATGCTGTACCTAGAAATTTGTTAAATAGATATTACATATTAACAGGGATTATAAGGCAGAAGTTTCCTGAGATTAACTGAACAAATGATTGATAGTAGTCAATGCTCACTGTACCTTTGTGCGAGACTGAAGACTTCCTCAATAGTAGGACTTGCAAGCAGTAGCAGAGCAGCTAGTTGACAGCGCTCTGTAGAACTGCCAAATAAGAGAGGTGGTGATGAACCGCTGCCCAGTATAGCTGTCACAATGAGTGGTACTGGTCTTCCATCACACTCACACTTGTGCAAGAATCTTGTTATTTCCAGTTGCCTCTCTATCGTTTTTATGTGACGCAGAAGCTCTCGTGAATCAAGCTGAAGTCCCACTTTCTCCTCTGGTGGTTGAATATTTGAAAGTCTTCTCTTCGGAGGAGCTGGAAGATTGACATTAAATAGGATTGTACTTTCTGCAACATTTCAGTAATAGAAGTAGTCATATATACTCATACTTACATTTAGCAACTGTACTGACATTAGTGTTCTGTAAGGCTGACAGGCTATTTTGAAGATGTTTCTTTGCTTGCTCCAAATAATTTACATTATTTGCCAAGTCAGTATAGCTCCTGGCACCAGCGTGATAAAAACGAATACATGTCATTGCAGCACGCACATAATCCCTCATAAATATCTGTAGTTGATACAGAACATTTAAATAACCTCGCTTTTCAAGATGATGACAAATATGACAGAGATAAGGCTGCAAAGAAAGAACAGTAAATAATTGTTTTATCTAGCAGTCTTACATACATTGTTTGCATATCTAAAATTATAAAGCACCAAACTATCACAATGTTGTACACAGCAGTGAAGGGGAAAATCTGGAATACAGAAACAGATGCAAATCAGACCCATAATCACAAGCTTTTAGATTTGGATGTTTTTCACTCAGTAATTATTCAAACACTTGGTATATGTTGCTTTATGATGAAGAAGTATGGATAGTAACAAATGTGAGATATCAATGATTAACAATCAATTAAGGGGTAACAGTAATGTCATCTGTAAATATCAACCCATACAACCCCCCCGCGTCTTGCCCCCCCTACACACACACACACACACACACACACACACACACACACACACACACACTCCTCCAACACAAAGAAAAGAGGCAGTTGCAGGCCAAATTACTGTTTGAACATCAGTCCCACTGTGAGGTTAGAATATGTAATCCTGCCTGGCAGAGGCATTAATTCCAGAGAAATACTCTGCCACTGTTTATGAAATGTTTCTCTAGGTCATCAGGATTCCAGTGTTGTGTCCTACATCATCATCATGTGTTATAGGGTGCCACTTGCTTCTCCTGAAAATCAGTGCAACCATCTTCTATAATGAGGAATAATTTATGAAACTCATGATCTCTTAGCATGATGTATTTTTGCTCTGTTTAACTGCTCCAAAAGCATTTGTCCTCATAACATGGAAGGCTGTGGAGTTCTGCACTTTATGTGAAGTTTTGCTGAGTTGTCCAAATCTCTTTGACAGAACCCTGCTGATGGCTACACTTTTAAGGGTTGGCATTTTTTTCACTTCAGCATTCATGTACTGCACAGCTCTGATAAGTAAGGATGGAAGGAAGGATGATTCGTATTGAACATAATGGCAATGGTGCAGTCATTAGACACCGAGCAAAAGTTCACATAAGCTGAGTAAGAGGAAAAGATACAGCAAAGTTTGCCTTAAACAATGTAGATAGTGTAGATAGAGGCAGCCCAAACAAACAAATACTCTTCACTGTATCTTTCATGTGATGCCCAGCTCAACGGAAAGCATCAGCTTCTTTCCCACTACAAACAAGGTTATTTTTAAAGCAGAATTTTATGTGCTCATTCAAGAGAGCAGTCCAGACTAACATTTGAAGAAAAACAGATGTTTGTGAAAATCAAATTTGCAGGAAAACCACGAAGATCATAACTTTGACTTGTTTTATAACAAATATCCTATATTTCCAAAGAAAAAGTAATCCACACATTTTACGTCACAAAATTTTAATTAACATTTAGGATCAATATTAATGTTAATTTATAAAATTTCCATATATATGCTAGGGGCAATAGTGTCTTTTCGAAAGCCATAAACTCTGTAATTAAACTGAAACTAGAATCACAGCTTAAAGAACAGATACCAAATGCATCATACACACACACACACACACACACACACACACACACACACACACACACACGCATGACCTATTCCAACACCTCATGGTCCTCTTTATCATAATTTTCATTAAACACTTTGTGGCTTGAAGTTTAGATAAAACTGTCTGTCTACTTCAGGCATGACATCTAGTAATTTTGTTAAGTCTTTTTATTCCACAGCTGATACTTGCCTTTCACCTACGAATATGGACACTACTGTTCCCAGGTATCTATAAACTGTGGAGAAATGACAAATTGTGGTCTCCCTCGATGTGATTATAATACAAGTATGCGTGTTAACAGTCTATACATGACACTTGAGAATGGATACACAGCCGAACATATGTACTAGTAAAAGGATGGTTTAATCCCAACAATGACAGCCACTGCAGCAAATCGATAATACCCATTTCTCTGTATTTTCTGTGGGATCACTCAGTTTACGATATTCACATACTCTTCAGCACAGTTCCTTTCCCGCTTTCTGACTTTTTTTACACTGTTTTTCATCCCTTTACAAGGCTTTTACCTTTACTTTTTGCACTATTTCATTATTACATGCTATAACCACCATCTTCAACAGCTAGGCAAAACAAACAGTATTGCTAATCTATGTCCAATTACGATGTAGTATTATGTATGTTATGTAGACACTAAAGTATGTTGGCAACCTCAGATAACAATTGAACACCACAGAGCAACAAAATTGTGCTTTGGACCCATATTGAAGTGAATATCAAAGAAATTAGTGAGACAGCTTTTCATGAATGTTCATGTATACAATATGGGCCTATAGCACATATAAAGCTGGTTCATCATAAGATCAACAGATTTCAGGATTCTTTTTGTCAATCTGTGATATAAAGGTTTGTTTCCCTCATCAATTCAATATCTTTCCACAGCCACCTAATTCTCAGCATTCTTCTGTAACGCCATATTTCAAGGCCTTCTATTCTTTTCTTATCTTTACTGTTCAAGTTCTGTGGCCAGTGTGAGGAATTATATAGAGGCATTAACAGAGACCAACACAGAAATCTCATTGGAACCAGAAAATAGCACAGGGAGGTTACCACAGGGCACAGAGACGGGAAAATATTTGGCAGTTTCCAAATAGTGGCCAATACAATATCATTCACCATTAAAACATCATGAGAAAAGAAAGAGATGACACAGCTGGATCAGCAGTTCCTCTGAATATTCTTTCGCACCATGGCTTTTCATAGTGAGCACAGTAATTGTAAGTTCTGAAATATCAAATGCATCATGTGCTACCACACCAGCATGACAACTGAAGAGTAATATGAATGTGGAGCTTCATGGAAAGATGCTCCATGGACCGTGTCAATCACAACAAGGATGACAGACAGCAGGACAAACACCGTGGTCCTATATTCTCCATCGTGTCACATGTGTGGAACTGGATAGGCATGAATTTCTCCATGGCCTGCCTATATAGAGTGGTGCAAGCCAACATGTCGACAGTTTGCTCCACCAGAGCTCTAGGTCAATGCATGTGCTGGCTTTTAGCAGCCAATCAGTCAGAGCCTGGTCGGAAGCCACTGCAGCGGGACCTATGACTTTATAACCTGAGATGTATCTGTCCACCAATCAAGCCAAATGCTCAACTTCTATTGTTAGAGGTTATCCGTAGCACTGACTTCACATCTCACTGTTTATTCACTATGTGTTCCAGGCATATGTCTGTTAGTGTCTGAGAAGTTGTATTATTTTTTATTGCAGAGAATTTTCCTTTGTTTTTAAATCTCTGTACTGTGGTTGTAATAAACGCTTGATCTTGTTTACTTGTGACTTATTATTTCTAATCAAGCATCTCCTTGTGGGAGATATAGCAACTATTTTTCAGTTATGGATTCTACATGGCAATTGTAAAGTCTATAAACACTTTAAAAAGCAAAATAGGGAATTAGCTAAACATAACAAATAATATGGTACGTCAAAGATAAACTTTCAGATTGAAAAAAAAAAAATTAATGTGGTACTGGCAAGTGAGTTTGGAAAACCACTAATAGGGGCACCACTGACTGTCTTTCCTGTAACTGGTAGTGAACCAGGCATAAAGACATTTTGTACGCTAAAATTTGCCTGCTGCTAATTAGTTGTGAGTGTGCAAAGAGCTTCCCATGGCAAATTTCACAAGACATCACCAGTTTAGAACAGCATAGTGAAGTGATACAAGGAATTTGAGGAGAAGAGATTACCTAATGTGACATTATTGTGTCAATGGATATGTGTTGTGTGGCTGCTGACCTGGCACTACTCGGGTGGCCACCATGTTTGCTGGGCTTGATGCCTTCCTGATTTTTTCTTGTGGGGTTGCATCAAGGGTGGCATTTATGTCCCACTTCCGCCACATAACCTACAAGACTTTGAACACTGCATTGTAGCAGCTGTTCTTACTGTCAATCCCGATATGTTGGGTTGAGTATGAGCAGAATTGGACTACTGATTAGATATGTGCCATGTAATGAAGAGGGGAACACAAAGAACATTTATAAGCATTATAAAAAAGCTTTTAGGGTCTGTCTTTCACATATTGTATTAGTGCTTATATTGTTCTTGGCCATTTATCTGTATGAAGATTTTGAAGTCTTTCTTGAACTTTATAATCACCCCATATTCTCTTATTTCTCACTCTAACTACTCTGATCATAGATAATCAATGACAGTGCACGCATCTTTTAAAAACTGTGTTCACAATGGGAAAACTACTAAAGGCATTCCCTTTCCATGCTGCATTCGTGAACACATGTTTGCTTTTCTTACTGGCTTCTTCAGGACTTACAGAAAATACGGTACAATTGCTGGAAACCACAGTGATTTATACCTTTCATTTGCTTCAACACAATGTAGCCACTTAATTACCGATTATGACAGTCTCCATTGGAAATCAGTGCTATAGCTACATTTCTGGATTCGAAGCTCCTCATTTGGTTGGAAATGCATGGTTCCATCTTAAGATGAATATCTCCTGTATCTATATATTTTGGAAGAACAGCTGATTTTGCTAGTTCATTATTGACTTTTCTTATTATGCATTATACACTCCCTCATTCCCAATACTTTCTGTAGGTCTACAGTCGTTGTGTCTATTTGCTATACACCAGGAGACCCTTGAAATGGGCGCAGGTATTGTGCAACTGTACTGAAGCTTAGTATTCTTCCCAACATGTATTTTTTGTTTGGATGATTGTCTTATTAGAAATAGCATTCTCCACGAGAAGGCTTTCAATACGAAGATGTTTTAAATATTTTCTGACATCCTTTCACTTTACAACAATAATGACATTTTGAGAAAAAGATGCAACTTAACAATTTACTGATAGTAGTTTTTATCAATAGAGCTGATCTCTAGTGCTCGCTGGAAAGTTGTGTGTCACATGCGCCCTGATGGTCCAGTCAAAATCAATGAGCGTTTTATGTTTTGATTGTTGTGACCCGTGTTGGCCCCACAAAATACAGTGGGCCACCGTGTTCCTCAGTATAATATTTCTGTTGACAAGATTGTGATTGTCTCAAGTGTGGAGATAGCTGTCAGTTGTGAAATGTTTTCTCATATATACTGTGGCCTGGAGATCAATTGACACATCTCTTCAGCACTGTGTTGACAAAAGGTAACTGGCTCCAATATTCAAATTACAGCATCAATTCTATATTAGAATTGTTTAGTTGCACTGTTTCAAAAGGGACAGCTCCAGGAGTTGAAGCACGACTTACAATCTCTCACAGTTAGGAGTCTGGACAGGTAGAAAAATTTGAAATCCGAGATGGTTATCAAAATTCTTTTGATAGAAAGAAGGTCATGCTACATTTGTCTTGCAAGAAGAAACTCTTCCGCTTATCGTACCATTCACTCTGAACTGGAATTTAACAATCATCTCATATACTGAGGATAATGTCAACACTACTTATACACCACTGGCCATTAAAATTGCTTCACCACGAAGATGACGTGCTACAGACATGAAATTTAATCGACAGGAAGAAGACGCTGTGATATGCAAATGATTAGCTTTTCAGAGCATTCACACAAGGTTGGCAACAGTGACGACACCTACAACGTGCTGACATGAGGAAAGTTTCCAACCAATTTCTCATACACAAGCAGCAGTTGACCGGCATTGCTTGGTGAAACATTGTTGTGATGCCTCGTGTAAGGAGGAGAAATGTGTACCATCACGTTTCCGACTTTTATAAAGGTCGGATTGTAGCCTATCACGATTGCGGTTTATCGTATTGTGACATTGCTGCTCGCGTTGGTTGAGATCCAATGACTGTTAGCAGCATATGGAATCGGTGGGTTCAAGAGGGTAATACGGAATGCTGTGCTGGATCCCAACAGCCTCGTATCACTAGCAGTCGAGATGACAGGCATCTTATCCGCATAGTTATAACAGATTGTGCAGCCATGTCTCGATCCCTGAGTCAACAGATGGGGACGTTTGCAAGACAACAACCATCTGCACGAACAGTTCGATGACATTTAGCATGGACTATCAGCTCGAAGACCATGGCTGCGCTTGCCCCTGACGCTGCATCACAGACAGGAGCGCCTACGATGGTGTACTAAATGATGAACCTGGGTGCACGAATAGCAAAACGTCATTTTTTTTCGGATGATTCCAGGTTCTGTTTACAGCATCATGATGGTCACATCCGTGTTTGGCGGCATCGCGGTGAATGCACATTGGAAGCGTGTATTCGTCATCGCCATACTGGCGTATCACCCGGCGTGTTGGTATGGGGTGCCATTGGTTACACATCTCGGTCACCTCTTGTTCACATTGATGGCACTTTGAACAGTGGACATTACATTTCAGATGTGTTACAACCTGTGGCTCTACCCTTCATTCGATCCCTGCGAAACCGTACATTTTAGCAGGATAATGCACGACCACATGTTGCAGGTCCTGTACGTGCCTTTCTGGATACAGAAAATGTTCGACTGCTGCCCTGGCCAGCACATTCTCCAGATATCTCACCAATTGAAAATGTCTGGTCAATGGTGGCTGAGCAACTGGCTCGTCACAATACGCCAGTCACTACTCTTGATGAACTGTGGTATCATGTTGAAGCTGCATGGGCAGCTGTACCATTCTAGCTCTGTTTGACTCTATGCCCACGAATATGAGGGCCGTTATTACGGACAGAGGTGGTTTCCTATGTACTGATTTCTCAGGATCTATGCACCCAAATTGCATGAAAATGTAATCACATATCAGTACTAGTATAATATATTTGTCCAATGAATACCCATTTATCATCTGCATTTCTTCTTGGTGTAGCAGTTTTAATGGCCAGTACTGTATTTCAATCTTCCTTCATTATTCACCCAACTTTCATAACATGTATGTTGAATACAATGGAAAACACATTCAAGTTATTTTATCCCATAAAGTTTAGTCAAATGAGCAAGCTGTTGCAAAATTTGCACCATGTCCTCTACTAGGCCCACATTACCCTGCCTCCCTACTGACTAAATATACAGAATCAAGAGAATGATGAAATTTACAGACACGTCTGTGATTCATTAAATCACCTACAAGTTATGTGAGTGATCTGCTACTAGTTTGACCTTTTCAGAGCTATCTGTTGGAGTGAATGGGCACAGAGAAACTGTCTAAATATATAACATTCAATGTACTTGTGATGGGCATGCTGCAACAGGGATCTGGTTACTTATTTCATCTCTCACATAATTTGGAGCCTCCTTCCTATCAAAGGCCTTGAACTACATCAGCCACTTGCCACATGATGTATAGTTTCTCATTCATCTTACACATTTCCTGCCCTCTTATTTTTCATTTGCCTTCTGCATTTTCAAGTTCCATGATGAGTCTCACATGAGGAAGGGTTGACATGAGGAGTGTTAAGAAGAATCTCAACCCAACATCTGAATCATATGTTTTCTACGCATTAATTGTTACATTTTTAGTCTGTATTTTTCCTGCTTCCACCTCACATTTGAAATTTGTTCTCCATCTTTATTTGTCTTTTTTCCCTATCTGTACCCTGTGACTCTCTTTCACTTTAGTTATTATCTTTGTTCAACAAATTAGCATCAGTTATTTATTATTAGTATTCTGGAATATGAATTTCAGCTAATATTTTAAATGCTGTAAAACTAATGAGGATGTTCTGAACTGAACTGGGGAGAAAAGAAATTTATGTACAACTTGACTAAAAGAGGGGGTCAGTTGATGACACTCTTCCCTGTGATGATGGATCATTTTTTTAAATTTATTTCAGAAAGTGCTGTGCGTTTTCCAACAGACCTGATTTGGCATCTGATAAGTGGAAACTATTTGAGATTTGCGTTTCTCCCTGCATATACAGTGTTCAAATAACTAACAGGAATGCAGTCAGTGTCATCAACAACTGCCGAGATTTTGACAGGTGGCCATCCTGTAATTTTCAAGGCAAAACTGCAGCAAGTAAGTTATGTGCAAGTGAATTTAAAACTTTTTTTTGCAGTGCAAAACTTCCCTTCTGTCTGACATATTGTTTAAATGAATTTTTAACTTTGAGAATATACTTCTTGGTGCACTAGTAACTGCCTCAAAACTGGAATTTCAACTGTTATATTCAATTGTTTTCTTTTCAAGTCACATATTAAGTATGACTGGTTGGTTGGTTGGTTGGAGGAGACCAAACAGCAAGGTCATCAGTCCCATCACATTAGGTAAGAATGGGGAAGGAAGTCAGTCACACCCTTT
Source organism: Schistocerca serialis cubense (assembly GCF_023864345.2). Classification (NCBI taxonomy): domain Eukaryota; kingdom Metazoa; phylum Arthropoda; class Insecta; order Orthoptera; family Acrididae; genus Schistocerca; species Schistocerca serialis. The sequence goes on along the minus strand of NC_064640.1, from coordinate 576,189,982 downwards.
CAAAGGAACCATCTTGGCATTTGCCTGAAGCAATTTAGGGAAATCACAGAAAACCCAAATCAGGTTGTCCAGATGTGGTTTTGAACCTTTGCCCTTCTGAATGCAAGTCCAGTGTGTTAACGACTACAGTATGACTGTCTTTCAGTTCATGGTTCAGACTTATTCGCAATATTTTTTACTATTACATACCATTTCTCTCCTTCACTTTCTTTTATGTGCCAAAATAGGAACCTCTGAGTCTGAAAGCTGAAGCACATTTTAAAGTGTATTCTGTTGTAGTCAGCCCTGTCACCAATGCTCCAGTTTCTATGTCTGTCAAACACTGAGTTTTTTCTCATGAGGTTATAATTTATAAAAATAAATCACTATTTTCACTTAATATTTAACACACAAACAGAACAATTAAGCAGCATATTTATTAAGTTTGATGAATAATTGAACTGTGAACTAGTCACCTTCCACTGCAACAAAGAACTATCCATCCATTCCATTCTACCATGCAAAGAAGAAACAGTTCCTTTCTGCAGGCTAGGAATGTAAACGATGTGGAGAAATATCTCAGGATCAACTTTCTGCTCCTGTATGTAACGCAGAGCAGCAGTTTCATCATCATGCCTTAGGTAGAATGAAATAATACCAGAATGGCTGCCATACTGTTTAAGGTAAAAAATACTCTCCTCATAGAATTTGTGAGCAATTTTGGGGCCAATGAAGACTGTATTTGAGGCAGGTGCTGACAGCATATATCTGTAAAGTAAAAATTAAACAATAAAATTGAGTTACATTGTCATTCAAAATTTTAAACATTTTTATGGCAATTAATTTGCTTTTGTAATAATGGGATTTCTTATCCATAGAAAACAATTTTTCTTCTTCTTCTTCTTCTTCTTCTTCTTCTTCTTCTTAAGGAATTTCTCTCCCCTCCCTCTTCCCTTTTTTTGCACTAAAAGGGGGAGGGAGAAGGGGGGGTGAAAAAATAAAAATAATGACACATATTGCTTTAAATTGTGAAGAGCAGGAAATAAATATCAATCTGAAGCACAAAGGAAGCATTTCAAAGTAACTATGTAAGGGAATGTGAAAAACACTCTACAAACCATTAGACAAATGGACATATCAGAGCTCTGAAGTTACCATATTTAAACTTAGCTCAGCTTATGACTGTATTCTTTTTATTTGCATAGCACAACTGGATATCCATATAGAACAAGTATTATAGTGGTGTATCATGCAGAGTCCAAAACTTTGGCAAATGTACAATGCAATTACATATCCAGACTTTAGAATCTTCGGCCTGACATGGCTGCTTGTCCTGTTCCAGAGGTTGCCCCTCAGTCTGCAAGATCCGGGCAGTCGCAGAGGGTGGGCTTACTGGTAGTTGGGAGCTCCAACGTCAGGCGCGTAATGGGGCCCCTTAGGGAAATGGCAGCAAGAGAGGGGAAGAAAACCAATGTGCACTCCGTGTGCATACCGGGGGGAGTCATTCCAGATGTGGAAAGGGTCCTTCCGGATGCCATGAAGGGTACAGGGTGCACCCATCTGCAGGTGGTCGCTCATGTCGGCACCAATGATGTGTGTCGCTATGGATCGGAGGAAATCCTCTCTGGCTTCCGGCGGCTATCTGATTTGGTGAAGACTGCCAGTCTCGCTAGCGGGATGAAAGCAGAGCTCACCATCTGCAGCATCGTCGACAGGACTGACTGCGGACCTTTGGTACAGAGCCGAGTGGAGGGTCTGAATCAGAGGCTGAGACGGTTCTGCGACCGTGTGGGCTGCAGATTCCTCGACTTGCGCCATAGGGTGGTGGGGTTTCGGGTTCCGCTGGATAGGTCAGGAGTCCACTACACGCAACAAGCGGCTACACGGGTAGCAGGGGTTGTGTGGCGTGGGCTGGGCGGTTTTTTAGGTTAGATGGCCTTGGGCAAGTACAGAAAGGGCAACAGCCTCAACGGGTGCAGGGCAAAGTCAGGACATGCGGGGACCGAGCAGCAATCGGTATCGTAATTGTCAACTGTCGAAGCTGCGTTGGTAAAGTACCGGAACTTCAAGCGCTGATAGAAGGCACCGAAGCTGAAATCGTTATAGGTACAGAAAGCTGGCTTAAGCCAGAGATAGATTCTGCCGAAATTTTTACAAAGGTACAGACGGTGTTTAGAAAGGATAGATTGCATGCAACCGGTGGTGGAGTGTTCATCGCTGTTAGTAGTAGTTTATCCTGTAGTGAAGTAGAAGTGGATAGTTCCTGTGAATTATTATGGGTGGAGGTTACACTAAACAACCGAACTAGGTTAAAAATTGGCTCCTTTTACCGACCTCCCGACTCAGCAGCATTAGTGGCAGAACAACTGAGAGAAAATTTGGAATACATTTCACATAAATTTTCTCAGCATGTTATAGTCTTAGGTGGAGATTTCAATTTACCAGATATAGACTGGGACACTCAGATGTTTAGCACGGGTGGTAGGGACAGAGCATCGAGTGACATTATACTGAGTGCACTATCCGAAAATTACCTCGAGCAATTAAACAGAGAACCGACTCGTGGAGATAACATATTGGACCTACTGATAACAAACAGACCCGAACTTTTCGAATCTGTATGTACAGAACAGGGAATCAGTGATCATAAGGCCGTTGCAGCATCCCTGAATATGGAAGTTAATAGGAATATAAAAAAAGGGAGGAAGGTTTATCTGTTTAGCAAGAGTAATAGAAGGCAGATTTCAGACTACCTAACAGATCAAAACGAAAATTTCTGTTCCGACGCTGACAATGTTGAGTGTTTATGGAAAAAGTTCAAGGCAATCGTAAAATGCGTTTTAGACAGGTACGTGCCGAGTAAAACTGTGAGGGACGGGAAAAACCCACCGTGGTACAACAACAAAGTTAGGAAACTACTGCGAAAGCAAAGAGAGCTTCACTCCAAGTTTAAACGCAGCCAAAACCTCTCAGACAAACAGAAGCTAAACGATGTCAAAGTTAGCGTAAGGAGGGCTATGCGTGAAGCGTTCATTGAATTCGAAAGTAAAATTCTATGTACCGACTTGACAGAAAATCCTAGGAAGTTCTGGTCTTACGTTAAATCAGTAAGTGGCTCGAAACGGCATATCCAGACACTACGGGATGATGATGGCATTGAAACAGAGGATGACACGCGTAAAGCTGAAATACTAAACACCTTTTTCCAAAGCTGTTTCACAGAGGAAGACCGCACTGCAGTTCCTTCTCTAAATCCTCGCACAAACGAAAAAATGGCTGACATCGAAATAAGTGTCCAAGGAATAGAAAAGCAACTGGAATCACTCAATAGAGGAAAGTCCACTGGACCTGATGGGATACCAATTCGATTCTACACAGAGTACGCGAAAGAACTTGCCCCCCTTCTAACAGCCGTGTACCGCAAGTCTCTAGAGGAACGGAGGGTTCCAAATGATTGGAAAAGAGCACAGATAGTCCCAGTCTTCAAGAAGGGTCGTCAAGCAGATGCGCAAAACTATAGACCTATATCTCTTACGTCGATCTCTTGTAGAATTTTAGAACATGTTTTTTGCTCGCGTATCATGTCATTTCTGGAAACCCAGAATCTACTATGTAGGAATCAACATGGATTCCGGAAACAGCGATCGTGTGAGACCCAACTCGCCTTATTTGTTCATGAGACCCAGAAAATATTAGATACAGGCTCCCAGGTAGATGCTATTTTTCTTGACTTCCGGAAGGCGTTCGATACAGTTCCGCACTGTCGCCTGATAAGCAAAGTAAGAGCCTACGGAATATCAGACCAGCTGTGTGGCTGGATTGAGGAGTTTTTGGCAAACAGAACACAGCATGTTGTTATCAATGGAGAGACGTCTACAGACGTTAAAGTAACCTCTGGCGTGCCACAGGGGAGTGTTATGGGACCATTGCTTTTCACAATATATATAAATGACTTAGTAGATAGTGTCGGAAGTTCCATGCGGCTTTTCGCGGATGATGATGTAGTATACAGAGAAGTTGCTGCATTAGAAAATTGTAGCGAAATACAGGAAGATCTGCAGCGGATAGGCACTTGGTGCAGGGAGTGGCAACTGACCCTTAACATAGACAAATGTAATGTATTGCGAATACATAGAAAGAAGGATCCTTTATTGTATGATTATATGATAGCGGAACAAACACTGGTAGCAGTTACTTCAGTAAAATATCTGGGAGTATGCGTACGGAACGATTTGAAGTGGAATGATCATATAAAACTAATTGTTGGTAAGGCGGGTACCAGGTTGAGATTCATTGGGAGAGTGCTTAGAAAATGTAGTCCATCAACAAAGGAGGTGGCTTACAAAACACTCGTTCGACCTATACTTGAGTATTGCTCATCAGTGTGGGATCCGTACCAGGTCGGGTTGACGGAGGAGATAGAGAAGATCCAAAGAAGAGCGGCGCGTTTCGTCACTGGGTTATTTGGTAACCGTGATAGCGTTACGGAGATGTTTAATAAACTCAAGTGGCAGACTCTGCAAGAGAGGCGCCCTGCATCGCGGTGTAGCTTGCTCGCCAGGTTTCGAGAGGATGCGTTTCTGGATGAGGTATCGAATATATTGCTTCCCCCTACTTATACTTCCCGAGGAGATCACGAATGTAAAATTAGAGAGATTAGAGCGCGCACGGAGGCTTTCAGACAGTCGTTCTTCCCGCGAACGATACGCGACTGGAACAGGAAAGGGAGGTAATGACAGTGGCACGTAAGGTGCCCTCCGCCACACACCGTTGGGTGGCTTGCGGAGTATCAATGTAGATGTAGATGTAGATGTAGATGAAGGTTGCTAAAACACTAGTAGGGAACTTGAAAAGCCATCATTATTAATTACACATTTGCTGGAATAATTTAAAGCTGGGTAAGTATTTTGTTCAAAAGGTGTACAAAAAGGGAAGAAGAATCAAATATGTTTTATGAAGGCAACAAAGGTAACAACAATACAATAGCCATGTGTAACAAACTACAGCTTTGTGCTAGACACAATTCAAACATGGATCTCTGACTTTTGTAGGCAGTGAACACCACCCAAGTACACCCCACAGTCTGACTCAAATTGTCATGGCATCCAACCTTTTCCTTACAAACTCTGTAGAGGGTCTTCCATGGTGTGAGATTAGCATCTCAGAGAGAAAAGATATAATAGTCTGAAGGGTTAAAAATGAAGAGACAAAGGAATAAAATCAAAATATGGCAATTCAAGCTAATATAAGGTTTATATTACATTCTACAACATTAACTCTGAACAATAGGAAACATTAAAAAAAGTTTCCTCATTACATTTTATGCATTCTACTTATTTATTTTGTTATCTTGCAAGCTCATTCATGAGAGAAAACTGAAGCAATTTCATCCTATAATGCATGCACCTGTGTAAATAATAGAGATGACTGTATTATTCAGTTAGTATTTGATACCAATTGCGACATACAAACTGTCTTTGAAACTTAAGAGGGAAACACTATCTGAAATGAGTATAATGTTACACAAACAAATCATCTTGAATATGGTATGGGAGAGAAACAATGCACATTGTGACAGTTTAAAGTAATGACATTCTGGGACCAGTTCCCTAATTTTGCTGTGTTTTTTCTCATCACAGATCAGGAATGAACTTATTCCTGCTTGACTTTCTGTTTCATGCATGGGTTTCATTTATTCACCATTTGCTTCTGACAAATGAACAGCCACACTGTTGTTCTTCAAGTTTCAGTTGATTGGTGAGTAAACACTCTTGTGCTGCCTTATAATAATATTATTTGTCTCAAATGAACTGTTCAAAAAAATTGCACTACCTGTATAAATGTTAATGTAGGGGAGGAGGGGAGGGCACTTATGACATAATAAACTTCATGAAATTAAAAAATAAAATACTTCACTGTAAAATAAAAGCAAAAAATAACAAAAACAAGACATTTAATACCATGTTGCTCAACTCCATACATTAAAACATGCTTGGATTCTCCTTGGCCCTCCTTGGCATGCTGCCCCCAAGGTAGTCAAGATATTGTTGCTCAGGTTTGTCCCAATCCACTAAGTCAGCCCTCCTGATATCATCCAGTGAGTGAGAAGTATTCCTGAATTGATGCAGTGCAAGTTTTGACTGGTCTCAAAGATGCTCAGTCTGGTTCATGTCAACAGATACCATCAGCCATGCCTTTCTGTTGATACCTGCCTCCTGTAGGAAGTTTTCAGGAGATGAGCATGGTGTGATCACATTTTGAAAGAGAAACCCATTAGTGAAATATTGACAGTAGGGCTGGACAACAGGTCACAGGATTCTATATGAATAGCGTGCAGACCTCAAAAAAGCCTTGACAGCGATGAGAGATTTGCGATGCTGTGAACAATACTGACAGAAAACGTGGCTGACTCACCTCAGTTCTGAATTCGTGGGACTTCATGCCTGAGACTTGTATTGGTATCTGACTCCACAATCTTTTAGGATGACAATCAGGCAATAGACAAGGATTGCTCTCGTTGGTAAAGAGAACCTGATGCTACTGATTCAGGTTCAATACTAGGCATTCTTCTGCCAACCTACTTTGCACAGCAAAGTGACTGTGAATGTCTCCTGTCGGTTGTATTGGACACCTACTGGTGAAACGCATTTTACAGAGACAGTGTCATATTGTTTAGGCCAACACAGTCCTCGCAGTTGCCTCCAAAAAGGCAGTGTACAGTTCTGAAAATATTTATTCTCTGGTGCTATAACAACAATTTCAGTGTGAAAGTACATTTCACCCATTAATGGACGTCCTCAGATCATAAGACAGACACCATGGTTCAGTACCACCACTCTAGAAATCACATTGGAAATTGTACTTTTTAAAACATGCCATCACTGGTGACACAAGAACAACTATAATGCCATTCCTTCCAAAAATGCACAGTTCTGTTGCATTTTCCTCAAGGTACCTACAAGCTATACTATATAGGTACCAGTCATCAGCTGGTGTCATTGGCCATGTTATAATGATCTTTCACGTTCTGTGTCTCATGTAAGCAGTTGAATGATGAAATGGCATCACTGTGGTGTACACCTTTTGATGGGCAACTTCCTGTTCTGACAACCCTTCTTCCATTAAAATGTCAATCCATGGACAATCTGAGCTTAAAATAACCCTTCAAGGCATGTTGACAGAGTGAGTTGTGCACATGAGCTCTAGAGATGAGGTACTCCTTTCTTTTAATGAACACAATGCACAAGAACAATTTCCATAAAGTACAAGTCCAATGTACAGAACCAAGTCCAGATGCAGTGATTAATGAACAACTATGAGGAGCTAGGTATCACAGAAAACTGAACCAAGTCCTTAGCTGTAACAGTAGTTCCTGGTGGAAGAGGCATCTGGATTGTAGCTAATAAACATTAGAAAAATAAACAAATCTGTCAGAGCTAACTGCACTGGACTTCTTATATGGCCCCAGAGACCAATGGTTCTAACCCTGTGATTCTATGTTCTATGTGGTTTTCTTAGTGCAAGTATGTGGTGTTATCTTGGTAAACTTTGGCGTAGGAATCACTGGTGGAGTCACTGAAAGATACAACATCTGTCCTTGCTCCCTATCCTCTATTACCCCCTGCCCCGCACCCTCTTCCCCCCCACCTTGGAAATGCACCCCTCCTGCCCTGAGGTATTAATCTTGTGAATTGAACCTTTTTCTGTCCCTCAACTGTTACTCTTTAAAACAGTTTCAATAGTTTGTGTAGTAATAATGATGACAATATTTCACTGCATGAATGCCATAAGAATCAGAAAGACTGTGGTATTGTGCTGATACATGACACTCAATATTCACCTACAGCTCACTATGTTTTGTTCCATCAAAGTCCAAGATTCATATGTTTTTCTCAACTGCAATCCATATCTTACTGAATAAATCATTATCACTAAATACAGTATAATTGTAAATAGCTTAAAAGTCTTGTTTTTGCTGTACATCCTAATTAAAAGTTAACCTAGAAAGACCATATCGTTGATCTTCTTAGATTAGTAACTACAGCTACTTTTATAAAAATAATAACTGCCAGCTCTGAGTGCATAGGAAACAGTAAATTATGTTTTTACTGTAATACTTGTACTCCATAAGGTATGTTTAAGAGGTATGTATTTAAGAGAAAAACTGTGAAAGTTTATTCTTAGTAAGGCAAATAACTCACAGAAAGAAAGAATTTCACTTATTTGTGGAAAAAAATCTTAGGCCTATTATCTTGGAGTATGTACTACTTTAAGATGATAATACTCACTGCACAAAAGAAACAGTGTTGTGTGAAATCTAATAAGCTAGCAGACTGGTTACTAAGAAGTATTTAAGTCAAAAGACAAATTTAGGCATAGATTTTAAAAAATTGCGCAATGGAGAAAATCAGAATAATACTAATGTGTTTGGTGTTTGATTTCACAGGTTAATCAGTTTCTCTGCAACCACATGACTTATTTATCATTCTCACCATGTCCCCAATGCATCTCTCTTAACCAAGAATACTAACATACTTATTCCTCACATAATCAGTTACATATGACTTACCCTACCTTACTTCCATTTAGCACCCATGAAACCAGGAAATTTTTGTTCTAATTGTAGAACTATGTCTCTCTAATTGTATAAATTTCTCAGGCTGTACCTTTCAGAACATATGCATATAATATTCTTCATTTTGTCATGTTTAATAACAATAAATATTGTGTAAAATCCTAATTTTACCTGCCAGATGAAATGTCATCCACTGATGCAAGAGCATTTAAGACAGAGTTGTCATCCACAGGAAACTGTCTGATGCTAGATTCTGAGGAGTTATTAGAGTGGCCCAGAGACACTTCTTCCAGGATACTGATGATTTCCATAAGCAGAGGTGGATCTCTTGGGGGTCGTGATCCAGCCTTTAAACAATGGGCAAAGTGTTCACGTGCATCGTTCCAAAACCCCGCACGAAGGCTGGCCTTCCCCCAAGCAGCCCACACTCCAGTACAATCAAGCCCACATTTTGTAGATACCTGTAAGAGAAAGAATTCTGTGAAATATATATATATATATATATATATATATATATATATATATATATATATATATATATATATATATATATATAGTTAATTATTATTAAACATATTTATCTGACAAATTCATTAACAAACAAATGTAATTAGAATTTCACATGAATCATTGAACAGGAAAATCTTGCATGACAGAGATGAAGAAAGGAGGGCAACAAGAAGGCAAGTCTGTGCCATTATAACTGAAAAACTTCTTTTGGCAATAAAGGTGAACTGTTACAGTGATAATCTGGAGGAGAATCAGATGGAGCTAAAATTAAGACTGTTTGATCCACAGATGTATGTGAGGAGATCCTTGGGGACGTGGAAAATGTCTCAGTACCAAAAATACATTCCAAAAGAACTAATGTGCTGCTGTTCCTGTCACATATCTTAAGTGAAATGATCCTGAAGCATAAATCTGTACACAGCAAGGCACAGGTCACTGTTAGGGGTGTGAGCAAGGTTGCATAGTACTAATGGTTTTACAACTGACAGTGCATGTCCGCATCTAAAGTCACAGGTGGAGGAACTCTAGGAATGAGAGGATATTTGGCGAATAGATTGACCTGCCCATTCCCCCCCTCCCCCTCAACCTTAAATCCCATTGAGCATCTTTGGGATGCATTGGGGAGACATACTGCAGCATGTCCACATGCACCAATGACCATCCAGGAGTTGTCAACCGCATTGGTGGAAAAATGGAATGCCATATCACAAGAACTCCTTACCAACCTTGTGGCCAGCATGGTAGCAAGTTGCAGAGCATCTGTTGCCATCCATGGTGATTGAATACTCTATTAAGAACCAAGCCCCAACTTTGGTAGTGTCCAAGGGCTCATCATAAATTGTGCTGACTTTCACATAATTATTGTCTTTGCATAAAAGTGTAATTTCCATTCCTCTCCCTTGGTATTTATTTCAGTTTTCATCTGTACTACACTGCAGCAGTTGTTTTTATGTTCCATCCAAGTTTCGCTGAGCCACAGTACTCAGCAATGATGCATGATGCAAGAGTTACTTTTGGCATATTTTGCAGACCAGTTTATTTTTTTCAGTAACCGATGGTCCATGCTGTAACAGAAACTCAAGATGAGCTCCTCAATCTGAGCTTACCTATCTGCTGCCTTCTGGGTCATATGAATCAATGGATCAAGCTGCGTTTCACACAGTCAGTGTTTGTCAAAGCCAAACTGATTTCTAATAACGAGTTGTTTTATCTCCAGAAAAGTCATACAAGGAAGTTTTTTGAATTATGAGCAGTAATACCAACACTGCAAAAGTAGCAATCATCAGAATGGTTTCTTGGCTCTGTACATATCATAGGGAGAGCAAGTCTAAAGGCTTTTTTCCTCCTTTTTGGACCATTTTCTCAGATCTTCAGCACACACATAACATACCTTATGTTGCGCCCAAGATTTATCTTGAGCACCAAGTGGCTCCAAGCACTATGGGACTTAACATCTGAGGTCATCAGTCCCCTAGACTTGGAACTACTTAAACCTAACTAACTTAAGGACATCGCGCACATCCATGCCCGAGACAGGATTTGAACCTGCAACCGTAGCAGCAGCGTTATTCCGGACTGAAGCGCCTAGAACTGCTCAGAAACAACAGCCAGCCATGATCACCAAGTTTAGATCCAAAGTATGATAAATAAACCTTTTTCACAAAGTCTGTAATGTTTCATTGGTATTCACCACAAATATAACAAAAACTGTGATCAGTTTTTACAACCACAATTAGACATTGTACTGAGCACATGTACAGGAAACGGGAAAGTGAGATTAGGTTGACAGCAAACAAAACACCATCTGTTAACACAAAAATAGAAGCGACCTTTTTTTGCCAGCAAATGTTTTTCAGCAGTGCTACCAACGTCATCTACATTCATTAGAGCTCCTTTTTAAATCATTTTAACTACATAAAAGCTGTTAAATTCTTTTAAAAATCACTTAATTTAATAAATTTAACTGTAAAATGTGAAGAAATGGTGGGTGATACAGTTTTTTAAGTATCATATTTGGATTTCCCACCCTAAAAAACGTAAGAATAAGGTATTTTCAGCAAAAAAGTTTTTCCATCATTGGCCTGTGTTATCTGTTTTAATTAATTTTCATACAAGACATTATAAAATTTCACATAAATCCCTGTCTTAGGTACTAGTTTTGATAGAATGACTCCCAATCTATACCTGGCAAGTCGAGGTCACCCCCTATTACAACAGCATGATCAGGAAAGTTACTAACAATACTATATGGACATTATAGCTTTCAATAAGGTGTACTAATTCCTAGACCTTTCCTTGGATGCTTGTGCAGTTTACTAATATCACATTAACCTTTTCTACATCTGATCTGTCAGGATGAGCATTCTCTGAGAACTTGTGGCTGATGTATCTTTGATTCTGGCAGGCAATTCACCTCTGAACCCAAGGAGGGGTTCCTTTAACTTAAAAAAATCCCATGTGCAACCACACTAAGACTGTAGATATTTTTAAAAATACTGGGAAACTGGTATATCAATATTTAAAAAAATATCATTAATGGCCCTCATTATATCGAAAAAAAGTATTGATATATCGACAGAAAAAATTTCGACATACCAGACTATAAAAATATCAGCTGCACATTGTAAATATACTGCCAGTTTTAGAACTTTATATTTGAATATTGATTTATTATTATATATCCTATACGACAACAAGATAACAGCTTACTTATCACCCTTGGAGCAAGAATTGAAAGGAAAACAATGCATGTTGACTCTTGGCAATAACCACTTTGCTAACCATTGTAACTGCATATAAGTGGCACAATAAAAAGTGTCTGATGGGTCCGTCGTTGGGTTTCATCACATATCGAATTTGTCCGGAATACTTCATGTTGACTTCCCTGTTTTTTCCTTTCTGCAAACACTAGTGACCTAGCAGTTGCAGTGTCCAAATTATGTGGTGAAGTTAAATGTTGCAGTTTCTGTTGGTAGCACCAAGCACAGACTAAGTCAGCAATTCCTCTCACGCATCTCTGTCCACCACAAAGATCAGTCTTGTCTTTTAAATTTTTGCTTATGATTTTCAGCAAATGTTTCTGAAGAGTGCCAATGTGAAGAAATAACACACTAGTTGTACTAAAAATTGCTTTTTAATGTAACTGATGTGCTATTTCTTCACATCAGAAATCTCGTTGTTCTACTCCCATCACCACTTCCCCCTCCATTGCAATTGGACTTCTTCTTTGAGTTTCTTTGTGCCACCTGTACTAGCTTCACACAGTGAAAGAGAAAGACTGGATGTGATGAAAGCTCGAAAACTAGTGAGACTCCTTCACACAGTGAAAGTAAAACTATGTTCTACTACAATTTCAAACAAACAATTTGAAATATATATCAAAAATTAGGAAAAAATATAATATAAAAGAAAAATATCAGAACTTGATATTGCTGTTTCTATGTTGAGCTAGAAAATATTGCCAATATATACTGATATTTTTAGGAAAAATATTGATATATCGATATTTTATCAACAGCCCTAATCCATACATATTCCACTACCCTAGTAACTGCTTCCAGCATGTAGTGCACATCTGGCCTATTAAGGGGAACAGTACAATTCTCCACCCAAGAGTGCAGGTCAAGAAATTCACATCTTATACTGTCATAGAATCATCTGAGACTCTGGTTTACATCTTCCACTCTGCTCCAAACCAGAGGACAATCATTGACCATAGAGACAATGCTAGAAATAGTAAGCTCCACCAGCACACTGTGTGCAATGCTAGTTCCTTTTACCAATCAGCCATCTGCTGAAAGGGATAGAGGATGGCCTCAGAACCCAAGCATCAGGCATCATTTATGCCGACATGATCCACTATTTGCAGCAGGCTGCACCAAGTGCACTCGACAGCTGCTGGCAGAGCCTCCTCTGTGCCTTGGATGTGACCCCAGCAAACATGCCAAGTGCAATTGACATTCTTTCCCACCCTACTTGCTATTTCCCTTTTGTCTTCTGGCCAGTGACATGTGAACCCATCACTCTCTCACAATCTCTCTCATGTGAAGATGAACTGGTCAGAAGATGTGTATCGGAAGACATAAACACAGCTAACCTACCAGAGGATACAAAGAGCACCAAAGGTGTCGCAGATCTCATCACCAGTGCCCTGGTGTCACTGCAGCTTTAAGCAGCAGCCAGAAGGTGGTCAACCACAGCCAACACATCCTCCAGCTGTTTATGAACAGCAATCAATTCCCCTTGTGTCTGCTCACAGTGACAACATTCCCTGTCCATATCCTGCTTTACAAAAACTGAATAAGATCTCAAGAAATAGAAACAAAACAGTAAGGATTAATTGCGAAAGTACAGACTGACTCCCATAAAAGAGAAAATTAGCCAACTGTGACACTACTGAGGTTAAAATGTACACAAAATATAACTGAGGTGAATAAAAAACATTAAAATATGCTCTGTGGAGTTCTTACTATGGCCTAGGATCATGAGATTTACTAGCTCTTAAAACAGAAATAAATTTCTTTTCTGAAAATGTATTTATTAACAGTAACCTTTCAATAGAAACTCTGCTTACATGAAAGCTACTGCAGGAAATAAATACACAACCTCTAAAGCACTGATCTAAACTGTATGTGTTTATTAACATGACATTTAAACTGATCCACATGACATGGCACTTCTGAGAGCAGGAAGCCATCTGAGAAAGTTGCCTTGCACTAAGACGTGTACTAAAATTTATGCATTGGAATCATAAGAGTAAGTTAGTACACACAAGTCTACACAGTAAAAAAAGACAGGTATAAATCAGTTCCTCACAGAAGTACACAAGAAACAGAAACTAAACTAAATTACTGTCTCAGAAAAACTTGCAAAACTTCAGGCACATGCTCTCTGCTTCACGACTGTGACTACATATTTCTCAAAAGTAGACTTGACAGGTGGTTACTTTCAATAAAGAATTTAAATCATGGTCATTAATGTATCTTTCAGTCTCTATCAACACAATGGCTTACCATATGAAATTATAAGTGCTATAGTGATACTGTAGCATTATTTTCAGCAATTAATTTACAACAGTAGGCACTGTGTTAAGTACCTCAATGCATCACTGTAACTGGGTACCCCACAAAACTCATCTCCAAAATTTTGAATCTTTATTTCACACATTTCAAAGCAGTAGTCTCAAGTGCAATATGAAGAAATGTTCTTTTTTTTTTTAACCCACAATGGAGTACCTGGGTCACGTACTATGCAACAGCAGCTTCACACTGCGACAATTGATAAACTATTTAGCCATGAAAAATCTCAGACTTACAATCATTTTTAGGCGTGGTGAAGTATTACAGCAAATTCATACAAGAATTTACCCAGATTTGTCAACTTTATTAAAGAATTAAAAAAGGAAAAAAAAACAATGCAATTATTGCAAAAACAGCTCTTCTGCTGAACAATTTCCACTACTCAATATACTCTATCACCCCAAGGTACAACACCTCAACACCAGTGCTTTATCATGCATTCCAATGGGCTCAGATGCTGATTTTTACTCTAGTGAATCACTTTACTTTTGCTTACACCAAATTTTACAGAAATCAGTGAATGATATTCACCAAGTGCTGTGACATGTCCTTAATTACATCCATCAGGGAAACATCTTCCTATAAACATCACTGCCTCTCTATGGATCTTCTTCCATCTGCACCAAAACATAAATGTGCTGCATGGCATACTCCCACTGCAGTGGTTCCCAATCTTTCTGAGTCCATTACCACCGAGTGCAATCAGATATTATCTAGTAACCCATCCCCCCTCCCACTACTATCAACATCAGTATCCAGCTAAACTTCAGAATGAAAAAGAATTTTCTATGAACATGATGTATAAAAATAACATATTTTGCAAATACACCTAATAGCAATTGCACGTGAGGGTACACATTTTTCTTGTATTGCTCACTTGTATGAGCTTTTCTAAGCATATTTTACCTGACAATGATCACTCAAAACATGTGAATAAAGTAATTAGCAATCAACATGTTTCTAAGGAATAACTACATGCCAAGTCTGGAGGGTTGCATACCTTACAAATGGATGACTTCATTAGTAAAATGGAAGAACACTGTCAGTTATAAAGTAATGCAACATAAATTATATTAAGTTTTTGAATGTGCTTTATTAAAGTATGAGACAATGAGACAATTAGCACTGCTTATTTCTAACAACTTTATTTTACAGAATTAAGAAGCATTTCTCAGTGCACTGAGAGTGCTACCTATAACTCCTTTTCAGAAAAGAAAGCTAACCACATTAAGTATACACACTTGTTACAAAATAAGCTGCTTCTGCAGCATTCCTTTCCCTAGTGACACTTGTTTCATGCATGCTCTGCACTCCCATTTAAAATTAACCAATTAAAATCTGTGTGTCACACTTAAGTCTTACTATTTGTAATACAGTTGACTGCTGGACTCCTTACTTCTGCATTGGCAGAAGCTGGAAGAGTTTGAGCTGCTTTGTGTGCACTCACTGCCACTAGTGACAATAACAGTAATAGTAATAATAATAATAATAGTAATAATGAAGTGTATGCACTCTAGCAATGTTGTAGCCATTATACAGTATGGTCATGAACAGTCTGAAAAGCTTTGAGGGGTGTTGCAGAGTAAGTTGTGCTGCGAAATAATTAATAAGAGAAAAATTTGATTTGTTGCACTGTTCCCAAGTTAATTAGCATTGAAGTTAGCCAATCAGGCCATTACATGCACAAATTCAACTGGCCTTCCAGATATAATTAGTGTCAGTTGTTCTCATAGTGTAGGTGATAGTGCACATGAGTGCTCAGCCTTTGGCTCAGGTCTGATTCTTACAACCGTCCCATGTCCAATTTCTTTATTACACACTTGTTCAGTTTTAGCAAAACAAATGGAGAATATGTTTGGCGACACTGCCTCTGGTGGGCCACTTGGATCTGCACACACAACGGCCTGATTGACAAATTTAATTGCTAATTAATTCAGAAATGGCACAGTATGTGGACTTTCTGTCTTAACAGTGATTTCTCATCACAAGCTGCCTTGCCACAACCTTACACGCTTTTCAGACTGTTTCTGACCATCCTGTATAGTTACTATTTTGTTGTGCTGTCAATTAGTTCCTTCATCTGTTGTGAGGTGAAAAAGGAAGAAATTTCTGGCCCATTGCAGAAACTAACTAAAACTCTTAGAAAGCATTTTCATGAGATATTCAGGTGCATGAGATGCATGTGTCTCAATTTTAATGTAATAGATATATAGTACAGAGTATGTGTGTAGTGAATGGATTATGTAAGGAGGATGATGATGATTGTTGCTTCGTTTCACAAGTTGTAACCCCCATCACACTGTCCCATGTGTTAATGCCAGTATTTAAAAGAAATGTAGTTAATCATGAACTATGTAATAAGACTACAGTGTTTCAAAACAGTCGTAACAGAAATAATCTTTCGAAAATAATGTCCATCCATGATCAAAACACAACTGAACCATTTTCTTTTTACCCTTCAGAAAATTACATTTTAACCATTAGCACATACTGCCCTCAGGTTGGTAACCACCGTCTACTTACTAGTGAATTGGCTGACTACTGGGTGGTCATCCCAGAGCCGTTTCCTTAGCAAATGCTTCTTTGGTCAGTTTGAGGCATAGTGCGGATGAAGAACTTAGCCAAGTGTGACTGCACTGGCTGGGTATTAATGAAGAAATTGAGGAGACAGTCCATGTATGTGTACCCTGTGTGCAGAACATATTGACATTGCCATTCAACTATTTAACATGGAAAAGCCGGTAGCCACAGAAGCGCACAAACCAAGATTTTGTGGTTCCATTCTTAGGGTCTATGCCACTGTCTAGTGGTGGATCCCTTGCCAATTTTCTATACATGGCTGACCAGCATGCCATCCACCACAACCACAGTGGCCTTCAAAGCCCAACAATTTTTGCCTAACACCATTGTCTCAGACAACAGTCTTCAATTCACATCAACACAGTTTGCATCTTGCTGCTGCATGAACAATATTTGACACCTCAGGAGTAAATCATTTCTCCATCCATCAAATTCATAGACTGAGCCATTTGTGTGGACCTTTTAACTCACAAATGGAAAATATGATACAAACAACACAGGCCAAAGCCATGACAAGTTTCCATCTTGAGCTTCTGTTAAGTTTAAATGGGAAGCATTCACAGTGACAAATTATCAACAGTCCTGATACAACATAAATTGTGAATGGCAGTTTTTTATGTAACACAACAAAGTATTGTACAAACCTCTAATGCAAGAGGCCATAGCTCTTCAGCCAATAGATGGTTCCTAAGAGCACGTAATTTATGGTGACCCCAGAAAGTGCTGATGGGTAGGCAGGGTTGACCAGCTGCTGCTAGCATTCCTAATAAGTCAACACAGCTTAGCACCTGATCACAACAGGCCACAAGTTCTGGAGTTTGACGGCCAGCTAACGTCACTTTTGCTGCCACTGCTAGCGACCTAAGACATACAACATTTATATAAACATATATCTATATTTTACTTCCTATCAGAATAAATAGGCATAACAATAATAGAGAATTTTTACTAATATTGGAAGTTCTGTGTTGTCTATTAAAATAGCTACACAGCCAAAAAGTATGAAATAAGTTTGTTTTTATTTCACTCTCAAATTAGTGCAAGAGGAAAATCTTTTACATACAAAGTACACTTTATAAGAGGATGCAGTTGTAGTCAATGCAGAAATTACTGGAAAAGTTTAAACAACAAACAACTTTTACAATGAGAACAAGGCAGCCTCAATATGTGTAAATCTTACAATATTCACTGACAATGCACTTCTAGATAGAACTGCCAAAGCAATTTAGATATACTGGTAATGATAAATAATTTATCCAACAATGACAGCCATGTGTTAACAAAAGATATATTAATTTATTAGAGTGAGATAATAAATCAAACATTGCAGATGAGAATCTTAAAGCTGTCCTCACATGGAATGCAAATGCAAATGTGATGGGGAAAATTTCTAAGCATGAACAGCAGAATAAAGCATATCATGGTCTCAATATTCTGCAAAATTGAACTAATGCAATGACAGTTTGCTTTCCATGTGATAGACTAAACAGACTATACATCATAGAGAAATATAGCTTTCTTACAGTAAAGTGTCATATTTGGCAATTCTTTAATTGGAACTTAGGTACTATCAAAACGACACTGTTTCAAGACACCAGTCCATAAAACTCTATAAAAATGCATTGCCTTTGTTCAATTTATTACAATACAATGTCTGGGAAAGACAGTTTAGTGAAAAGCATATTCAGAAGTTTTACTCAACCAATGTCTACATGCAGCTGTCTAACTGCAAAGGTATGGAAAGATCTACAGCTTTTTCACTCAACGAATATATTTCCACCGATTATTTAGAAGTGAAAACAATGTTTGAGATTATCTTGTAAGGTATGGAGCCAAAGAAGTCAAAGATATGAACTTTAAAGACACTTTACTGATATGAATAGGCAGTGTATTTCGTTGCATGCCATTTTCCAATTTGATTTATCAAGCACACAATTTTAACTCATTAAAAATGTTTCAAACTTTGTTTGCTTATTGAAACCTGTTCTGAATAATATTTTGCATAGGAGGAACTTGTGCTTCTAAGTGTTTAGCCAAGTTGTTGATTCAATTTTACTCACACCATTTCATTGAGCAACTCATCGTCTTCTGCAGAAGCCCTAAGGTGCACTGTTATGTGTATGTGATTCTGGGACTCCGATTAGACTAGACTGTAAACTATTCTTGGCCTCATGCCACTATTTATAGGTGAGTGCAAGCCCTGATGCCCACTATCCCCTTCGATGCTGTTTTGTTTTCCAGAGTGTGCACTGATATTCTGTGAAACAAGCATTCTCTCAGTGATTCTCAACTTTGGTGGGTGTGATGGCCAGCAAGATCTTAATAAATCACGTGCCAGATCCCAAGCCCTGTTTAAATTAGAACCTCCATCCCTGTTTATTAGGTTTCCCTACATTTTTATTTTGATAGATTCCTCAAATTCTTGTGTCACCCTGTATCCCTATTGTTGAACTGAACTCTTTTAGCACCAAACACTACAGAAAATAGGTCACTTATTGTTGAAAATTAAAATACATGCACCATAATTTGTTAGTCTTAGCAAATGAGAATAGTTGCTTTAAAAATACACATATGTCCATTTATTAGTGCTAACAGGCAAGAGTAAGTGCTTTAAGCTATGTAGCAAAACAACGTTTACAACAAGAGATGATTGTTTATCTTTTATAATAACTATGGTTGGGCACCAGTTGTAATCATGTTTCATTGCATGTTTAGCTAGAAATGGACCCATCTACTTCTGGGCTGCCAGTAACAAGGAAATGAAGATGCAGTCTGCCATTAGATGAAGAAGGACTATGCTACTCTCTGAACTACTACTTAAATAAAAGGGACTCCAGTGACTATGACATCTCTCCTGCATCTGATAATGATCTGCTTACAATTTTTAATTGGGATTTAGACATTAATATTTTCACCAAATCTGACATCCCTTCTGATGTTTACAAAATGATAGGAAGACAAGGCATATTTAACAATATGATATCAGAAACAAACAGATATGCAGCACAGAAACTACGTAAAATGCCAGGCAAGAAAAGACCTTGAGTAGCCAATCAGGCTGACACTTCTGAGAAAAAAATATGAAAGTTTATTGGCAAAATGCTAATTATGGGGTAAAACATGGTCCCACAAATTTCACATTATTTTTCAAAGAATCCACTATACAAAAATAAAGTTATAAAAGCCACAATGCCTCATGATTGATTTCTTGCATTATTGTTTTGCTGACATTTTATTGGTGATGATGTCCTTAAAACATAAATTATAAGACTCGCAAAGTACAAGTGTCAGCTGAACATCTGCAGAGTAGCTTTCAAAATGCTCTAACCCCTGGAAGAGATGTGGTAATTGATGAATCTATGATTACTTGGAGAGGAAGACTGACTTTTAGGCCATATATCCCCAACAAACCTCAAAGTGTGATTAAAACTTTACAAAATTTGTACAGAGAAAGGCTACACTTTTGCCTTGCATATCTATCAAGGGAAAGATTATGAACTATTAGGTGCAGGTCACACAGAGGCTACCACCATGCGCGAGCCTTTTTTTTGAAAAATATTGCATTCTTTATGCTGACAATTTTTATACAAATATTTCTCTGGTGCATAAGTTTTTAGATAAAAATATGCTTCTCTGTGGAACAATTCGTCCAAATAGAGCAGGCCTTCCCAAGGATATTGGGGAAAAAAAATTTTTAAATGTAGGAAATATGTAGAGTACAGAACAATAATGGAGTCAAAATTTTTAATTGGGTGGATGAAATGAGAGTTCTAATGACTTCAGTGGTTCCTATAATGATATTTTACAGGGCACTGGGAAAAAGAACAGAAAAGAAAAATTTATAATGAAACCAAAGGCTGTGCTGGAGTACAACAAGATAAGAAAAGGCAATGATCTCAATGACCAGACGTCTTTGTCTTATTCACCAGTGAGAAATGGGATGAAATAGTGGACAAAAGTTACAATGGAACTTCTACTAGGGAGCACTTCAAGGAGAAGAATGATATTTTAAATTTTCAAAGCATTCATTGTCTTACATCTATGTAGGTACGCTGCCTGTATCACTCCTCCATCAAGAAATAAAGCCCACACTTTGGGAAAAATTGAGGTACAAACACTGCATGTTGTGTTATGAAAAGATTTTCACCCAGAAAGACAAAAAAAAAAAAAAAAAAAAACAGTAAACAACAAAACCAAGAAAATTAGAACCTTCTGCAATGACAGCTGAGGACAACTTAAAATGTGTATCAGCTGTTTCAATTAAAACACATGCAGGAATAACTTTTTAGGACTCATGTGTTTAAATGGTGGAAAGGGAATGTGAATAGGTATTTTTTATACTGTTTGTATAGTCTGTTAATGTTTTTGGCAAATAGATTAGTAGGGTAAAATGTGTTTTAAAAAAATTCCAAAAGATGACAAAGCCAACAATGATGTTTAAAGATTCCAGCTGTTAAATAGTGAAAAATTTATGTGAAAATGATTTTTTGCATTGTTTCCTGTAAGGTATGTGTTTACCAAGTAAAGCAGTACAGCGAAAATGTCCGGAAAAAAAGAAAACTGTCTTGGGGTCATTTTAGGCCCTAGCTGGCTACTACTGCAGCAGTTTATGCAATTATATGTCCCCTTTGCTACAGACAGCTCAGCAAGCACCTAAGTCATGAAGTGATGTCATGGAATTTGGGACACTAATAACACAAGCCACATATCAGCGAAGTTTTTGTCAGGCCACTGGTGGGCCGATACGCAGTACAGGTGAGATGTCAAATCCTCCACATGGAATGTTTAAAGCAGTTGCAAATGTAATGTAGTAACTTCTGTTCACAATAATCAAACAGTCATTTGAAGAATGGTGTTTCATAGATACACAAAAACATAAAGAGGTAATGGCATTATTGAAAAAAGTCTCAAAAGAACAGTTATAGAGCTGCCATTCAATTACTATTTTCACAACAAATGAAAAATTCCAGTATTTAGAAAACCTCTTTCAAATTCCATATTTTGTACAGAATTTTAATACCATCTCAATAAAACAGTTTGACATTCAGAGAGACAAGTGTACAATATGAGGCATCAATAACTTTATACAAAAAAGTTGTGTATGTTTTGACAAGCCCCAAAATGTACAGTAATCTCCCATGACCTGACAAAGGAATTTGAATGTGTGAACTCTATCGCATTATACTTCAGTATCTCATAAAGATACGGAATCAAAAGTACTACAGAGAGAAAGCAAAGGATAGTTTTAACATGTAATACACGAAATTAATTCTCATATTAGACAATGATTTTGCAAGAAGTCCTACAACATTTCATTCTAGTCTCAATATAGTTTCTTTCTGACATAAACTATTTACCCCTACTACTCAGTTCTGTTTGCCAGTCACAAATTTATGCTCATAGAAAATGAAATGATAAATAAAATCCCCACAAATGTCACAGATACCATTGTTTTATCTGTATGTATTTCATCTGAACACAGATGATGACTTAGAAACCTAGTTTACAAACTGCTGGCGAAAATCAAATGGCTTTCAAATAACTTACGAGCTGAAGGAAGCAGAATTTCTCAAATTCCTAGGGTTACCTTGAGAAATACATCTACAACAGTCTTGCACACAATAATTACTTGACAAATAAACAGTTTGCCATTAGTCTGCTACCTTAATTGCTCAAAATAATGTTATTATTGTGTCCTGACCTGTTCTCTCCTGTCCTGTGCAACTGGCATGGACACAAAATCTGTAGTGTATCACACTTATTTTGGTCTTTCATAAAGTACAGAATTATTTTTAGGGGAATGCAGGCAGTGCAACCAAAACATTGACATTAGAAAAAGCAGTTATTATAAACATGTTTAACACACAGCCCCAAGAATCGTATGACCTGGTCTTGATTACTGCTCAAGCATTTGGGATCCCCCACCAGATCAAATTAAATGAAGACATAGAAGCAATTCAGAGGCTTGATGCTAGATTTGTTACCAGTATATCTGAAGAACATCTGACCATTGGAAAAATGCTCTGTGAACTCAACTTGGATCCGTGGAAGGAAGGCAATGTACTTTTCATGAAACACCACTGATAAACTTTAGAGAACCAGCTGACTACAGAACGATACTAACATAAGTTTCTAATAAGGACTTTGAAGATAATACAAGAGAAATTTGGGCTTGTACTCAGGCACATAAACAGTTGTTTTTCCATTGCACCATTTGTGTGCGGCAGAGGAAAAGGGACAATTAGCAGCAGTATGTTGAACTGTATGGTGGCTTGCAGAGCATGGAAGAAGATGTAGATAATTTTGAGATCAAAATATATTAACTGTTCCTTATCTTTCTGATTATGAATAGTTTATCTGTATCTATAATAATTTTGAATTATTTCTAGGATATCATTTTCAGCAAATATACTATCAGGATTGGTTCCGGAACACGTTTCACCATAAGGAACTTTTCACTTGATGGCCCTCCCATCTATTCCCTCATACACTTTTACCTGTTTCAGTTTTTTACTAATTGTAAAAAACACTGTGTACAAATATTGCACTTGGGTGTCCCTTTCACCTTGGCACCCCAAGCTGCTGCTACTAATTCTCTTATGTCCTTTATAGAAATCTTGTAGGTGTGGTGGCATTGGCACCCCTCTCAGCTTGGCAATTCAAGTGACAGTTCATGTTGCTATTGTTACGATGTAAAGCCAAGCGCCGGAACGCCAGCCAATTGCATGCTGACCAACCTCTCTCCAGGACGACAATTCGACGGCAGTGACCTCTATGTGAAGAAGATATAATGGCTGCGCCAACTGGTAGTGGCCCAGTTCTACAGCAGCGTCAAGATTAGGCCCTTCAAGACCAGGGACTTAGGAATTGTATATACTGAAGAGATTTCTTATTTGCATGTCTCCCTTTGCTTGAGACACTTCTGTGTTACTGACAAAGTTAAGTATTGTCATTGCTCATTTCATAATAAAACTCATTTATACAATTTGCTTGAACTATTTGTCTAGCGATCCGAGAAGGCAGGCTTCCTAGACCCTGCATATTCAAAGACTAGGCATGATTAAACATCTTTGGCCTTAAATCAGACCTGTATACAGTAAGAGGATTAAAGAGAATTTCATATTTCCTGGTAACACATTAAATCTCCGTGCCCAAACTTTGTAGAATGTGGCCATGAAAATCTGTTAAAGATTCAAAAGATGAAACTTACATAGCTAAGAATTAAAAGCATTAAATAAAAAACTACATGTCACCCTTGTACAGAAATGTTATTAGATAATAAGAGAATTTTTAAATGATTAAAGCAATATTTTTATTGCCTTTTACACTAGTATGCCAAAGTGGAATATTGCAACATCAATATATTGCAAAAAAATTACATAAATGTGGAGCAACAACATGCACATCATTTGCTTGGGGTGGCTAACTAGGGATTCACTTCTACAATGAAGAAACAGAACTCTGGTTTCAATCAATTTCTCATTCCATGACTTCAACAGTACTTCCGTACATTGGCTACTATTTTTCAAATATTAATCTCATATTTAATATGAACATTGACTTAAAAACAGGAGAGCAACCTGATTTAGGTTTTCTATTATTTCCCCAAATTACTTCAGGCAAATGCCAGGATGGTTCCTACCGTAAGGCCATGGCCAACAACACTATGTGATCAAAAGTATGTGGATACCCCCAAAAACATACATTTTTCACATTAGGTGTATTGTGCTGCCACCTACTGCCAGGTACTCCGTATCAGCAACCTCAGTATTCATTAGACATCACAAGAGTGCAGAATGGGGCACTCCGCGGAACTCACGGACTTTGAATGTGGTCAGGTGATTGGGTGTCACTTGTGTCACATCTGTACACGAGATTTCTACACTCCTAAACAGCCCTAGGTCCACTGTTTCTAATGTGATAATGAAGTGGAAACGTGGAGGGACACGTACAGCACAAAAGTGTACAGGCTGACCTCATCTGTAGACTGACAGAGACCGCTGACAGTTGAAGAGGGTTGTAATGTGTAATAGGCAGACATATATCCAGACCATCACACAGGAATTCCAAACTGCATCACGATCTGCTGCAAGTACTATGACAGTTAGATGCGAGGTGAGAAAACTTGGATTTCATAGTCAAGCGGCTGCTCATAAGTCACACATCACATTGGTAAATGCTAAACAACACTTCACTTGGTGTGAGGAGCATACACATAGGACAATTGAACAGTGGAAAAACATTGTGCGGAGTAATTAATCACTGTACACAATGTGGGGATCCGATTGCAGGGTGTGGGTATGGCGAATGCCCAGTGAACGTCATCTGCCAGCATGTGTAGTGCCAACAGTAAAATTCGGAGACTGTGGTGTTATGGTGTGGTCGTGTTTCTCATGGAGGGGGCTTGCACCCCTTGTTATTTTGCATGGCACTATCACAGCACAGGCCTACATTAATGTTTTAAGCACCTTCTTGCTTCCCACTGTAGAAGAGCAATTCAGGGATGGTGATTGCATCTTTCAACACGATAGAGCACCTGCTCATAATGCACTGTCTGTGGCGGAGTGATTACATGACAATACCATCCCTGTAATGGACTGACCTGCGCAGACTCCAGACCTGAATCCTTTAGGACACCTTTGGGATGTTTTGGGATGCCGACTTCGTGCCAGGCTTCACCGACTGACATTGATACATCTCTGCAGTGCAGCACTCTGTAAAGAATGGGCTACCATTCCCCAAGAAACCTTCTAGCACCTGACTGAACATATGCCTGCAAGAGTGGAAGCTGTCATCAGGGCTAAGGGTGGGCCAACACCATAATGAATTGGAGGGTGCCACAAACTTGTAAGTCATTTTCAGCCAAGTGTCAGGATAGTTTTGATCACATGGTGTACCTGTCGCATGCTTCTCATAATAGACTCATAAATATTTAAATGTCTGTATATGTGAATTAGTTTATGATGTTGTTAAATTGTAACAGCAAGACATATCCATATCCTTATAAATATCATCTACAGACGAATAAGACTACTACTATTACCACTACTTCCACCACTAATGGTACTATTACTACTACATATTTACATGGAGCTATACTCACTTAACCATCCTAATAACAATAGTGTGATCAACTTCAGGATTCACAGTTCCAGGTGATATTGGCTGCAGAAGATGTAGCATTCTGTCACAAGCATCGAGAAGAAATCTGCACATATAATGAAAATTAATCAGTAACGGAACTAGTAATGAGTCAATACAATACAGAATATAGTAAAAACTATTATTAATACAATAACAGAACTTTTAACAATGCTTTAAATTAAAAGGTAAAATATGTGTGTGTTCTTACACATATACACCCTTATAATTATCTGCTTCATTTATATTTACACCTATTGTTATATTTCAAGACCATTTAATCAGCATAGATGATAGATATAGGAGAGGAGTAAAGAGGAAAAAAGTACCATATATGCTGAAAGGATAACAAAGAAAGAAAATATTATTTTATCTTCTCTATGATATTTTCAAATTTCATTCTTCTTATACGACTTCAATCCACAAATTTCTTCAGATGTGAGAAAAGCAAAGAAAGAGGGTGCTAAATGTGGAGGATGTTGCTAAATTCAAATTACTCCATTTCTACATCTTTATAAATAGGTATGTTGTGCTGATGAAAGTTTTTTTTCCTGTCTTCTCACGTATTTAGCATGAAAGGATTGCAACTGCAAAAAGTGATGTTTCCAATTCCACACTGATTATACATAATACAACATGTTGTTACACACAATATTAGCCAAGATCTGTGAATAAGTGTGCTCCATATATAAACCATCATATGTTAACTGTTTTAGTTAGTCCTACAACCAGAAGTAATTCTTGATGTAGCCATTCAGTATCTATTTTGCCCAGCTGATGTTCTCATTGCTCAAATACAATCACAAGCACTTCATATAATTGCACTGACCCCAAAGACCTGCAATTTTTTTGCAAATAAATATTATATACAGATGAAGTATTCTAAAGATTCTCCAGAGTAATTCTCATAATCCAATTCTATCAGGTTTGATGCTGAGCTTCACACAATAATTATGTGAACTAACATTTGTCAAGCTACATTCTGATCCAAGACAAAATGTGGGTTGTGATGTTCTTCTTATTTGGACCACATTTTATTTGCTAATTTTAACATATCATACTGAGATGCTGCAGTTAACAGCATAACTCAGTTTCTTAAGCAGCAATTCAGAATGTTGTAGCAATGCGTATAAAGACATTTCCATGCTCTGAACACAGCAACCATAATGGACATACCATATAGCACTGAAATATGGCAGTGGGATGAGGGACTATGAATAAGCAGTGAGAATGAATCCTACACAGAGAATCCGTATGCTGTAGATCCACCAACACTTATGCATGAAGTGAAGAAGTTTCCTTTATCAAATATTAAAGGCCACCTTGGGCATATTAAACGTGTATGTGGTGAGTAGTTTTACTGAGATGAAAAATGGGTTTTCAAAATTTTTCACAATTTTCCATTTTAATTGCCTTTCATATAACTTATGGTACTGCCTCTTTGGTAAGACAGTGGATAAGCCTGGACTGATGTACTATCAGATGTTTTGCGTAACATCCACATTCAGTCCATGTGAACATTGTCCCATGATAGTACTGCTGAATAGGGATGCTATGTTGCACAATGCTGATGGAGGGACTCCAACTGAAGCACCTTCTGCCCACCAATAGGAGGACTTGGGATCAGTTACATGGGGCACACTGGATGGGTTGGTGAGAATGCATCGGTATTGAGGATGCTCTCTTGCCGTGACTGGATGTCACTAGTCCCTACCTTTGGGGATGCAACACCTCTCAATATAACTGTCGCAGCCTCCAGTTGCCATAGCAAGTTTGAGTAGTGTACCCCTTAGGCGTGGGCTTTTGGAAAAATAAAACCTCAACTGCTGATGGAATCAGTCTTTTCTTTCTAAGGTTTCCTCCTAACACAACTGGATGATCCACTTCCTGTTCATTTTACCATCCTTATCAAGTTCAACACGTACGAAGTGGCATCAGCTAAAGTGGGATTAGTTCACCATTAGGTCTGGGAGAAAGGTTTCCTTTGCGGATAGTTGCCACTTTCATTTGATGGATACAAAGTGGGAAAGCCTGTTTGCCTGGTAGTTACCACATGTAACCTGGCAATGATAGAAAACTTTGACATCCAGTTTGCATTTGGAAGTGCATATTGTGCACTCCTTGTGTGTCAACGTGTGCGGAGCATACTGTCAATGCATTAAGCCGTAGATGTCCCCTTTGCTGAGTGGGTGTGCTCTTCAAGACCATGCTACACTGCTGTCACAATCTCCACGATGCTGTGGGCACAGTGTGGTGCATGCTGCCAACCACACTGCACTTCTGTAGCCATGCCATCTCTTTGCACTGCTGAGCATCCATGCTGCCTTGGCACTGCAAGCAAGAGGCTGCCACTGCCACCACCTTCATTATATTCATGCCCGGCACCACTGGTGCATCAACACTGCCACCTTTGCTGCTATCTTCATCAATATCGGATGTTAATGTAAGTATAGCTGCAATGCATCCTTACTTTTCTTCACCACCTGTGATGCAAGCTTCTGCCACGAGAACTCATCATTGCTTAATCTAGTACAGGTTACTGTTGAGACCCCTCTTTTGAAATGTTGTTGGTCTACAGAAATCTTGGTCCTAATATTGTAACCATGCCTGAGACACAATTGCGTACTTTGCCAGGGTGGCCAGAAATGGCTGCTGCTGCTTCTAATGGTGAGGTAGATCATCGTGCACCCCTAAAAATGAAGCTTAATCAAACAGCACTTGACAAAGTACAGTTACAGAGACAGCTTGATGAAGATTTACATGAGCCCCACCATGATATTCAGCATCTATGTGCTATCATTTGTGTGCCTAATGTTTCCAGTACTCTCCCTGCAGTTAATTTTGTACCTTCATTTTCTGGACCAAAAGGTGAAAATCTCACCAAATTCCTCCATGATGTAGGGCAAACAAGTTCCTGTCCTGATAGCTTTCTTCTAAATGTAACAAAATTAAAACTTTATAGTGATGCACGCATGTATGTGGAGTCAGTTGATGCAGTGTGTGACAGTCACTTTTGACAAATGGGGTGTCAGTCATTACCGATATTGGTTATCAACACACTGACAAAAGTACGGAGAAGATTTTGAAGCATTTACTGATTGCATCAAACTGTATCTTGCTGCACATATGCCTTAGGAAAGAATCAAACAGGTAATGAAGTGCTACTCCAACAATTTATGTATTTATAAGGGGAATTAACCCGCAGTTTGGAGGTAAGGCAAAAGTACCTCCACCACCTTTCTGCATGAAGTAATTTAATTAGCATTAATATGCAAAGAAGCAGGATGGGTCGTTTTGACCCCTGCACACAGTATTCAACTGCATCAAGTTTTTGTTAATAATACCAACTGCCAGAGGTGTCGAAAATCGAACCACACTGCAGAGTGTTGTCATGCTCCTTGTTGCACAAAATGGCACAAGATCGAGCATCCATGTGACAAATGTCCACAATACAAGAGACAAAGTTTTCCATAGAGGGCTGCTCAAAAGTGGAGAAATGAGCGAGAGGCAGGATCTGCCACCCACCCTTGCAGCCAGCCAAAACTATGAATCTAGTCAAGAAGGAAATGATTAACGAGGTGGCAAATTTAGTACTAGAAGGTAAGCTCAGAGGGGAGACTGTCCATATGTTAGTAGATACCGGAGCTCACATTAGTGTGTTATTTGTGTCACAACATGACAAGTGTGTGTGGGTTCAAGCTGCTGCAATATAACATACGTGCCTTAGTTGAGGAGATGATACCATCTGGAACTTGTTTTGTTGACCTGCAAATCAACGAGAAAAAATATGGATTTGACATGGAGGTAGTGAGGAGACACAGACGAGATTTTGATATCATTTTAGGAACTGATTTCCTGCACTTTTTTCAGGCAGTGATAGATTACAAGACACAAACTATTCAATTCAGAGAGGCAACCCACTGTTTTGGCAGTCAGCACATGCCTCAATCATGAGGAGCTTGTGGTGCCAGGCCTCTTCCACAATCTTCAATAGAACTGCATACATGGGCATTAAACACTAACACCCCTGTCAGAATGAGCAGAGGTATGGGAAAAGTTCTCTGGGTAGATGTGAAAACTCGAATATCGCTGAGATCGTACTTTCTAGTCAATCTGCTCAGCCAGAATGACATTCTTGGCTGGTTGCAAATCCAATTTAAGAGAAGCATAAGTAAACCAGAAGTTTTAGGAAAAAAATTTAGAATACCAGTTTGTGTTAACGATTTCAGTCAATGAGATATGGAGATTCCATGTGGAATGATACTGGCAGGTGGAGAAGAGGTTATACAAACAGAAGTTCACTTTGAATAACAGTTTAAGCAAAGTAAGAGGAAGAATTTGCCCGTGAGAAAGGTTTATGTAATTATGCCTGTGTTAAGGAATCAGTAGCAAAAGAAGTTGGCACATTTGCCTAAGTCAGGTCAGAATCTTTTGTACCCATTCCTGGAGGAATATGTGTGGCTATTCGAGGAAAGACAGTATTTGTCGGCAACTGACCTCGAACAGCACAAAATTCCCATGGAATAGCTCAGAAATCGCATAGATTATCATATCATCTACAATCTGTTGTTGAAGAAACTATTCAACAGCAGCTCGCTGCAGTGATAATTCAACTCCTCTGCAAGCACATGGTCATCACCTGTAGTCGTGATCCCAAAAGAAAATCATTAAATGGAGAGAAATCCTATTGTCTATGTGTTGATATGAGAGTGGTAAACAAAGTCACTACATCTGACACTTGTCTACTATCCTGTATTGACAAAACATTTGACCGATTAGGGAAATGTAAGTATTTTAGCAATCTTGGCATGCTCTCTGGGTACCACAAAACTTCTATTGCACCGCCAGATCAACCCAAAACTGCTTTTGTGGCCCCTATTGGACTAGATGAGTTTCTCCACATGCCTTTTAGTCTAATGAATGGGTCTGTAACTTTTCACAGGTTCGATGACTTACTATTAAGAGGTTTGGAGCCTACTATGTGTCTCATGTGTCTCAGTGATAGAATAACTTTTTCAAGAACAGTTGAGGAAGACACAGAAAGATTAAGGAGTGGGCTGTCTAGGTTGCAAAATACACACCTAAGTTTGAAGAGAGAGAAGTGTTCATTTGCTAAGTCACAAGTCCAGTATCTGGGACATATTATTATTGCAGCTGGAGTTAAGCCAGACCTTAGGTTGATAGAAGCTGTAGACAATTTTCTAGTACTTACAAATGTTAAAGGGTTACAATCATTTCTGGGACTAGCAAATTACTATCATCATTTTATGGAGGATTATGCTATATAGGCAAGTCATTGATGAAGTTGTTAAAGAAAGAAGGGCACTGAATTTGTGTAGACAGAGGAATGTGACACAGATTTGAGAAAAATTAAGGACATTTTAACAAGTTCACCTTTGTTAACCTACCCAGATTTTGAAAAACCATTTATTCTTTCCACAGACGCATCTGATTATGCTGTGGCCACAGTTCTTTCTCAGGAATACAGTAGTGTGGGAAGGCCTATGGTTACACCTCTTGGCAGATGAATTCATATGAGATTAATTATAGCACCAATGATAACGAGCTTTTAGATCTTATGTTTGGAGTTAATTATTTTAAATGCTACCTCTATGGACACAAGTTCACTGTGGTCACTGACCATGATGCCCTTGTATGGATACTAAGTTTAAAGGACCCCAGTAGTAACATTATACGGCACAAACCTGGCGATCTCCACCACAATGTAGATGGATTAAGCTGCCAAGTCAGAACTGTTCAAGACAGATGATGTTTCAAAAGAGGAGCTAAAGTAAGCACAATAGAGAGATGTAGAATGTCACCAGCATGCATCCTACCTGGAGTTTGTCACTGAAGAACGTATTCTATATTGCAAGACTCTCTTGGGTAACATAATGCTAATACCTACAGAAGTAGAGCAGCACATTATGGCACAATTTCATGAAATTTTTCAAGCCAGACATAATGGGTAGTGTGCCACAAATGCTAGGACAGCCTCCCACTTTTGATGGAAGGGCAGACAAGCAGATGTATGGAAATATATTCAAAATTTTTTATCTTGTGCACCTGGAGCACCCCCGCCAAGGAACAAAATCCCCTTACAGACACTCTCAGAAGCTACAAAACCATTTCAAACCATTGTGTTAGACATTGTTGGTCCCTTTCCACAAAATGCCCAAAGTAATAAGTACATCTTGTCTATTTTTGATAATTTTTCTTGGTACTTAATTCTAGTACCATTCACAGATATGACCACTGAAACAGTCACTTATATCTTTGTCAGTCACTTTGTTCTTCAGTCTGGAAGGTGCAACACTATATTAACTGATCAAGGTTCCAAATTTATGTCTGCTCTATTTGTATTAGTGTTTAAACTGTTAAGAACCAAGATACAGTGCATAACGCCCTTTCATCCACAGGCTAATGGTCACCTTGAATGTGTCAATGTGTCAATAAGATGACTGTTTGAATGCTGTCTTATTACATGGGAAGGGCATATATAGGCTGAGATAAATATGTTGCTTATGTCGTTTGGCGTATAGCAGCTGTATGAATGAATCAACTGGGTATACACCCTCCGAGGCATTCTACGGAAGGTCCACGAACTCCTTGTCTGAACACAATAATCTCCCACATGAAGTAAATATGAGTGAAGTAAAAGGATTAGTCTGCCATCATAAGTCAATTTGAAAACAATCAGAACAATGAAAAAACTACTCAAAGACAGTTGCAGCATGGTAACAAAGGGTCTACACTTTTCCAGAATAAACCTGGTGATCTTATGCTGCTCCAAAATCCAGCAGTAAGAAAGGGAGGAACTAAGAAGTTCACTCCTCAGTATGAGGGCCCTTACCCTGTTTCATGGGTGACTCCCCCATAAATGTGGAGATCCAGTTGTCTGATCATACTGTGTTAGTGCATTTTGACCAGCTTAAGCCATACCACAGCTGAGATATTCCACCGCCAGCTGTATCACCTAGCTCTGCCCAAGCAAAGGCGTTACTGCAAAAAAAGTAGAGAGACAAGCCACTGCCCACGTGTCCTCACTACATCTTAAGAAATAGCCACCGCTATGCCCTAAGGTCTAGGGACTAAGTTTGTTCTATTTACAGAAAAGAAAACAGTGTCAGATTTATAGTAGAGTATAAAAATGTGAGTAATAATTTATGTAGAGGTATAAGGAAGTCTGGGGTAAAAGTCAGCATTGTTATTTGAATTATGTATATAAACATGTATCAGATAGACAGATTTAATTCCAATAGAGATGCATGCTGCACCTCAAAATGATAGAAGAAGATGCTTGTGATATTTTATCACATGTATCTGCACTGTGCTGTAGAATAAGCTATAGCATTAAGGATTAGTAACTAGAGCAGTAGAAAATCAACTGTGGTGCTTTAAAGCAGAAAACCAGTGATGTGGTAATCTACTGAACTTTAGAAGCTGTTACAATTATGGTTATTTGTGTCAAGTAGTTGACGAAAAATTGTGAACGTACTATTAGCCACATGAGAACATTACCTACTGATTCAAATGGATAGCAGATGTTAAGCTATGAATGAGTACTTACACTGACTTACTGACAGAAACCACGAATAAAGAGGTTTCACAAACTGTAAGCCCGTAGAGAGCCTGACCCTACATGCCAGAATTACGCAGTCCCTACTGGACAATCAGGTTGGGTTAAATTGACCTTTAGAACAAAAGAACACAAGCACAACACACTGGAATAATGTATTTATAGACACAGTTGACCTTCAGCAATCAAGTGCAGTATTACAGCTGTTACAAATTTTTGGTAATTGTAACTGTATCCTACCACACTGGAGATACTCTGCACATTTGTATATTTTGCCCTATTACATCATACAATATGACACTGGAAGACTTATGTAACTACTGCAAACACTGAGGATGAATTACATAGAGCACTACACGTCAACCCAAAAGTGAAAAACTGCCTGTTAACTTATTTTTAGTGCTATGATACACTCTACACCTGAACACACACTTGATATTCATGAGCCAAATTATTTTGATTAATTTGCCTAAGGATAGACACAACTTATATATTTTGCACCAAGCCCATCCAGTGCTACTTTATGAAGCCACATTGTATATTATATTTATTACTGAGATCCCATTATTCATTGCATCAACATGAAACTTCCAATCTACACAAGCAGGTTCATCACTGGACTGTCAACGCTACCTATAAGAGTCGTTGATCCAACACAGCCGTTCGTTATAACCACAGGTACACTGAACATAAGTGACTGAAGTACAAAAACACATGAGGATTCACATCTGTAATAGATGCCTCTGACTCAGTAACATTGACCACGATAGGATGTTCCACAAGGAAGCATATGAAAGAGTTAGTAACAATTTAAACAGATACAAAGAAACAGTTTTCCTTTGAAATTTCCTGGCAGATTGAAACTGTGTGCACACAGTTTTAATCTGCCAGGAAGTTTCATATCAGTGCAAACTCCACTGCAGAGTGAAAATCTCATTCTGGAAACATCCCCCAAGCTGTGGCTAAGGCATGTCTCCACAATATCCTTTCTTCCAGGAGTGCTAGTTCCGCAAGGTTCGCAGGAGACCTTCTGTGAAGTTTGGAATGTATGAGACGAGGTACTGGCAGAAGTAAAGCTGCAAGGATGGGGCGTGAGTAATGCTTGGGTAGCTCAGTTGGTAGAGCACTTGCCGGCGAGAGGCAAAGGTCCTGAGTTCGAGTCTCAGTCCAGCACACAGATTTAATCTGCCAGGAAGTTTCGTATCAGTGCACACTTCGCTGCACAGTGAAAATTGTATTCTGGAGTTTCCCTTTACTAACAGGACTCAGGAAGCAATGATAATATGAAATGAAAAGATGTCAATCAGAACTTTCATAGGAGGCAGACATTTTCCAAGTACCCTCACAAGTTTGAGAGATAAGAGGAAACTGCATCAGAATTAATAATGGAAGAGTTGACTATGTCCACAGCTGCTCTAGCTACTAATAATGATTACTGTATCTAGCATAAGGTTACTGAGGTCCACTTTGCTGTTTTTAAACTTGTATATACTAGATTTTTTGATTTTGTTACCTAAAGAGTGACAGTTTTCCCCACCTTCTGAGTCTGGCCGTAGAATTAAATGCATTCTGTGTCATGTGTATACTCATAATTAATGAAAGAAACTGCCATAATGTTGCTAGGTATTGCTCAATATGAGCGAACAAGTATATATAAAAGTAGATATTGTGTGCCAATTCTTATTTGTTCATTTATAAATAAAATTGTTAGGGAAAAGCTTCCCTGACTTACTGTCCCTTCCCCTGCTGTAACTGATTCAGTGATTTAGTATTCTCCCTTGTGGGAGTGCATACCTAATTTGGGTGTTCGATTTGAAATGGAACACACACACCTTAACACAGATTGCCATATTGCACTCTAATTTGGGTTACGGCAACAATCCTAATTGAGCAGGAGTTAGCACAGTTTATTTCCATAAGAACTGGCAGTAGTTAACTGTGAAGGAAAGTCTATGATGGATAATCCCATTAATAACATTACCACACTAGAGGCACCATATGGGACATATCAATTTCCTGTAACATCATTGAATGACAATGACACATGACATTGAGGGGGGAACGGTCAATTTTGGTGATGTGGTGTGTGCTGGTTGACATGCGAGGGAATGTTTGTTTGTTCCTGCAGTGAATGGGGTGAACTGGAATGAAATTTTCATAATGTGGTTCCTTACGCTACTGACGGGGCATGGTATGTGCAATCCACTCTCCTGGTGGGTAACCATAAGTGCATGCTGCTGCAGTAAACTTCTGAGTCCTCCCTCTGTATTTATTACCCTAGCACCGTGTTACCAATTCTATTTGGTACTTCCTTCTTCTGTTGAGAAGAGGCCAGCCCAGGATAATCTGAACTGGGTCGACCAAAGCGTCCGATCCCACCTGTCGGCTTTGACCTGTGACGTAAGGCTGTTGTGGTGTGTGATGTCAAGATGGTGCGGAATTTAGTTTGTGAGAGTGGCGTGTTTGTAGGTGTCATTTTGACGTGATCGGTGGTGCTCTCTGGTGGTGTGTTTATGGGTAGTGTGTTACATGGCATATGGGGTTCATTTGCGTGATAGCACTGCACGGGTGTTGTATCGGGACTGTGCTTTCAGTGGAATATTTTTCAGTGAGTGAACAATTTTAGTTTTGTTATTTCGACATTATTGTAGTTTTTTTTGTTCATTGTGTGTGAATTTTGGTAAATTGCTTTTTTTATGTGTTTGGTAGGTACGGATATGACTGACAAGGTCAACAGTTTTTGGTTGTTGGCGATGATAGGGGACAGTGCGTTGTCTGTAATAAAATTTCTTCAACTATTTGGGTTTTTGGATGAAGTCATGAAGTGTTCAGTATGTCGTGAAGAAATGAGGCTTACTAAAGTTCCGGCATCTCGGACCAGGGATGGCTGTATGTGGAGATGTCTTAAGGATAAAAGGTCAAGGGAAATGTTTGATTCCAATTTTGTTGGTTTGTTGTGTTTTTTGAGGTAGTGGTGATTGTGGACGTGGTTGAGGTCAAGGGAAGTGTTCGATTCCAATGTGTAGTTGTGGCTGTGGGTGTTCCAGTATTGGGAGTTGCTATTGAGCTAACTTGGTCAAGGGAAATGTCCGATTCCAGAGGATATTGTTTAGTGGAATTTGGGGAGTTTGGTGTTGTCGGTTTTTTCGTTGTTTTGCGTGGTCTGGTATGATGGTGTGTGTCTAAATTTGTTTATATTTACTTCTTCCCCACCCAAAAACCCCCAATTTCCCACGCTTGTCCCGTTAGTTTCAATAGGTTTTTTGTGGAACGTGTGTGTGTTGGTTTTTCAATGTATTTTTGTGTTTGTGGTCATGTCTATGTGATGACGCCATAGGCGCCATATTGGAGTCATAGTGTATGGTCGTTTCCACCATATTTGTGACATCATGGGTCAAAGCAGATGGGCGGAATCGGACGCTTCTGTATTTCCTCTGAACTGAGTCACTCCAACAGTACCTAATATATCTCGTCTTTTCCATCCAATGACAATGGCGTATTGCTCATACCTGTGGTAAGAACACTTGCCCACAAAAGGCAAAGGCCCCAAGTTCGAGTCTCGGTCCGGCACACAGTTTTAATGTGCCAGGAAGGTTCGCAGGAGAGTTTCTGTGAAGTTTGGAAGGTAGGAGACAAGGTACCTAATCTATCTCATTTTTTCCATCCAACAACAATGACGTATTGCTCCTACCTTTCGACACTATTCCATACTTAGTTTCACTCTGGTTTACTGTAAGGCACGGGTGACATCTCAGTCTGTCAGCCAAGCAGACAACAAATGTTTCGAAGGCTGAAACAATGTATTGATGATCAGTCACTAAGTGTTTGGGGAATTCTAGGGAGAAAACCATTTCACTGTGGCCCACACTAGGCCTCCAAGACATCTTTCGGTAGCTGAACTTACTTCCTGCCAACGCTCCTCCTTTTACTCTACCTTCTGACCTTCACAAGTACACATGAACATTTTTCACACATTTTTGCTTTTCACATCAGCCATTTTTATTTTGAGGAGAATTGAGCGGCCTACTCAACTGTTATACTCAATTAATGGGTAACAAGTGACACTATTTTCACTAAATCACTTAAGCATTAAATGACTAGGAGGTTATCAATTACTCTCCCACTCTCCAGTGATGTACTCTAGCATAGTGTGACTAGAAACAACAATGACCCCAAGAGAGTCATAGTATTTTCTTCTGTTTAGTCTTCTTACTACGATCCACCTATCCTCTGTCATATTATTATTCACATAGAGACACACATGTCTTCCACGCACACTGAACGCTATTCAATGTCTAGTAGGTCATAGTAGCTTCACTCACACTTAGCACAAACATAATCTGTAAACTTCTATTTTTTTTTATTTAAGAAAAAAAAAGAAGAAAACAAGATTCTCAGTTTCGTCTGCTACCACCTCTTCTAGTGTCATTAGCGAGTGTTCACCAGTTGCAACCCTTCAGCTGCAGTCAGCATTTGTATATTCAATAAGATCCACTGACAATATACCACTCTGCTGGCTAATGCCTGTTAGCGTGGCCATAACAACCCCTGCCCCTGTTTGCAGCCCTTTGGTTACCACCAAAAATTTGATAACTTACCCTTCTCAGAAGCATGATACTCTGTCATCATAGAGCGATCAAGCATTATATATTGGAAAGAGCTATCAATTGGTCAATCCTTCTTGTGTTCAAATTTGGTTTTCTGACCTGCAGAATTGTAACTTTACACGTTTGTTTGGTCCCTGGTGTTTCTCATCACCTACAGATGTCACTGCTGCCCACTGATCACTAACATGATACATTAGTTTAACACATCTGTGTGACCTTTTGTTAGATCTAACATGTAGTCCTTGAGTACTGAATTATTTCCCCCCAAGCACCAGCCTGCTGCTCTCAACTGAGGAAATGTCTGTAAAGAGCATAATCTGCTCAGAAGGCAGAGTTTGTTTTATCTACTCAGGGCAGAAAATTTCCCAACAAGGGCAGGTGTATTCATTTTGCTGTTACTCCACCTTTCCTGAGGTGATCTTTCATCTCTTCTGTGCCCTTGTGCAGTGTTCTCAACTTTATCAAAAATGGCTCTGAGCACTATGGGACTTAACGTCTGAGGTCATGAGGTCCCCTAGAACTTAGAACTACTGAAACCTAAGGACATCACACACATCCATGCCTAAGGCAGGATTCGAACCTGTGACTGTAGCGGTTGCGCGGTTCCAGACCGTAGTGCCTAGAACTGCTCGGCCACTCTGGCTGGCTCAACTTTATCCTTTACCACTTTCATTAAATGGTGACTACACACATGCTTAACAATATTCCCAGTTTCTCTGAGACTTCCAGCCATGCTCCATATCTAAGGGGAATCCCCAGTTCTACTGTCAAAAAATCTAATGATGGAGCCCTTGTCTTCATGGACATAACCTACCAATGTGGTAGCACTCTTTTGTTCAAGGGCAACAACTCCTTTACTAATTCATTACTTTACTGGGTGCTAAAGCTGGAGCAAAATGTGGACAGTGCAACTAGCAACTGAGTCACCACATACTATGTCCCTTATTTATGCACGGAATGTGCTAGGTGGTCTTCAGTCACATATCAACACCCTGTATTCATGCCCAATGTGTGATGTATTCACACATGCTCAAAGTCTTGCCCTTGGGCTTCTCTATTATTTTACTGCTTTACATGTTTAAATTTTTATGCTTTCCATACATTCTGACATTTGCACATAATGTGGTGTGATGCACTTTCCCCCTTGACTGATTTTGATACTGTGAATGTTAAAACACACATTGCTGACATACAATAAAGTATGCCTGTGTGAGATCCTCTGCAAAACTGATGGCAGTGTGAAGTCCGAGTGCTATCTGGATTTACTCTAATATACCATGTAGTGCTATTCGATCACAATCAACAGTTATCTGCTATCTTATTACTGCACACTTTCTTACTATACTACCACATACACTTTGTACACAGCACAACACTTTACACTAACAAGTCATTTCACTTTGTTCAGAGAAAACAATTTGGCTTTATTGCTATAACTCTACTGTTAATGATACAGATAACTGAATTTCTGGCTCCTCAAGGTTATAACACCACTACTAATGGGTTTCCATGGTATACGTGGGATCAATTTTGCTGAACTACTTGTATCAGCCTCACATCCCTCTCCTACCCGCTGTTGGAAAATATAAACTATTGTTTAACTATACACCCAAGCTTGTGGCTGAGCCTGCTTGGATTTTTCCATTACTTGCCACTACAAATCAGCACTTCTTGCTGTCTGATTGATTTTGCTGAGTGAATGCGTAGGTTGTAAAACAAACGATTCCAGGCATTTGGTTTCACCTGCTTCTACATGAACACCAACTAATGTGATTTGTAAGCACCCATAACCATACAATGCCTCATATTTTCTCCTTCTTTTCTGGGCTTATGCAAAGTACTGTCATTACACATGTGAACATGGCTGATTCCATCGGCTGTTGTCCAAGTTCAGCATTTCATGCTGCCACATTCCACATACTTCACCAGTTCGTTCAATGATATACAGGTAACTACCTCCAGACATTCTTCCTGCTGACAGTTATCTTATGTGAAATATATCTTTTGCATTATATGCTGATTAACTGACAGAGTGCTAAGACTTATTTGCTGTAATGTAACACAGTGTGTATTACTGTAGGCATCTGGGCTGGTATTAGATAACGCTGCTCCTGAAGCCTCATAAACAAGCAATAATCACGGTCACTGAGACACTTCAGTCCCATTGTACTATCATCATCTGCTGTTGATCCTTGCCATGAGGTGCTGTATTGTATTTGCTGTACTTACTAGTGCTGTGGATGCCTCTCCTTTCCAAAACCACCCATTGTCATTGGGTTTAATGTCTGAGTGACTGGCTAATGGGCTGTACATCCCTAACCAAGTGAGTATAGCGGCTGACTTGGACTTGGCATCTGCAGCTCATGGTCTAGTGGCTAGTGTTGCTGTCTCTGGTTCAATTCCCAGTCAGGTCAGAAATTTTCTCCACCCAGAGAGTGGATATTTGTGTTGTCCTCATCAGTTCATCATCATTCGGGAAAGTGGCAGGATTGGACAGGGAAAAGATTGGGAATTTGTACAGGCACTGATAACCACACAGTTGAGCCCCCCACAACCCAAATATCACCATCATCATCATCATCATCATCATCATCATCACCACCACCACCACCATCATTGTTGGATTTGGCCATTTTAAAAGAAGAAGAAGTATTATGACAACAAATTATCAATTGATTAACGCCATGGGAAACATTGTTGTGAAGGCTGCGCCAAAGCAGAATGCTTTGTACCTTATGGGGCATTAAATTGGTGCTTATTACCAACCAGGAACAACTGTGAAGCATTTTGGATGCCATGCTGCTGCAACACACCAAGTGAGCTTGATTCAACATGGACAGCACAGTGCTGATAAAATATTTGCCAGCACTGACCAAGCTGATGCTGGTCATTGGGATATAGCTCTCTGACAAGTCACTTCTTTTTCTGCCCAGATCCATGAAACCCTTGTGTGAGAGCACGTGTGGCTCATGCACATCTAGGACAATTTTCTGTCTAGCACCAGACGAATTTGTATTGTAGCTACTGAACTAATACAAAAATATGAGGAACTGAGGAATTCAATCCAGCATCAATTGGTTACTATGCACCAGGGGCTGTCAAACCTAACACTACCCTGGAAGTAACTAAGGCACTACAAATTCTATTGTATAACACCCATGCAATCAAGTTACATACTACTACATTATTATTCAGCTGGGTTTACAGCAAAAACTTGGCACTAACTTATTACCTGCTAAACTGTTCTTGCAAATGTTCACTAACATTTCTTCTTGCAACATAGGTACACCCACTGTTAAGCTTTCTGTTCATTTTACCTACTCTCACAAAACTAGTTTTAAACCTTTTATGTTATACCTGCCTGAAGTATCTACTGTGTTACCACACCCACACAGCTTGCCGGTGTTACCTAACAATTCTGAGACTCGACTTTTAGATTCAGTTAACAAATTAGCTACCAAACATGGACAAATCACTCTTCATCACACAACTGTGCATATCATTGAATGGAATGGCAAAGATTACATGTACAGAGTGACTATTCCCAATGTAACAACTGTCCCTCTAACTCCAATCCTTATCTGCCTTGTTGTATGGATCTTGTATACCAGTGGCTATTGTGAATGTTTTAAGCCAAGCCCTCAACCAATACCCAAGCAGTAGCCATCAGGCGAATATCATTTTAATACCTAGGCACACTTTAGGCATGGCCCTCCCTTAAGTTGAGATGTAGAGGTTAGTGGTTTGTATTATTACATTGGTATTCGTTTTAAAAGAACAAATTTTGTGTCTTGGCATGGGGTCATGCAGAGTCACTAAAGCAGATAATTGTGTTTCAAAGAATATTTGTATTGAAAATTAAAACTCCTGCATATCAGGCACAAGTGTTATTTTGAAATTTTTATTAGGAAATGTAGATGATTATACAGTTTTGTAAACCAAAGTCATATAAACTGCCTAATTGTCTTTATTTGTAGAACAAAGCTCATTCCATGGCAGTCATGTTAAAAACAACCATGCAACTGTTACCTTGTAAATGGCCACGCAACCTAAATCCTTCCGTGTGCCCTCCTCTGATGCGAACTCCATTCTTGAGCATTGCATTCGCCTGTAATCTGCAAGGCCTACTCGCTGAGCTTGCAGACTCCCTACGGCAGCACCAACCCTGTCGGCTTTGACCGCAGCCCTACACACTGGCACAAGAGCCCTGCCAAACGCTGTTCAGCTGCTGTCTGGCTGACTGCCTCAACCACATCCTCACACGCTGTTCACTGGCTTGTATAGCATTCGTCTCCCCCCCCCCACCCCTCCAGCACTGCTGTCACACATGTTTAGGATCTGTAAAATGGCTCTCATGGAAGGGAGAAGAAATGTGTATGGTGAGCAGTTTTGCAGTTTTACTGAGAGGAAACATTTTTTCCATTTTAATTGTCTTTCATATGGCATATGGTACTGCCTCTTTGGTAAGACAGTGGCTGAGCATGGCCCGGTGTAGTATCAGATGTTTTGTATAACACCCACACTCAGTCCATGTGAACATCATCCTACTGTAGTGCCACTTAATAGGGATGCTATGTTGAGTACCAATGATGGAGGGATGCGCACTGAAGCACCCTCTGCCCACCAATAAGGTTTGGGGGGTCTTCATGTGGAGCGTGTCAGATGGGTCAGTGAGAATGTGTCGGTATTGAGGATGCCCTTTGGCAACAACCAGACATGTCCACTAGTTCCTCCCTTTGGGAGCACAATGCCTCTCAATTTCAATGCAGCAGCCTCCTGTTGCTGTCATGAGTTTGAGTAGCATACCCCTTAGGTCTAGGCTTTTGGAGGAATAAAATCCACTGGTGATGCAAACAGTCCTTTTGAAGGTTTTTTAATACCACCACTAGATGTTCCACTTCCTGCTCATTTTCTCATCCTGACCATGCAATGACAGCTTTGCTACTACTGAGTCAATGTGTGACAAATTATTTATATCAACGAAACAAGCGAAAATTGCCAACAATATACGAATAGTGCCAAAGTTATATAAAGTGTACAAAAGTTCTCTGTTGTGTAGCAAGACCTTCAGTTGGAATTAGAATGCAATCCAGACCTGATCTCTGTGCAAGTCATGCTCTCAATTTTACTTAATTTCCAAGTTCTATGTGTTTAACTGTTTGACTGTTAACTGTTTTATGGTGTTTGTCAATTAATCCATAATAATGGCATTCCAGAATCAACTTAAAGCAGGTTAGCTACTCACATATCCCTTTACATCTACATAGCTAGACTGCATCTCTGAAAGAATACAACAGTAATAAAAGAGCTGCTTTAGGGGACTACATCAGTGAGGAAACTGCACACAAAAGGTAGGGAGGAGTTCTAATCCCCAATTCACTAAGTTGATCCAATAAAGGGGTAAATTAATTATTGCTGTCTCAAGGGGGACAGAATGACCGGTTCTAACATATGTCACATACACCAGTTTGTACAAACAAATGGCTAAGCTGAAAAACTTTTATAGGGGTTTAGTACCATTGGGGGGGGGGGGGGGGGGGGGTCTAGCAGTCTCATGTTGCTAAATTAGTGGCAGTATATCAGTCATACTCTATGTAGAACTATCACATTCTAATCAACTGCTCACAGCACTGCTTCAAATGTATGGGGAGCATTCCAAGCAACAGGCACTGCTGCCTGATGGAGAGGAGGTGGTCGACCATGGTCAACTACAGCATCAGATGATTATTACATAATGAAACAGGCAAGAAGGGACCCACATCAAAGAGCAGGTACAATAGCAACTAAATTTAACAGGACTGCAATGCATGCAATCTCTCACTACACAGCAGTATGGCAACTTCGCCTAATGACCAGTATGCAGATTGGCAGCAAACTTTGCATTGGTGTCAAGAGCATAGGGACTAGATAAGTGAGAACTGGGGTCATGTGCTCTCCTCCAATGAGAGAAAATTCAGTCTGAGTAGCGATTCTGCACTTACCTTCACATAGCAACATGGGTGCACTGGTCTTCAAATCTTTGAACACAGTATACTCACTGTTCAACATTACTGTGACACTGTACTCCTTCCACATGTGCATTCTTCGTGGAAGCATTTGGCCCTGACTTTGGTTTTATGGATGACAGTGCACAGTCACACTGAACAGCACAAGTGGAAGAGCTCTAGGAATGAGAGGATATTCGGTGAATAGACTGGCCTGCCCAGTCTCCCCAGCTTAAATCATAAGTCATGCTTAGCTATAGCATTAGATTTATCTTCCTCTGCCATGAAATAAAGAGGGCAATTGTAAAATTTTTTTGTTAGAATATAACATCCTAACATAAACTGGTCACTGCCTTCTGCAAGACTGAAAGCTGCATGGTGACCCTGTGAGTATGTGGTATTAGGAATGTATATGAGGGTATCATTGTAGTGATGATACAGGCTGTAAATGAGGAAATCCCCTGACATAAATGACACAGATAAAGCAGTTTGTTATGAATGGCTCAGTATCTGGGAATGAGCATTGCAGAAA
Source organism: Schistocerca serialis cubense (assembly GCF_023864345.2). Lineage (NCBI taxonomy): Eukaryota > Metazoa > Arthropoda > Insecta > Orthoptera > Acrididae > Schistocerca > Schistocerca serialis. The sequence continues at coordinate 576,145,417 of NC_064640.1, read as the reverse complement.
TTGTGAACCTGGTAGGCTGTTCGTGTACTACTGTCATGAGCATCTATGGAAAGTGGTTGAAGGGCAATGAAAAAACAAGTAGGTAACAATGTGTTGTATGTACATGTCTCATTACAGAAAATGGAGGGCAGAGGCTTGCCCACTCTGTAAAGCAGGGTAGGTAGCAATCTCTGGGAGATCTGATGAGCTAGTACAATGCTGGTGCAGACACAAGTGTCTGAGAGCGCACTATTCATTGCACATTGTTGACTATGGGGCTCCACAGAAAACAGTCCCTACATGTCCCCATGTTGATCTAATAGCATCTTCTGTTACCATTGTAGTGGGCACAGAATAATCAAGATTGGACCATGTATCATTGGAAATATATCACCTTGTTGGATGGATCACACTTGTTGTTAGGATACGCCTTCATCCAGGCAAATGACTAATTGCAACATGCACTACCCCACTGATGCAGGCTGATGGGGGTCAGGATTACACTAATGGGCACATTTACCTGGGCTTCCATGGGACATGTCATGGTAATCAAAGACACAATGACACCTGTGGACTATGTGAACATAATTGTGGATCACCTGCATCCCTCCATATTCATTGTCTTCCCCGAGAGCAATGGCATCTTCCAGCAGGATGACAGTCCATGTTGGAAGGCCAGAGTCATTCTGCAGTGGTCTGAGGAGATTAGTAGTAAACTCAAGTTGATGTCTTGACACGTATCTGGGATGCTATTAGGCACCACACCTACAAACTACCAGCCTATAGCTTATGTGAATTAAATGACCTGCTCATAGACATTTGGTGTCATATAGCTCGACAGAAACCAATTAAGAGCTTGTCAAATCCATGCCATTCAGATCACTGCTGTATTGCATCCTAAACATGGACCATCAACATGCCAGTACGTAGTGATGCAGGTCAGGTGAGTTCTAGCTATAACAGATGTGGGAGACAGCTTGTGCTCTCAGTTACTAGCCTCGGCATGCATCAGATCGATCCTGGATGACTGAAATTTTCTGCAATGCCTCCCCCTATGTAGGACCTCCGCATCCCTTCTTTCCAATAAATCACTTTGGTTTAAATTATGCCTACTTCTTATTACACTTAAATTCACAACATATCCTGTCATCCACTTTCACTGAAGCAACCTTTGCCTGACAATATCTGTTTATTATTATTATTGATTTGTCACCTTGTTTAGTTGAAATGTGACATTATTAATAATAAATGCATGGTAGATGAAGTAAATATGGATGAAATAGATCACTTTCAGCAGCAAACTGCTGTGCTGATGTTAAACAACCAATAGCTGAAGGAAAGTGTAAATCGGAGAGTTTCAGCTGCAGCAGTGTCTAGTGGGGAAAAAAGGATAAAAACCAATCCCCTGCAGTAACTGTGTCAAACCTATTTGCCCCTGTGAATTCACCATCTGTGGCATTGGCAGTTAATCTGGTAGCAGACATTTCCTTGAGTAATTTTACACAGTCTTTTTGAGGCCAGTCGAATGAAAATGTGCACATATTTCTTCAGAATATTAGAGATGTGGGTCATATGTGCATATGGTTGAGTGAGTTTCAATTGAATATTAGTCAGCTTAAATTGTATGTTGATACCAGGAGCTATTTTGCATCAGTACATTCACTTAGAAAGGCATCCTCTTTTGAAATGCTGTTCACAGGTTGATTGAACATTTCTTAGACAAAAAAGTGTTAGATTATATGGGGATAAGTTATCCACATTGAGGAACAAAACCTGGCAAAGACTTTGAATCATTTGCAGACAGTACCTGGGCTGTCTCTTGCTGGAAATGTGTGTGTTAACAGAATGCCAAGAACATAACAATATCTTACTATGTGATGCGGAGGACCACACAATTTATGTTTTTGTAAAAGGGATTGATCTTAGAATAGGGAGCAAGATCATGTTTTTGTACCTTAGTCTTTCCAAGAAGCAGTTTGCATAACTTTATTAAGGGAGGAGGTAAACTGATTTGTAATAACTGCAAGCAGTGTGACTGATGCGCACCACACTTTTATAATCAGCACCTATTGCCAATGACTGGGACATCACGCACGGTGCCATGTTGTGTGCATTACAGAGAAATAGTACATATGCAACAGACATGCCCTAGGCTACAGTACAAACAAAATAAGAATCTACCAAGTGTTAGAGTTAGCTGCAGAGGAGATAACAGAGGTCAAAATTTGAGAAACATATCAGGAGCCGGATAGCCTCTGCCCTAAGCTCACATTAACTTAGATTAATCCAATGAGTAATCAAGGATTACAAAAGGTGGAAAGTATGCTGTCAATCAGAGACTTAGATAACAAAAAAGTGAAGACACTGTTTGATGCCAGAGTGCATTCATGTCACTAAGGGGAAAGAGTAATAAATACATCAATTTATTACTCTTCCCCCTTAGTGACACGAATGCCTTGCGGCAGCCTTTCTGCTATCTGTGTGGGTTAGAGAGTGAAATAAAACACCATATAGGCTCATGGGGGATTAATTTGAAGATTGGCGAAGAAGTATTTGTGATTACAGTAGGTATATTGTCATTGGAAAATCCAGATTTTGACATGCTTCTAGGGAGTGAATTCCTGTGCTACATTCATTGGGCAGTTGATTCTGCATAGAAACTGTCTGGATAGGTGACCAAGAATTTCTATTTGGCATTGATAGCACTGTACAGGCATTTGAGAAGGGCAGGAAAGGATCAATCCTATCATTCTCAGAAGATCAACGTGCTTCACTGTTCAAGTCAACTGATTGTGAAACTATATGTGGTGGAATGGGGAGGCTCTTCTAGGTGAAAGTCAAATTTAAATTCCCCCACACACTCAGCTATTCTGGTGGATCTTATTGCCAGGAATGAGTCGCTCGATGAGTTGCGAGAGCATATGAAGAGCATATGAAAAGTATATGAAGTACATGTCATCCAGTTGTACTAATGAATAAATATTTTTGTCTGTTACTTTTTATAATTTTGGCAGGACAGATGCCACAACATCTAATGCAACACTTTTAGAAACTATACAAGAGTTACCAACAAATCAAACTGTTAGGTGGGAAGACAGGGGAAAAAGAAGGAACAGGAAGAAATTAAGAATGAAGAAGAGTGTATATAAATAATGTAGACATCACACCCCCTTAAAGCAGAAATTACTGGAGTAGTTGATGCATCTGCCAGAGAAGGATAGAAATTTGTTGTAATTAATACTTGAGGAATTTAGTACTGTTTAAAATTTGATGCAATATGAGATTCCCACCACAGATGCTAGGCCGATCAGTCAAAAGGCATACAGAATTCCAAATTATTTGCAACCTGTGGCTGGAAAGAGCATAAGAGAATCTAAAGATACCTATTGAATTGTGAAATGCATCTGCATTATTCCAACAGTTTACAGATTTATTGCCAAGGGCACTGAAATCCATGTACTTAGTGTATTTAGATGACATTAATGTGCTCTCCATTTCCCTAGAGGAACTTGCACAATGACTAAGAGATGTACTTTTATGTATACAACATACAAATCACAGCCTGAAATTGAGGGAATGAAAATCTGCAGAATCACCAGTTAATTATTTGGGTCATGTAATTTTAGGTGATGGCGTTCAACCTAATCCATGGTTAATCAATGCAGTAAAAGATTTCTCTTCTCCTCATAATGTAGAAGAATAATAGTCCTTTCTTCATTTAGCAAATTATTACTGACATTTTGTACCAGAATACACCACTACTGCCAAACCTCCTACCATACTGTTAAAGAAGGGAGTAATATTTACCTGGACCCCTGAGGGCGAAACAGCGGTGCTAAAATTAAAAGAAATTCTAACATAATCACCCGTTTTGTCATACCCCGACTGTGGGAAACCGTTCATTCTCTCATGTGATGCCAGAAATTTCATCATTCTGTGTGTTCTTAGCCAAGTACATGGGGCATTTGAAAGACCCATTGGGTATGTGTCTAGGCAATTAAATCAAGCCATACTCCACAATAGTTCTAGTGTATGGAGTGCATTATTTTAAACATTTTAAGTGACAAAGAATTGTAAATACCCAGATGTATATTTTATAGCAAACATCCAAGCAGTATAAAGAAGGTGAAAACACTGTCTGTTTTCAAACAAAAACTACAATATCATCTGGTCTCAGCCTGCCGCTACAGTGTAAATGAGTTCTTTGATGGAAGAAGAACAATGTAAGAGAGTTCCCAGATGCAAGTATAACAATGTAAAGGAGTTCTTAGATACAAGTCTACAAAATTCTTAAGTAAGAGAGTCTTCTGCAGATTCCATATAAATAATGTGTAGATGTTGTGCTTGCCACTGCATGTATGCACAAGTGTATAAATTTTTCTTAACTGTGTCTGATACTATTTTCTGTAGCTATGTGTGAATGTTATTTATGTGGGGTCAACCCTAAATCTCTTTTACAAATGCCTGAAAAATTGTGTATATCTATGTTCTTTTATGTAAATACCAAATACTTTGTAACACATCCAGTGCGTCCTGACATATTGAATATCACTAACAAAAGTGATCAAAGGATAAAAAATAAACAAACAAATAAATCATAATTTACATGTTTTTATAATTTACCTTGTATGGGCCTCTTGTTCAGAGTGGAGTTTTAGAATAGCCAAGCATAAGCTTACACTTGGTGCATGCTCGTAATTAAATTCTTCTCTCACTGTGGAATTGTAATCTTCTTCTACAGACAATTTCCATGGAAAATCTGCCACTGATTCTGCCCTAAGTGAAGAGCTGAAAGTACCATCTTCAGAGCTTCCAGCTTCAGTTTTCTCAAAAGCATCCTGACACTGAGCATAACAGGCATCACATACCCTTACTGATACTTTTCCATATCCTTCAACCTGGCAATGTAAATAAAACTCAGTGAAGAGACACATATTCCACAGAACAGTATAAAACACTTATTGTGTTGCTTATTGCCAAATGTTTCGAAACATAAATAAAAATTATATCACATCATGCGAGCCAAGTCAAATGTAAAATTTAGTTATGAAAACTACTACAAGTAGTCACTGTTATTGATGATTTCTTCGATTATAATGCACAACGTGGAAAACTTTGCAATGCGATACTTTTGGCTTTTTACATGCAATTCTGTCTGCAAACTTGGTTCAGCATAAGTCTACAATTTCATGTCACACTCATTTTTCAGTATCTGGGGTGAAGAAAAATTTAATGCCCAGTCAATGACAAAGTCATTAGAAACAGAGCATAAGCTCAGGCATCCCTTCAATGTCAGTTCAGTGTTCTTAACCACTACACCACCTCACTTGGTTTCTTCACCTGGAGAAGCACACATACAAATATATAAGTTCTTTTAATTTAACTACACAAGCAAAATTTCAGAGATGAAAGTGCAGAAAAAATTAATATTCTCATATTTCACTTGCCAGATAGTGTAGGGGTGACTGCGAATCCAAACAGAATATTTTATACAAGACATCTACCTCAGCAGGAAGATATATGAAATAGACAACCCAAATGGGATGATAATTTTGAAAATAATTTGCATCCAATAAAAGCATCAATTAAAAGGAAGCAACTGTAGTTACATTGAACTCTTCTGACAATTCAGTAATGTGTGTGTGTGTGTGTGTGTGTGTGTGTGTGTGTGTGTGTGTGTGTGTGTGTGTGTGTGTGAAGGGAGAGAGAGAGAGAGAGAGAGAGAGAGAGAGAGAGAGAGAGAGCTGCACATTTACTGCAAGTAAAGCAAACTTGCATCATTTAAAATTTCTGGACTAACAGGACATGGTTGATGTATCAAACTTGCTCCTAATCAACCGTGGCTTGTTTGCCCAGAAGTTTTAAGTTATATCAGTACCAGCCATTATATCTTACATTGTATGATGACAGAAAACTTGCTTACCCTCATTTTTTTGGAAGAACAAGTTGCACACACAACACGTCCACAGCGTCTGCAGTGGTGACGACGATTGAACATTGAGAATGTTACTGAATGACAAGACATGCACTGGATGACCTGTTGGGGCAAAAAAATTGTACAACTGTTACTTCTGGAGGATCAAATATCAGGAATACAGGGCTACTACAAATCATTTATTCATTTTCAAGATTTTATATTTTGCAAAGCATTATATATATAAATAAGATTGATGCATGATTAGAACTGTAACACACCAAGTTTGCATTATGCACACCAGTTAGCATTACAAATGAAGTGTCTTACATTTTGTGAGTTGGAATATGTGAGATGATTACCTGTTACAACAGTGCATCATGCATTCAGAAGGCAATATGGAAAAGAACAGCCATTCAGAAGGCAATATGCAAAAGAATAAGCATGTAAACAGAGCATTGTGCATTGAAATCAACAATTTAGGGACACAGGTTACCTTAGTAAAAAGAAAAGTACTGATCAATCAAGTGTGCCACATGCAACTGTGGAGACAGTGAGGGAAAGTTTCATACATGGTCCTAAAAGATCAATGGTCCCCACAAGCCATAAACTTGGAATACCACAGCAAACTGTGTCGAAGATTTTGCGACAGCAGTTTAATTTCAAACTGGATCACCTGCAGCTCGTGCAACAATTAAGACTTGAAGATTATGGCTGGTGCCTTCAATTGTGCATCACAATGCAGAAAGCACCTGAGGAAGAACATTTTGCCTCCAAACTGATATTCAGCAATGAAGCAAACTTCCATTTATCTGCAAAGGTTGATCAGTAGTGTAGGGCACTGAAAACACTCATGAAATTGTGGCACACAAATGAGATTCACTGAAGGTTAATATTTTCTTCCCCATATCACAGACGAAACTGTATGGGCTGTTTTTCTTCTGTGAAAAGACTGTGATGGGTACCTCTTACCTCGATATGCTGCAGCTGTGGTTGTTTCCACAACTGACTGCTGATTCGGAGAATTGAATCTTCTAACAAGATGGAGCACACCTTCATTGAAACACCGATGTTCATTGATAGCTAGATGACTAATTTCTACATTGCTGGATTGGATGTACTGTTGGAGATAATGTGAATCTATTGCTTTGGACCCCAGATCTCCTGACATAACACTTTGTGACGTTTTCCTTTGGGTTTACACTAAGGACCGTGTTACATACCCCCACTGCTAAGAACACTGGAACAGCAGAGATGATGCATCAGTACTGCTGTAATGACCACTGAGAGGTCATTGCTACTAAGGTATGGAATGAACTTCATTATTGCTTGAACATGTGTTATGTGACTCATAGAATATTTTTAGATTGCAAAGTGCAAACTTATTGAGATTATGATTCTATTCATGCAACAGTCATATTCGTATGTGTAATACTTTGGAAAATATAGAGCTTAGAAAATGGATGAATCATTTATAGTAGCCCTGTACAAAGCTGTAGCATTCATAATACCTAAGAGGGGCTCCAACAGCATGTCACAGGTGGGGTACTTAAACACATGTGTAATCAGAAAAATTGTGGAAAAACCTCAGAATTGGTATAGAGAAAACATATAAATAGAGATATTGGTTAGAATTGACGCTAAAACCAAACAAAAATAAAAGTAAGACCTATCCAACAGCCTTCAGCCGATTAATACCCATATACAATCAGCCCAACCATCTGTGCACTTCATATAAATAAAAAATTATGTAAATAACTGTTAGCAAGTACTTGCCTCAAGAAGAAATGTCAGTACTGCTGATATACACATATAAAAGTATATACATTACCATAGATTATAGAAACAATACTTCACAGATTATAGAAACAATACTTCCTTCCATGGGGTATAGAGAACGATACATTGGGGAACGTTAAAAAGGAAGGACAGGTCTCTCAGATCCCAGGATGAGAGGGAACTGCCTATTGTGAGGAGATGTGAAGGTAAATATTAAATGTGTGGGAGTGGGGAGCCAGAGAGAGTTCTCTGGTAGACTTGACTTCTTTGAGGATGTTCATATTCAAGCTGGTATGAATGACCATGAGGCAGTCATAGCAACACTGGTTACATTAGTATTCCCACCAGTGGATATTGAGATGGTTGCAGATGAAGAGGCACACATATTGCAGTGAAAAAGTGCAGAATGCTGCCACAGAGGGTATGCATGAGGTGATGCATGGATACAGCCACTGACCGAGGAGCTTACCAGCTGTGGCAGCAGGCCTGGCCAGGCAGCTCTTATGTGGACATCAACTACCTTGGACCTGGCCTTTGCTTACACCATGCTCTTTTTGTGTGTGTTTAATTACTCTGTCACTCACTTTGGTCATGTCATGTATACTATGTGCTCTTCTCTACACAGTGTTTGCACACTCTGTTCTCTCCATAGACTGACTCATACATCAACTTTCATTCCCTTTTCTATGGTTCAGCTACCTGGCTTGTAGTCAAACCACTGTCAGCTAGTGTGGTAATATTTTGTGCCAGAAGTGATGGCATCATGGCACTGTCACACCTATGTAGATACAAAAGCAGCAACATAGGATGTACTTGCATGTGTTATGCTTTTCTTTTTTGTATCGTTAAACTGTGGCCACTGTGGACCTGGCATTTTTGCAATGCTGGCACGAGCAGTTGCGCCTCCAGGAGCAGCATCAAATGCTGCAGGAGATGCAGATGCAGGAAATTTTCAAACTAAATGCTGAATGGCTCAATACACACTCAACGCCAGTGATGAGCCAGGTGTCTGCAGAGAAGCATTATTCTCCCCTGCTCCCGATGCCATTTGCCAGCTTTGATGAGTCTACAGAAAGGTGGGCAAATTATCTGCACTGGTTTCTGCTGCACTGGCAGGTAAGGTGTATCATCGATCCTGTTGATAAGGCTGCCTTGTTATTGTCCAGCAGTGTGGAATAACATACACTTACAGCAAAGAGCAAACCGTCCAACAATCGGCAGATGGCATAGTTATACATGCATGGCAAATTGTTCATGGGGCCCCTTGGGTGAGCCAGGTGCTCTTGCCTTCCACAGAGTTGCCATATGTTGACACCATTGATGATTCGAGGGTAGTAACATCAAAGGTGCTTTCTACTTTTGCTCCCTTTGGGCTCAATGGGATCGAGTCCTTCACAGTGTCACAATCCCCGTTCACAGAATTTTTTGGACTCTTGACGCCACTCACCTTCCACACCCATTTCCATTTGACAGGCAAGTCAGAGGTCCTGTCCTGACTATCATTTGGTGCATATTCCAAGGGCTTACCTGCCTGTAGATGCCATGCATCAGGTATGCTGCAAGGTAAGCTATTTGCCAAAGGTCTGTGACAGTCAGTGAGCCTCTGGATGGTTGTTGGGGTCCCTGGCGTTTTCCCTCAACTCGGAGGCTGTCTCTGGTGACTCACAATCGTCATCCAAGCATATTCGGCTTACACTGATAATGGATGGATGATCAATTGAGTTTCTGGTAGACATGGGAGCAGGGTTGGGCCTAATTAACTTAGATCTGTGCATGCTCTTTGGTTGCAATGGCTGCTATGCCAAGTTTTGTCTTACAGTAAGCAGTTGTTCCATTGAGGGGGCAAATTCCCATTTATGCATATTATAAAAATGTGGAACATTATCACACATCAAATTGTACAATGTACACCTGCAGCTGCAGTTGGATGCCACTTCTTGGAATTTTTTAAAGCTCAATACCTCATTTGGGCTCTACCAGTTTCATCACTTGCCTTTTTTCTAATTTTGCCTGCATTAATGAATGATATTTGGAGTAGTTCATCCAGGACAATCCCTGTTGTATATACTACCTTGATGACATTTGGGCAATGGGCTCCTTGCAAGAGGAGCATTTATGAAACCTGCTGTCTGGTGAACGGCGTACATTGCAAGCTAGATACATAGTTTTCTCACCAAATGTGCATTTTTCAGGCCATGTACTTAGCAAAGATGGCCTTGTCCCTATGGGTGAGCACATCAAAACCATCAACAACCTGCCAACATGCAAAAACCTAAAGGAGCTCCAGTGATTTGTGGGCAATATTTCTGATCGTATGAAGTTCATTCTCAAGGCTGTGCACATCCGCCATTCTCTTAACTGGCTTTGCCACAAGGATACCAAATTCAAGTGGTCTGCTGACTGTCAACAGACTTTTCAGTCCCTCAAGTAGTGTTTGTGCTCTGTTCTCTGTTTGTCTTCCCTTATGCCAGGTAAAACATTAATCCTGGCCACCAACACATACCAGTATGTCAGTGGTGCAGTTCTGTCACATAGGAACCCAAATGGCACTGAACAGTCCTTAACATAGACATCAAAGATGCTTTCTGTGACACAACATAACTACACACAGGTGGGAAAGGAGACACTAGCTATCATTTTCAGCATTATAATCTCTCAATCTCAATCTCTATCTATCTCTCTCTCTCTCTCTCTCGTATGGAGCAAAGCGAGCAAAGCCCGTACTCATTACTGAATTCAAGCCCTTGGCTTCCTTATTTGTTTCTTGCTCTAAGCTGCCAATCAGACTGCCCACATGTTGCAGAGGTGGACTGCTTTTTCAGTAATTATTGCTATGAGATTCATTACCACTCCATCCCCCAACATGCTAAGGGAGGTGCACTATCGCAGTAGCCAGCAGGACATGACCCAGAATTTGATTGACAGGAGGCCCTAGTTTTTGCATTGGATGATACCTTGCAGCAAACATTGCTACATTTTCCTTTGATAGTGCATGAGGTCATGGCTGCCATGGCTGCTGACCAGCTTTTTCAGAAAATCATTTCAGCAATCCACACGGTACGGCCCATGCACACTTGTTTGGGAACAGATTTGGTGTGGTACAAATTTTTTCTACAATGCGATTGGCTCAACATTATCCAGGGGTTTCTCATGCTGACCACAGAAAAGCAAATCTGTCAGGTGATCATCCCTCAGCACTGTGTCCTTGCAAACTCAAGTTGCTGCTCGAGTTGCACTGGGGTACATCCCATACAAAGGCTTTGGCACAGCATCATATCTACTGGCTACCATCTGACTGTGATATTGATATTCTTGTGTGGGTTTAAGCAGCCTGTGCACAGAACCAGGATGTATCTCTGTGTCAGTATTCCCCTCGGCCAGGTCCAGAATACCATTCATTAAGAAAGGGTGCACTTTTTTGAGAAGCACGTAGTTATTGGCAGTCAATGCATTCTCAAATTTCCTGTATGTGGACAAATTGTCCTCAAAGACACCAACACCAACTATTAACGTGTTGTCACTCACTTTTGCTATTGAGAACTCTCCCCAGATTCTCATCTCTGATAATGGCTGGCAGTTTGTGTCATAGGAACTTACAGATTTTTGTGTTAATATTGGTATCCAGTATCTGACTAATGTCCTGTTTCACCAAGCTTGTAACTCTGAAGTGGAGTGGTTCATGCAAACACTTAAAATTCAAATGAAGAGCTCTATGTCTGCCTCTTCCAGTGACCATGTACTGTCAAGTTTTTTTGTCACAGAATGGGCAATGGCATTTAATGGGTGGAGTCCAGCAAAATGTTTGCATGGCTGCCAGCTGTGGGGTCCTTTGGATCTGTTGCACACTGGCTTCCAGGTCTTGGGTTGGGCCACAAAGGTCAGTATTCATTTGTGGTGGATGTCAGTCAGGATAAACTGAACCGCCATTCCAATCAGTTGCATCCATGACATGTTGGACCCTCGGTGACACCGTCTCCAAGCAATAGGCCCGGCCCAGCAGTTCTCATGCAGACATAAACTAAATCAGACCTGGCTTTCAACTTGTGCTGTGATCTGTTTTCCATGTGCTTAGTACTACTTCACTCGCACTGGTCACACTGTGTTTGCTCCATGCTCATCTCTACACAGTGTTTGGACTCACTGCTCCACTGTAGATAGACTTGCACTTTGAATATCATTCCCTGTCCCCAGGTTCAGCTACTGGGCTTGTAGTTGAGCCATTGTCAGTCAGTTTAGTACTATTTTGCACTGAAAGTGACAGTATCAATGTGTTTTCATGACTGTGTAGATATAAAAATTACTAAAGTAGAAAGAGCAGCTAAAACAAGTATGAAGATTTATATGTCCAGTAATTAGATAATGAGGCACTCATTATGCATCTCAAAGAGGACCTCAAAACTAATTCATGATAGGAGCATGTATAAGAATTGTGGCTCAAGTTTAAAGGAATAGTGGACCAAACGCTGGCTAGATATATATACCTACAGCCCAATTAAAATTACCTGACAGCTGATGTCTGTTACTTGCCACTGCCAAGCAATACATCAGCTGTTGGTTACTGGTCAGTTAAAGGTGATACACAAACATTATGCATCACTTCGCAAATGCTGTTAATGTGTAACGGGGAGCGATGCCAGAACCGGCCACCACAAGGTATGACAGAAATGTGAGATGCTCTGTTGACAGATGATTTTAAGCGACCAATGACTGAACTGTGGCAGATGGTGCATTTTGTAGCCATGAATTTAAATCAATATTTTAACCAAACCAGAACCTTGTGATGTGCAATGTATCCAAGAAAATGGCACAGTCACCAATCTGTGCCAAAACCAAAATCACAATTGCTTTGTTCTTGGTGATTAAAGCTACCAGCAAACTCAAGACAGAAAATTTTCAGTTTCAGTGATAAAAGCAAATGTAGTTTCCCACTGTTATTGGTTAGCTGAAACTAGTGTCACAGTGGCCACACAAGCTGCTATGTTACCACCTGATGAGCAGTCCTGGCTGGCACTTGGTTGCAGATTACAGGTGACACAAGCAGATTCCAAATGAAAACAGAATGATAGGAAGAAAAACACGAGCAAATAAAAAAAGTCAATATGATGTTGAAAATATAGTGGCAAAGTATTAAAAATTTAAAATATACAATTAAACCAATTAACTGAATTAAAATAATAATTAAATTCTTAAGATTAGACTTAGAAATCACAAAATTTTATTGTATTCAATGAGATTTGAACATATGACCTTCAAAAAGTCAGGTTTAAATGCTAACCACTGTAGTATGCCACCACAGTGTGTGAGTGTTATGATTTTTATGACTTTGATGACCCAGTCGCAATGATGAATTGCAGCCTCCAAAAATTTGGCTTCATGCAATGTTATGTGAAGCTTTCTAAAGTAAGCTGATCTCTGTGATAATAATAAATGTAGATATGGTGCTAAATTGCATCTTGTGTGGAAGGATACAGTACTGTTTGGTTAATGCTGTGTTTGAAAAGTGTATGTTTTGTTAACATTGTGTGTGTGTGTGTGTGTGTGTGTGTGTGTGTGTGTGTGTGTGTGTGTGTGTGTGTGTTGTTTTTGGTGTGGTTATCATGTGTGATGAAATATGAAATAAAAGGCCAAGAACCAGGATTCAGGATCTAAATCCATCAAGAAAGACAGTTGCACAATGGGCAGAAGTGAAGACCAATTGTTGTGGCAGCTTAGCAATGGCGAATGGTTCAGGAGTGACGGTGAGTGCTCTGATTGGATGAAACAGGCTCCAACATGAGAAGTGACAACCATCAAGAGATTTTAATTGGACTATAGTGGAACAGTTCACAATGGTAGAGACCCTACATGGTAAAGAGTCATAGTAAAAAAACTCCTAAGGAAACACCAACTTCTGCATAATGTGTATAAAACAAAGCATAGGATTATAGAGAGATGCTGAATGAAACACTTATGCCTGTCAGGAGTGCACTGTGTGAAGCTTTCAAAGACTACCATAGCAGAATCTTATCAAAAGATCTCTCGCAAAACAAAATGAAATGTATATCTGGAATTTAATCAACCCCATGTACTTTCTGGTAAGTACGCTCGTAACGTTGACTTGCAAAATTATGAACATCATGGCACATTTAGTTATTTTATTCATAATAATATGGACTGATTTGGGGTTGGGAGACCAGACAGCGAGGTCATCGGTGTCATTGGATTATGGAAGGATGGGGAAGGAAGTTAGCCATGCCCTTTCAAAGGAACCATCCCGGCATTTGCCTGGAGCGATGTAGGGAAATTACGGAAAACCTAAATCAGGATGGCCGGACGCGGGTTGAACCGTCGTCCTCCCGAATGTGAGTCCAGTGTGCTAACAGACTGCGCCACCTCACTCGGTGGGACTGATTTGAGAAACTATTTTATTGCAAAATGTGTTCTGTTGATAGTGTTCTACAGCTTTGATAAAATTTAAGAAAGGACATAATTTAACATAATAAGCTGCTGTTTAAGTTACTCCTTAATGTGCAACCAGTTCTGATTGAAGAGCATTATACGGATTATACGGTACCTGTTGTACAAAGGTTATATGTGCAGTAAAATTTCAGGCCAAAAGGGTATTTCAAAATTGTGAGAACTGGCAACATTTTTGGAAGTATGTTGTACTGTTATAACCATTACTGACAACAACAACTGAAAGAAGTTTGATCTGTTGTTACTGTTCTAAGCTGATTTTCAGGAGTCACTTGGAAACTCTCCCTCACACAGCACAGAATGATTGTAAAATAAAATTTCTGGAACCTGTAAAATTCCTCTGTAAGAAGCAACATGGGTTTCAAAAACAATGACCATGTGAAACTCAGATTGCTCTACACAAGTGTGTGTGCGTGGGGGAGGGGTGGGGTGGGGGGAGGAGGGGGGGGTCATATGCATGTGTGCTCGGAGCTTATGGGCACTCAACACTGAGGTCATCAGCACTCTTCATACACTACATCCAGAAAGCAATAGATACAGTCGTCCAGGTAGATGTCATGTTCCTTGACTTCCAGAAGGTATTCAATACAGTTCTGCACTGCAACCTAATGGACAAAATATGAAAATACAAAATGTCAGACCATTTGTGTGACTGGAATGAAGAGTTTCTAGCAAACAGAACACTGCAGGTCATTCTCAATGGAGAGAAGTCTTCAGACGTAAAAGTAACTTTTGGCATGCCGAACAGGACCATTACTTTTCACAATATATATAAATGACCTAGTAGATAACATCAGAAGTTCTGTGTGGCTTTTTGCAGATGATACTGTTGTATTGCTGATGAGTTGCAACACTAGAAAATTGTAACGAAATGCAGAAAGACCTGCAGAGCACTGCTTGGTGCAGGCAATTGACCCTCAACATAAACAAACATGTGCTGGGAGTACATAGACAGAGAGATTCTTTATTGTATGATTTCATAATTGTAGAACTATCACTGGAAGCAGTTACTTCCATAAAATAGCTACAAGTACATGTATAGAGCAATTTCAAGTGGGACAAGTACATACTATTAATCATGAGTAAGGCAGATGCCAGACTGAAATTCACTGGAAGAATCCTCAGGAAATGTAGTCCATCAACAGAGGAAGTAGTTTACAAAACACTCGTTTGACCAATACTTGAATATTGCTCATAAGACTGGGATCTACATCAGACACATTTGATATAGGAAACAGAGAAGATCCAAAGAAGAGTAGTGCATTTCATTACAGGTTCTTTTACAAAGCATGATAGGATAATGGAGATGCTCAGCCAACTCCAGTGGGAGACATTGCAAGAGAGATATTCTGCATCACAGTGAGGTCTACTGTTAACATTCCAAGTGTGTACATTCTTTAACATATACAGGGTGTTACAAAAAGGTATGGCCAAACTTTCAGGAAACATTCATCACACACAAATAAAGAAAAGATATTATGTGGACATGTGTCCGGAAACGCTTAATTTCCATGTTAGAGCTCATTTTAGTTTCGTCAGTATGTACTGTATGTCCTCGATTCACCGCCAGTTGATCCAATTAAAGGAAGGTAATGTTGACTTCGGTGCTTGTGTTGACATGCGACTCATAGCTCTACAGTACTAGCATCAAGCACACCAGTAAGTACCATCAACAGGTTAGTGTTCATCATGAACGTGGTTTTGCAGTCAGTGCAATGTTTACAAAAGCAGAGTTGGCAGATGCACATTTGATGTACGGATTAGCACCGGGCAATAGCCGTGGCGCGGTATGTTTGTATCGAGATAGATTGCCAATTGCCAAAACGAAGGTGTCCCGACAGGAAGATGTTCGAAGCAATTGATCGGCGTCTTAGGGAGCACGGAACATTCCAGCCTATGACTCGTGACTGGGGAAGACCTAGAACGATGAGGACACCTGCAATGGAAGAGGCAATTCTTCGTGCAGTTGACGATAACCCTAATGTCAGCATCAGAGAAGTTGCTGCTGTACAAGGTAACATTGACCACGTCACTGTATGGAGAGTGCTACGGGAGAACCATTTGTTTCCGTACCATGTACAGCATGTGCAGGCACTATCAGCAGCTAATTGGCCTCCACGGGTACACTTCTGCGAATGGTTCATCCAACAATGTGTCAATCCTCATTTCAGTGCAAATGTTCTCTTTATGGATGAGGCTTCATTCCAACGTGATCAAATTGTAAATTTTCACAATCAACATGTGTGGGCTGACGAGAATCCGCACGCAATTGTGCAATCACGTCATCAACACAGATTTTTTTGTGAACGTTTGGGCAGGTATTGTTGGTGATGTCTTGATTGGGCCCCATGTTCTTCCACCTAAGCTCAATAGAGCACGTTATCATGATTTCATACGGGATACTCTACCTGTGCTGCTAGAACATGTGCCTTTACAAGTACAACACAACATGTGGTTCATGCACGATGGAGCTCCTGCACATTTCAGTAGAAGTGTTCATACGTTTCTCAACAACAGATTCGGTGACTGATGGATTGGTAAAGGCAGACCAATTCCATGGCCTCCACGCTCTCCTGACCTCAACCCTCTTGACTTTCATTTATGGGGGCATTTGAAAGCTCTTGTCTACGCAACCCCGGTACCAAATGTAGAGACTCTTCGTGCTCGTATTGTGGACGGCTGTGATACAATACGCCATTCTCCAGGGCTGCATCAGCGCATCAGGGATTCCATGCGACGGAGGGTGGATGCATGTATCCTTGCTAACGGAGGACATTTTGAACATTTCCTGTAACAAAGTGTTTGAAGTCACGCTGGTATGTTCTGTTGCTGTGTGTTTCCATTCAATGATTAATGTGATTCAAAGAGAAGTAATAAAATGAGCTCTAACATGGAAAGTAAGCGTTTCCAGACACATGTCCACATAACATATTTTCTTTCTTTGTGTGTGAGGAATGTTTCCTGAAAGTTTGGCTGTACCTTTTTGTAACACCCTGTATATAACAAGACCACATCAGCATATTTGGGATGTGTAAAGATTTACACCACGACCTTCTCCATAGCTGAATGGTTAATATCGCTGCCTGTGGTATAGAAGGTCCCAGGTTTGATTCCTGCCACTTCCTCAGACTTTTTTCTGAGGTATGGAAGTCAGGAACAGGGCCCACTCAGCCTTCTGAGGCCAAATGAGGAGCTGCTTGAATAAAGAAGCAGTGGTACTATCAGGAGTCAATTACTAACAGTAACAACTGGAAGGATTAGCGACATGGTGATCAGATGGCCCACTTTCAAAGACTGCTCCTCATTCTGTCTTGTAGGCAGCAGTTGGTCAGCCAGAACAGGCCTAAGGCCTAATCCATGAGTGGTGTTTATGTTTACTTATGTTACACCAAATAGTTAGCTTGAAACAGAATCTTATTTTATTCACTGCAGAACTGCAATTGCTGGTCATAAATATTTACCATTTTTCCTGAAACAGTGAGAATTAAAAAATTACTATGAATTGAATATTTGGTTTCAAGAAATAATACCTCATCATCTGGAACCCATTCACTTTTCTTTGGCACTCTGTCAGGCACCACAAACTCTTCACTCTGGCTGGAGATGGAAGCCAATGAAACCAGTAATCTGTCCTCTACAGGAACACCTAGTGTGTTAAGTCTAGCAGCATTTCCAACTCTTGTGTCAAGTGCTTTTGAGGCATACCTGCGACAATAGAAATTAAAATACTATTAAAACATGAATTCAACTAGGCTGCAGTCTTTTTGATAAATATGTTATACATTTATATTAAAAAATGAAAGATCACTTAAATTTTGTAAAACACATTATTCATAACTTTCATCTTTTATATAAAATCTGTTGTAATTATAATTTTGACTGTGATTTTGTGACACATGATTAGTGTGAAGAAATATCAGTAAATATTTGACAGTGACAGACAGTTGTTGCTCCAGCCACCATAAACAGCATAGCAAATAGTGGTTTTTACTGAACTACAACATTAAACATTGCAATGTGATGCGTTCCAAATATCTGGAATAAATATTCTAACAAAATTTAGTTGTTCTGTGGTTTACATTCCATATTATGATGTAAGCTCTCATATAACTGGTTGGGATAACAGTTTCTTATGTTAAAAGTCAGGGTATATAAGTTATAATATTGCTACAGCTTCTAAAGTATTGTAAACATAATCCATAGTTCCAGTTGATAAGGATTTTATTTTTATCAGGTGTCATAATCAGTGTAACGTTTTCACTGCAGTACAAATGTCAGTGGTACATAGTGTTGAGGACTGACAGATTTTGCTATTCTCATCTATGAAGATTGCTTCCCTCACTCCTTTATATCTTAATGTTGAAGAATTGGAAATTTTATGCTAAATATTTTAGTCAGTTTCAAACTAATACCTAAAAAGTTTATAATAAATAATATGTTTGAATTCAGTGTCAAAATGGTGAGACAAAACATGCTGATCAAGTAAGTGTATGCAGTAATGACAAAAAACGGTATAACATATCCATAAATAATGACTCTGTCATAAATATAACAGATAATTTATAGGAAAAGTGTATCACAGGAAAATTCAATTGAGAAAACAAATTAAGAGACAGAATTGCAAGCCAGTACCTATATGAGAGGTGAAATATGTAGCTCTGTTGACAGACATATGAAAGTAAATCTGACACACTACCTAGCTTTCAGAACTAACAGTTCCTTTATCAAGCAGGCTAGGTCAGGGAGTGTGGATGGGGGAGGGGGATGAAGGTGGAGGAAAAGGGATACTTTGAACTCTTTGTTTATCCTTCTCCTCATTTCAGGTGGGTCTCTCTCACACTGTGGTCTGCATGGCCTGCCTTTTCTTTTTAACCTTACCCAAACTGTCCCTCTCTTCTACTGCTGAAGGTAATTTATAAGTAAGACATGGATGTACATCCTATTCTCATATATAAGACAGATCACCTAATGGCTTACAACAATTTGTAATGAGGCTTTTTTTTTTATTTTATTTTATTTTTTTTTTTTTTGAAAATGTAAGGATAGAGTTGGATACAAAATTGGAGATGGGAATACATATCTGGCAGCAAAATATTTTGTCATGGAGAAACATTCCTTATTAAACTACTAACCAATGAAATTACTAACAGTACTTAGAAATCTTGAACTCTGTTATCAAAATAACAAATATTATTCACATGAAAAAAATTTTAAAACAGAGCAGTCTGTAGCATTATTAAATAGTTAAATAACAAAAAAGTGGTAAAAATGAGTTCCCTGTCCAACAAGATCAGCAACACAAATAGATAAATCAACAGCCACCGGAATCAATAAATTCTTTATATGAGTAGCTGAAAAAAAGAGAACCAAACATACAGGAGATTCATTACCTATACTTTAGTAGACACTTTATACATAAGTAAGAGAATTTATAACTAGGAACAGTGCCACTAAAGATATTACAACATTCACTGCATCATTATAATTCATGCCAACATAAAAGTAAAATTCTAAGTGTGAGATCTTGAGCTTAATTCACAGGCTCCTCTTGAGCTATTTATGCAAGAATTTAATTATTCTAGGCATACTGCTGACCATCTGGAAATGTTGCTACTTGTATCAGCTCTTAACTGGAAGTTGAATAAATGATTTGCTAATAGCTCATTTTCATTATTGTTGTTGCTGCTATTGTTGTTGTTATTATTAAAGGACAATGAAAACACAAGGTAATAATTTAAATACATTCAGTGGATACCTTCGCAACAACTTATCAATTGATGGCTCTGATGCAGGTAATGAAGGTGGAATGGAAGAGAGACCAGGTTTTGCAGCAACCATAGCTCTTTCCAAAGCCCCCAACTGCGTATTCATCAACAACTGTTCTACAATTAAATGAGGGTGTCCAACAAGGCCCCAGAGTGCTGAACACTCTGCTGCAGAAAGTGCTCCCAGCATGTCAGTACTCAAGAGCATCAATTTATACTCATATTCCGTATCCTTAGGTAGGTCACATTCCATCAAGAATTCCAGTACAAACTTCAAACCAACAATGGTTTTCAAATGAGGCAGTACATCTTCACATATGGAAATTGCATGAGATGTCTCTAAAGACTGAAGTAGCTGAAACAATAAAAAGCAGTTTAACTCCTTAATACAAGTTGCATTGCAATATTTCCTTATAAGTTAAGATCAATACTTTCACTATTAATTTAAATACTGCAAAGTACTGTTAACTGGGAATTCCTCTACATGTTCAGATGCTTAAATTTGAAAGAGTTTCCTTATTCAAAAAATGGCTCTGAGTACTATGGGACTCAACTGCTGTGGTCATCAGTCCCCTAGAACTTAGAACTACTTAAACCTAACTAACCTAAGGACATCACACACATCCATGCCCGAGGCAGGATTCGAACCTGCGACCGTAGCAGCAGCGCGGCTCCGGACTGGAGCACCTAGAACCGCACGGCCACCGCGGCCGGCTTTCCTTATTCACTTTGCAAAATTTCCATTTTCTTTATTAGGTGTAGCTATTCTTAGGTGTAGGTATTTTGAAAAGGTGAACACACTGAGTGAGTGTAATGTAGGTCATTATTATGTTTTTAATGATGACAACAGAAAGGAGGAATATTTTCTATTATGCAACCAAAATAAAACTTTATTTTGCTGCAACTAATTTTGAATTATTGTTATCATCTGGCACACTTGAATGTAATATACTTTAACAGAATACAATTTTCTGAAGGAAATGTCACATACTGGATGGTTGTAATTATACTTTCAATATTTAACATGGTCTAACATGGAAACTAATTACTGTATGAATACCAAACTCGGTAGCATTAATGTCAATGACATGGGGAAGAGAGATAATGCAGAATCAATTCAGTTGAAACACTTTTAATGTGCTGCTACGGTACATAATACCATTACATATCGGTACCATTATTGCTACAAAAGGGGCTCAATATGGCACCCATCAGTATTGAGAAGAGTCTGAAAGTACAGGATTGCATTCTGCACAGTAGAATGAAGCATGTTCATATGTATGCTGGCTACCTCTCTTGATATGCTGTGCCCCACAACAAGAAATCACAGGGAGTGAAATCAGGTGATCGTACAGGAATAGATTGTCTGATAATTTGATTGTTTCCAAGTGTGTTTCGGAGAAGCAAGTGAACTTTATGAATGATGTGTGGTGGGGCCCCATCTTGCATGAAAACTGTTGATTTCAATGTGTCTCTCTCCTGCACGGCGGGTATGACATGCCAGCAAAGCATATAGCAGTAACACTGGCCAGTCACAGTGCACATCTTTGGTCCTTGAGTGCAAACCTCTTTAAAAAAGAATGGGCCAATGATGAACAGAACATAACCATGAAGCCACACCAAATGGTGACACATTCACCAGACAGAGGAACGTGATGCACAGTGACTGGAGGTGAAGATCCCCACACTCGGCAGTTGTGTGTGTTCACCTCACCCATCAGAGAAAAATGAGCTTTGTCTGTCCATAGAATGGTCCACGCCAGCCCTCATCAACTTCAATTCTCACAAGAAAATGAAGAGCGAAGTCAACATGTTCTTGTGCATCCTGTGGCGCAAGCTGCAGTACAATATGGACCTTGCACGGATACCAATTGAGAATGGTTTGAAGCACCTTCCATAAAGTGGACCATGGGATGTTTAACTGCCATGACACAGCACGCACATTGCCTGACGATCGGGAATTGGATGCAGAATTATCTGCCATGGCAACAGCAATTTCATGAACCACCTGTGGTGCAACTGGTCATTGGCCTCTTTCCAGAGCAATGACCAGTTCTCCAGTTGATTTGAACTTCTTCATCATGCTCCGCACTGCAGGTGGAGAAAGACAACACTTCCGTAATCCTCTCAGTAGGTGATATTCTTGAAGTGCAGCTGCAGCATTACTGTTGTTTTGGTAATAGAGCTTCACCAATAATGCCCTGCTCCTTTTGTCTGAGCTCATGATGTCATGTCAACAAGCACACAGTGACTGGTCAGGTGTGTGAGACTATGAATCACAATGGCTGATTATGGCACCTGGTGGCCATAGTTGGAACTGGATGGTGGCACTGTGATGCATGGAAATCATGCACCCCATACTCAGGACATTAATGCTACCAAGTTTGGTACTCGTACAGTAATTAGTTTCCACGTTATAATGTGTTAAGTATGGGAAAGTTTAATTATAATCACCTGATACAGTGCTATAATCATATTATGTAGTTAAGTACTTACCTTTACAACCAAAGTAGTATAAAGTCATATGTTCATGATTGCAATTTTTATTAAATTTATAGTTCATACTGTGGAAGCTAGTGAGCCTGCAAATACAAGCACAACATACATGGTCCAGTCACATTAATTTTTTCACTCCTATGCTTGATGTCAACATGTAATGACCACTCACAGGTGGTAGGTGGCAGCAATAGCAGTGGAGTGTATATAAAGCATGTTGGGGGATGCAGAAAATAAAGCAATCATTGTTGTAATGTGCAAATGGACTGATTTATCTGACACACAAAAGGGCATGATCACTGGCTTTCGAGACAAGGATGAAAGCATTTCCAAAATGGCTAAGTTTTTAAACTGTCTGCATGCTGTCATGGTTAAAATATATCCTGCATGGCAAAATGGTGCTATCTAAAACTAGTGCCAAGGCAACTGTGGTGCACCAGAGGCTATCAATTACAGGGATGAATTATGGCCATGTAGGTGTGAACAGGTGAATAGATGTGCAACTGCTAAGCATCTGACTGTCCAGATGAACCAAGAGGCGACCAACAGTGTCTCCTTAATAACCATTCAGCAAACATTGCTGCATATGGACCTTCGCAGCAGGCACCATGCTCATGCGCCCATGTTGACTGCTGTTCATTGGTGATGAAGACTGGAATTTGCACTCCAGTATCACAACTTGGCATTCACTGAGTAGTGGCAGGTGGCCTTTTCAAATGAATTGTGTTTTATGCTTCATCAGACAAATGGCTGTCTGTGTGTATGGCACAGAATGTGTGAAAGCAAACACCCTGCAACCAGGATGGAACATTATGGAGTGTGGAATATTTTTGCAGCATTCCCTGTGTGATCTCATCATTCTGGTAGGCACAATGGACCAACATAAGTAAGCGTTTATCCTTTGGGATCATGTCCAATCCTACATGCAGTTTGTTTGCCTCAGCACAATGGCATCTACCAGCAGGACACTGCAATGTAGTGTACATGCATGGTTCAAAGAATGCCAGGATGAGCTTATCATACTCTCCTGGCCATCAAACTTCACAGATTTAAACCCAGTCAAAAATTTGTGGGACCATCTTGATAAATTTGACTCGTTCCACATCATTACGAAATATTGTATTCATGATCCATGGAACTAGCATTAATCTAATCTAATCTAATCTGATCTAAGGCTGTTTGTCCCATGGATCCTCAAATGAGAAACCTAGTGAAGTTGTCCATGGCACTTGAGACAGAATGGCTCCACATTCCAGTCGGTACCTTCCAGAACCTCACTGTCTCTCTTTCTTCACATGTCACATAGTAAAAGATGGCTATTCAGGCTTCTGACAGGTGGTCACATTAATGTGACCAAACAGTGTACATATGATGGCAAGAGTTTAATGTGAGTAAGTTGATTCAGTGAAAAAGCCATTGCCAAACACACCATGGGTAACAAAATCTTGATGACAGGTCTTATTATTGAGTACTTCTTATTGTAACAACAGATAGATGGGCCACAAAAAAATAATACTCACAAATTCAAGCTGGATACCAACAATCTGTTAACAGAAATACCACCCTGAACCAACTCCCTGCTATGAGAAACAAAAGCCACAATTCCATGCATTTAATTCTGCTCACCAAATATTACAGGGTACAAAGAATAGCATGGGTACAAGAGCACTGACTATGGATGCTCAAAGCATAGAAAAAAGATTTCTTGGCTGACTAATCGAATCACACACTGACAGAAAGGTATGAGTCTATTAAAACCACATGATATATCATGTCTGTTGACCTTACACTGCTCAGTAAGGTGGTGGAGGTATTCCCATTTACAGGACATTTACACAGATAAAATGGGGTCCCTGATACACTCATTCTCACTGGCAAACAATACAGAAACCTACTATCAATTCATGGGCATTGGCTTGTTTGTCCACAAAACTGCACAGGTGACTTGTATTTATGGCTATGCAGGTCACCTAATCTAATTCCATTGAGCATATTTGGGAAGTCATAGACTGAGAAGTGTCCTCCTTGGTACAAGATCTGATCAATATCCAAGAACTATAGGCACTGGTAGAATGTTCATGCATCAGGCTAGTTTTGCAACACTTTGTGTGTCTTGTTTAGACCATTCCACAATACCTCACCATGATTATGAGAGCTAAAGAAAGTGCTGCAGACTACAAGGCAGATGTCAATACATTTGCTCATGAGCATATATTGACATCTACTACCATCCCAAGCCTCTGCATGAGTAGTAAAGGCATTAAAGAGCACCCACTACTCATCAGAGTGTTACCGCTAAAACAGGAAATAGGGTGCAACAGAAAAGGAGACAAACCACACCAAAAAGCAATTAAAACAGAGTAAGAGAGGGATGAAAGAGTGTGCTCATCAAAGGGGGTAGGGTCACTGGTTCTCTAGACCCAGTATGCAATGGGAGATGACCCAAACCCAGTTCACCCACCCCTCCCCACCTCAGCCAAATGGCTCAAATGGCTCTGAGCACTATGGGACTTAACTTCTGAGGTCATCAGTCCCCTGGAACTTACAACTACTTAAACCTAACTAACCTAAGGACATCACATACACCATCCCCGAGGCAGGATTCGAACCTGCGACCGTAGCGGTCCCGCGGTTCCAGACTGTAGTGCCTATAACCGCTCGGTCACCCCGGCCAGCCTACCTCAGCCACAAAGATATTTTAAAACCATATACAGGGTGAGTCACTAACTATTGCTACCTAGAATAACTGGAAAAGTGTGATAGTAGCAGAAAAGTTTGTGGGACAAATGTCGCATGGGACAATGGGGGTCATAATATGATGGTTTTTTGTTGCTAGCTGGTAGCACGTCAGAGATATGAAGGTCAACTTTGTTTTTTTTTTAAATGGGATGCTATAGTTTGGTACTTATTTTCTGATATCGGCTATAAAGAGAAATCTAATGATGTGTAACAGTAAGGTCTTTGAAGGTCAACAAAGGTCACAAAAGTGGCATGAATGTCCATTTATAGAAGGTGCTCAAAGTGATGACCATTGACATCAATGCAGAGCTGCAATGTTCTTATCATGCATTGAGTGGTATTCCTTATCACTTTGGCACTTATCAAAGCACATGCTCTGACAATTCTCTCTCGTACATCATGCAAATAGTAAATATTCAACGAATATGGTGTATCTATCTAATGTGCCATTGACATGTAAACACCATTCAATGGTTTCACAATACAACACTAATAGGATCAGTAAGACTAGTATCGTCAAATCAAGTGAATGTGAGTGATGTATTCCTTTGAAGAACAAGTCGATATGCTTCTCATTTACGGAGAATGCCAATGAAATTCAGTGAGAGCTAGAGACTTACACACTGAAAGATATTTCTACATCTACATCTACATCTATACTCCGCGAGCCACCTTACGGTGTGTGGCGGAGGGTACTTATTGTACCACTATCTGATCCCCCCTTCCCTGTTCCATTCACGAATTGTGCGTGGGAAGAACGACTGCTTGTAAGTCTCCGTATTTGCTCTAATTTCTCGGATCTTTTCGTTGTGATCATTACGCGAGATATATG
The DNA here is from genome assembly GCF_023864345.2 of Schistocerca serialis cubense. Classification (NCBI taxonomy): domain Eukaryota; kingdom Metazoa; phylum Arthropoda; class Insecta; order Orthoptera; family Acrididae; genus Schistocerca; species Schistocerca serialis. The sequence continues at coordinate 576,119,457 of NC_064640.1, read as the reverse complement.
TGGGCGGTAGTAATATGTTGCCCATCTCTTCCCGGAATGTGCTCTCTCGTAATTTCGATAATAAACCTCTCCGTATTGCGTAACGCCTTTCTTGAAGTGTCCGCCACTGGAGCTTGTTCAGCATCTCCGTAACGCTCTCGCGCTGACTAAATGTCCCCATGACGAATCGCGCTGCTTTTCGCTGGATCATGTCTATCTCTTCTATTAATCCAACCTGGTAAGGGTCCCATACTGATGAGCAATACTCAAGAATCGGGCGAACAAGCGTTTTGTAAGCTACTTCTTTCGTCGATGAGTCACATTTTCTTAGAATTCTTCCTATGAATCTCAACCTGGCGCCTGCTTTTCCCACTATTTGTTTTATGTGATCATTCCACTTCAGATCGCTCCGGATAGTAACTCCTAAGTATTTTACGGTCGTTACCGCTTCCAATGATTTACCACCTATGGCATAATCGTACTGGAATGGATTTCTGCCCCTATGTATGCGCATTATATTACATTTATCTACGTTTAGGGAAAGCTGCCAGCTGTCGCACCATGCATTAATCCTCTGCAGGTCCTCCTGGAGTACGTACGAGTCTTCTGATGTTGCTACTTTCTTGTAGACAACCGTGTCATCTGCAAATAGCCTCACGGAGCTACCGATGTTGTCAACTAAGTCATTTATGTATATTGTAAACAATAAAGGTTCTATCACGCTTCCCTGCGGTACTCCCGAAATTACCTCTACATCTGCAGATTTTGAACCGTTAAGAATGACATGTTGTGTTCTTTCTTCTAGGAAATCCTGAATCCAATCACAAACCTGGTCCGATATTCCGTAAGCTCTCAATATTCTCACCCTACACATTGTACATTTAAATATGTGTATGATAAATTGAGAACAACTGGATCTTTAACGCAGCAGAAACATACCCAGCAAAGGAAAGTTACTAATGAGGAAACGGACGGATGCTACTCGTGCCGCTGTGGTTCGAAATCCTTATTTTAGTTCGCATCACATTGCAAGGGAATCTGGCATGAGCCAGAGTAGTGTTGTTTGTGTTCTGCATCACCATAAATATCATCCTTACCATATCAGTCTCCACAAAGAATTAACTGGTACAGATTGTATGCATCACATTGAATTCTGGCGATTGGCTCAACTTCAGATTCAGAGGGATGACACATTTATTAATTTGATTTTATTTACTGATGAGGCTACATTCATGAACCATATAAATGTTAATTTGCATAACATGCTTTATTGGGCTACTGAAAATCTATGTTGGCTGCAGCAAGTTGCACACCGAAAACTGTGGTCCGTGAATGTATGGTGTGGGATTCTGAAGCACAGAATTATAGGCCACTATTTCATCGAAGGAAATCTTAATAGTTGGAAGTACACCACATTCCTGCATGAAACATTATGTCTGTTACTGGAAGAAATACCTTTAGGAACAAGGAACAGAATGTGGTATCAACACGATGAGTGTCCGGCACATTTTTCACTGATGGCTAGAAATAAGTTGCAGACACAATTCTCAAATCACTGGATTGGATGCGGAGGAGATGTGTCATGACCGGCTCGTTCACCAAACTTAACGTATTTAGATTTTTTCCTTGTGGGGATACGCAAAAGACATTATTTATAAAGATGTTCCAACTACACCTGAAGATATGCAAAAGAGAATTGTCAGAGCACATGTTTCAATAAGTGCTGAGGTGATAAGGATTACCACTCAATGCATGATAAGAACATTGCAGCACTGCATTGATACCAATGGTCATACTTTGAACACCTTCTGTAAATGGACGTTCATGCCACCTTTGTGACCTTTGTTGACCTTCAAAGACCTTATTGTTACACATCACTGGATTTGTCTCGATAGCTGCTATCAGAAAATAAGTACCACACTATAGCATGCCATTTAAAAAAATATAAAGTTGACCTTCATATCTCTGAACCGACCCCACTTAGCAACAAAAAACCAACGTCATATTATGGCCCACATTGTCCCATGCAACTTTTGTCCCGCAAACTTTCCAGCCCCTATCATACTTTCGGAGTTATTCTTGGTGGAAATAGTTAGTGACTCTCTCTGTATATGAAAATAAAAACCATGATCACAGAGGAAACAGAGAACCAGTTCAACCAACCATGAAACTGTGAATTGTCCACCAATACTCGAGGCAGAGAATCTGGAAGACCATGCTTGGCTTGGAGGGCCAGAAGAAGGGGGCATTCCACCAGTGAGCTACTGTCTGTAAGGTTACATGGCGACAATGTGTAAAATAAGACTATGGGTTAGCCTGGTATGACCAATGCAAAGGTGACATAGTGTAGTGGATTCCTTCTGGGAGGAGTAGATAGAAGAGTGCCATTCAACAGCAGGCTCCCCAATAATGCAGAGTTTATCAGAGGAGGCAGTAGGAAATCAGATATCATTCCATTTCTGAGTAAGTAGAGGTCTTATTTGCACCTGCAAATCCACACATGGTCCTAATTTGTGGGGCTCTGGGCACTATGCGACTTAACTTCAGAGGTCATCAGTCTCCTAATTTGTGGCTTGGATGAGAGGGCTGGGGTGAGGGGGGGGGGGGGTTCAAATAGTTCAAATGGCTCTGAGCGCTATGGGACTTAACATCTGAGGTCATCAGTCCCCTAGAACTTAGAACTACTTAAACCTAACTAACCTAAGGACATCAGACACATCCATGCCCGAGGCAGGTCGCGCGGTTCCAGACTGAAGTGCCTAGAACTGCTCGGCCACCAGCGGCCGGTTGAGGGGGGGGGGGGGGGGGGGGAGGATGAAAAAGCGGGGGAGCACATTCCAGGGAGGAGAGGTGAAGATCCTGGCAGAGGGCTGCAAGGCACATTCCAACTGGTAATCCCACCTAAGGTCAGGTATCAGGAGGTCAATGCCCCTTGTACACAAGAAGAATGGGACACATTGAAAGATCAGGGAAATATCAAATGGCGACTGCAAAGGAGACCAAGAAATGGTACCATCTGAACTGAAGAGGTAAGATCCCTGTTTCGGCAAGGAGACTGTCTATGGGCCTAGTCCACAAGGCACCAGTGGCCAGACAAACTCCATGATGATGCATTGGGTCTAACAATTTCAAAGCCAAAAGCACTGCCAAACCATTAACCTGGCAAACATTGTACATTCAGGATGAGGCCAGGACTTGGTAAATACAGAGAAGAGTAGCATGATCCACACCCCAGGAGGTGTGGGCAGGGAAGCAGAGGCATTTATACTTCTGCATGCAACTAGCCTTTAGCTGATTAATATGGGGCAGCCAAGTCAGCTTTTTGTCAAAAAGAAGACCCAAAAAACAGGACTATGAAACAATTTCCAAGTGCTGGGTACCCAAGTAGAGTTCTGGGTCACAATGGACTATGGTATTATGACAGAAATGCATGACCCGCAGCAAGCTTCTGCATGCAACTAGCCTTTAGCCGATTAATATGGGGCAGCCAAGTCAGCTTTTTATCAAAAAGAAGACCCAAAAAACAGGACTGTGAAACAACTTCCAAGTGCTGGGTGCCCAAGTAGATTTCTGGGTCAGGATGGACTATGGTATGATGACAGAAATGCATGACCTGCATTTTTGCAGGAGAGAACTGGAAAACATGGGAAGGGGTCCACACAAAGGCCCCATCAGATGGTGCCATGGAGCCGGTGTTCAGCTGAGGCTACTGACTGGGACCTGTACCAACTACAACTGTCACTGACATACGGCAGAGGGGTGAGCAGCAGCTGGACAGAGGTCACTAGCCCATTGATGGTGATGAGGAAGAGTGTGATGCTCAGGAGAAACCCCAGTAGGATGCCACTCTCTTGGACTTGTGGAGAGCTGAGTGAAGTACCAACACCATTCTGGAACAATCGATGGGATAGACAATGATTAATAAAAATCAGAAGGGAGCCTCAAAATCCCCAGTCATGGGGTAAGTACACTGTGATGGCACCAAGCACTGTTGTATGCCTTATATCGGTCAAAAAAGACTGCACTGAGGTGTTGACATTTAGAAAATGCCTGTTGGATTGTTCTTTCCAACTGGTCAGCCTGTTAGATTGCTGTTTCCAACTGGTCAGAAGTGTTGGTTGTGGAGTGTCTCTCCCATGAGTTACACTGGTAGGAAGGCAAAATGCCCATTATAATCTGCAGGTAACCATCCTTACAAGCAATCTGCAAACCACATTAGTGAGGCAAATCGGTCAGCAGCTGTCAAGAGAGATGTTGGGTTTTTGCCTGGCTTAAGAATACAGACAACGATGCTATCTCACCACTGACAAGGGAAGACACTGTTGAGCCAAATACAGTTGAAGACCATGGAGGAGATGAAGCCACTGAGTAATATTCAGGTACTGAATCATATAAATATGAATAGAATCAGAGCCGGGGGTTGCACCATGGGAAGAGGAAAGAGTCCAATGTAGTTCCCAGTCGGCGAAAAGTTCATTATATGATTCTACTTGGTGTTGGGTAAAAAATAGGGGGATGCCTTCTACTTGCCATTTCTGCATTACAAAGGTACCTGGATAATAAGAGAGCACTGATGCTGCCACAAAGTGGGTCACAAGGTGTTCAGCAGGAACAAATACTTTGGTATAAAGACCACCCTGAAGGGCAAGACCTGGAACAGTGGCTGACTGTTGGCAGCCCAGAAGACTATGCAACTAGGCCCTCACCTGGGATGAAGAGGCATATGTTCACAGGAAGGACATGTAGCTCTCACAGCATTCCTTCTTACTGTGTTCAATTAGATAATGAGCCTTAGCATGAAGTCACTTAAAGGTGATAAGGTCTATGAAGGATGTAGCTTGAAACACTGCAGGGCTGTTTGGTGATCCTGAACAGCTACTGCAATCTCTTCTGGTCTACCAGAGCACTGGCTGGCAATGCAGGAGATCTGCAGAAAGGGGAATAGGAGTTCCAATGATGTAGGTGATCAAGTTGGAGACATCTTGTACACCCTCATCAACACAATGATAGAGAGGGGGCAAAGGTAACAGCAGAGGCATATTGGCTCTGCAAAAAACCCAGTATAGTAGTCATTCCATCTGGCAGTGGCAAGAAACTGGCAGTGGCAAAAAAAAAAGAGGACAGGATCACTGGAAAGTGGTCACTGTCATGAAGATCATCTTCTACTGAACAATGCAGTGAAACAAGACTGGGGGAAGAGATCATCAGATCAATAGTTGAAAAGGTGCTATTGGGGGAAGAGATCATTAGATCGATAGCTGAAAAAGTGCTATTGAGGGCACCGAAGTCGGTAGGAGTACCATAATTGAGGGGACACAGATCCTCGTTGGTGAGAAGCTGGTACAGTAGAAGGCCCCTATCAAATGAAGTGGTAACCCCTGCAGGGGATGGTGCACATTGAAATCCCCAAGCAGGAGAAAAAGAGCGCGGGGGGGGGGGGGGGGGGGGATAGTTGGGTTAAGGTGGTCAAACTCAAGATAAGTAAGTGGCCTGCCTGGAGGTATGTAAACATTGCAAATGATGATCTCTGAGATCATTTGCACTTGCAGCAGTATTGCTTGCAACATGGTATGAAAGGGAGTCCAGTCACTGACAACATCAGTGCAAACCAATGTACAGATTCTTCCAGATGATCTCTCAAAGCCAGCACAGTTCTGACAAAATACAGCATAACTACAGAGCATTGACACAGTTCCTCTGAATGATCATGTTATGGATGTCCAGGTTAGGGGTGAAAGGGCCAGAAGGACTTGTCACGCCCCAGGATCACTACCTGTCACAAATGGTGGTGGAACCAAATCAGTGAGCACTGGTTCCGAATCCGGCAGTGTGGAAGGATCTGGCATCACTCAGGTCACCAGAGTAACCTTGCGCCAATTCCTGCTCCTGCTCCTCCTCCTCCTTGTTCTTCTTCTTCTTCTTCTTCTTCTTCTTCTTCTTCTTCTCCTCTGCCTCCTGCCCCTCTTTCACAGCATTTAGTGGCCAGGATTCTTGTGAAGGCTTATCTGCAATGAGTGTGGGGACAGATTAATAAGTAGGCATTCCTGGAACCCAAAGGTCATGGTTCCTTCAGCCATGAGCTGGTGTTGGGAACCTTATCTTTGGGTTTCCAGGGAGAGGAGGAACCTACTCCTCTGGCCAGGTGCAGGAAGTAATTCCCAAAGCAACAAGAGAGGAGGGTGGTGGGAGAACTGGTCTAAAAAAAAAAAGGGGGCAGTGGGCATGATGGCTGTGCTTTCATATAATTGGACATCATATCAACAGGATGTAGGCACTCATATTTCTTACATGCAGTATAAGTCAGGTGATCAATAGATTTATATTCCTGTATTTTATTTTCTTTCTTGAAGACTGAGCAAACTGTTGAACATGGAGGATGGTGTTCCATACAATTAACACACAAGGGGTCTTCTTCACAAACTTGACCCTCATGGAGTGTATCTGCTGTTACCACATTTTGAGTTCACTGTGCAGTGCGATGACATATGATCAAAGAGCAGGTATTAGGTATTGGAAGCACCTCATGGATGGTGGGACATACAGTTTCACTTCATACTTGTACACTGTGACTAACTCCTCCTGGGAGGACATTTCATTCAAAGGCTAAGATAAAGGTGTTTGTTTCTACTCTGTTATCCTTGGGACCTTTTTGAATGCATCAGACATAATGTACGCCTCGTCACTCAAGATTAGCCCCTAGCTGTTTGGAGTATAAGGTCTCGGTGGAAGAAGACTCCTCGGACCATATTCAAAGTATTGTGTGAGAAAATTGTTATTGTTATGTCACTCAGATGTTCATGTGACTGATGGGTTGTAGGTTGTGGACAAGAAGAGGCTTTAATAACTAGGGATCCACTGCAAATTTTTCATAATGATTCAACTTCTCCAAATTTATCTTCAATATGTTACTCGAAAAATAAGGGCTTTGTCACACAAAAAGTGACCACATTGGTTCATTTACATACTGGGTACCAAATAAATTGTTTCACTTCTAGGTATCTGGCTTGTCCCTCTTTCCACAGGGGTAGCAATGGTAAGAAAACCAGTTGGGTTGTAACAGTCCACATTGAAGTTTTGAGTCCTGCCTAAGGAGACAGGCAGATCAGAATGGCCATTGTTCTGGAGTAATTTGATGCAGAAGTGATTTCTGGCATTCCCCAAAGTAGAATTATAGGTCCTCTGTTGTTACTTATCTATATTAAAGATTTAGGAGACAATCTGAGCAGCTGTCTTAGGTTGCTGTCATTCATCATCAAAAGTCATCAGAAGATAGAAAGTTGCAAAAGAATTTAGAAAAGGTATCTGTATGGTGCAAAAATTGGCAATGGCCCCTAAATAATGAAAAGTGGTGCCTACACTAAGCAGTGTAGGCACCACTTAGTAAATCTGTTACATTTTCTAAGTGTTATGCCAATAAAACACAGTCTTTGGTTTGCCTTCCCCAAAACATTTCCTATGGGTTCGTTCCACTTTAAGTTATTTGTAATTGTAATTCCTAGGTATTTAATTGAATTAACAGCTTTTAAATTCGACTGATTAATCATGTAAGTGAAGTTTAATGGATTCTTTTTACCACTCATATGGATGACTTCACACTTTTCATTATTTAGGGTCCGTCCTCTTTTGGAGTACTGCTGCATGGTCTGGGATGCTTACCAGATAGAATTAATGGAGTACATAGAGAAAGTTTAAAGAAGAGCAGCATGCTTTGTATTATAGTGAAATAGGGAAGAGAGTGTCACTGACATGATACAGGATTTGGGGCAAATCTCATTAAAACAAGGGTGTTTCTCATTATGGTGGAATCTCCTCATGAAATTTCAATCACTGGCTTTCTCCTCCAAATATGAAAATATTTTGTTGACACCAACCTACACAGGGAGAATGATCATCATAATAAAATCAGAGCTCCCATGGAAAGATATAGGTCTTTGTTTTTTCCGCACACTTTTTGAAAGAATTATTGTGAAGGAGGTTCAATGAACCCTTAACCAGGAATTTAAGTGTGATCTGCAGAGTATCCATGTAGATGTAGATGTAGATGCCACCTACTGAAGTCAAGCACACTCTCCATGAATGCCACCCAACTGCAGCCATGGCCATTTGGTACTATGGCCATTGTTGGGAGTCCTGATGCCCCAGGAAGATGGGGCTCTACACCTTGGCCTGTGTGGGGAGCTATCAGGTCAGGCATTAGGAATGTGACCCCTACGTTATGAGGGGGATCAAACAAAAGGGTACATAATGACCCCATCATGTTGGATCAGCTACTGTGTTGGCTATGGAGTGCTAATAAGAACCTACACAGGTACTACGTACAGATTATCTTTAATACTGCAAGAAGTATAAGCTACTTAAGGTGTTCTTCCCCTGTCAGTCCACACTACCGAAAAATTTGGAAAATGAAGATCAAACCCAGAAGGGGGCCACTAATTACTTCAGTCAAAATGTGGTGAATGAAAGAATATTCCAAGGAAGGAAGGCATAATCTATGTAATAGATGTAATAGCCAGGTCGACATCAAAGGCTGCTACCACGAGAAAGAGCAAGAGATGAGAGACTGCAGCACAGAAACAAAAGGAGGTGCTCAATAGCTTGAGGCCCTGTGCTCACCCAGCATATACTTATGAAAGAGTCTATATTTTGTAAGTACATAAATTTGCATCATCAGTCTAGTTTCTTTCACCTCAGATCTCATACATGAAAACAGAACACAATATGTCTGCGATAAACTGCTCGTCCATTTCCAGTGAGTCGACTGATTCTGACGAAATTTGTCACAAAATAAGAACACTGTCTGAGGTGGAAAAACAGTCCCATACCAATATGCCACAATACACAGTTATTATCTTGTACTTTTGTGACCTATTTTTGTGGTTGATGGTGGCAGTGGTAAGAGGAGGGGGGAGGGGGGGGGGGCAAGTATGCTTTTTTCCCAAATCTTGAACTATGTATGCCTACTTACCACACATTGTCATCTATGTGACTGATGGAAGTACAGTTGATTAGTATCATGTTCATTAAATTTCAAAACTTTGTTTCTAATGTTAAAAAAATTCTTCACAACTTAAAATGTATGAACTGGATAATTGGAAAGCATTGAAGTGACAGCAACTGCTCTGAAAATCCAGTTTATGTGAAATTTTGTTGCCCCTTCCATATACAGAAAGTATGGGGGTCAAGACTAGTACTCACAAACATAACAACATTTGATAGTAAAGGAACCAAACTATTCCAATAAAGGAAATATGTTATGTCTGCACACACACACACACACACACACACACACACACACACACACACACACACACACACACAGAGAGAGAGAGAGAGAGAGAGATATCCCTGTGCCTTTATGTGGTGCTGAGGGGACACACAGTGTTTGGAATGTGAAGTGGTGTGGATTGGGGTGAGGTGGACCGAGGGAGAGAGAAGCAGGAGGCAGAGAGAGGGACTGGGGCATGTAGGTAGCAGCTCAAAAAGAGGCTGCTGTTTTGCTGGCTAGGTATGTGGGAGGAAGAGGCGGCATGTGCAGGGGCTAGACACATGATGCATGTGTGTCAGTGCCAGTGGGGAGCAGTGCAAGATGAAAGCGGCATGGAGATGTGAATTGGGAGGGATTGGTAGGGCAGAGGAAGAGGAAACTGTTGGGTGGAGAGTGTGGGGACAGTGGGTTAATGAACACTGAGGTCAGGAGGTGAAATCTTTGTAGCTCAGAAAAGCTGGTGGTGGAGGGAAGGATCCAGATGGTCCAGGCTGTGAAGTAGCAATTGGAATTGAGCACCACTAACCATCAACACCCATCCTACACACAGTGAACTCTCTTGTCAGCACCTCATAGCGCCCAGACCTTGTCTAGCTGACCTTTCCAATTTACAACATATCCTCCAAAACTCCCTCTCAACATTCCCCAAAACACTGTTATTAACCTTTCCACCAAAAATCTCAATTCCACAGAAGTTTCAGTCCAATCTAAAGACCTCATCTTGAGCCCACCATACTAGACTTGTCAATTCCTACAGTGAAAACAGTTTTTTTGTCACCAGTCCCTTTAACGAAAGCCAACCTAATCCCAACACTGAACCTTGAGTCTCCCAGTACATACCACCATCCAACCAGAACCCTCCCCCTTCCTACCTAACTAACCCCTGTTCACCTTCCTTGAATTCCTTATCTTCAACTTGGTCTCACCATTCTTACACAGGTCCCTTCCTAAGAACACTAACCTTTCAGCAGAAGAAAGGGCAGCCATATAAAACCTCAAAACAGATCCTGACTTAATCATCCTACCTGCAAACAAAGGCTCTAGTCACTTCATGATGAATCACAGTGACTACCTGACAGCAGGCTTCTGCCAACCATTGGACTCCTCCATCTAAAAGCTCTGCCATAGTGATCCTATTCCCGAAGTCCAACAAAGCCTCCAAGCCCTAAAAAAAACCTTAGGTCCATCCCACAACCTATCCCTCGAGTCCATCTCCCTCTTCGCCCCAATGACACCCCAAAACACTCACCTTCTACATGCTCCCCAAAATCCATAAAATCAACAACACTGGATGCCCCACTATAGCTGGTTACTATGCTCCTTTACTGAAAGAATTTTCACCAATGTTGACCAATATCCCCAACCAACTGCCCAAAACCTAGTTTCTCACATAAAAGATACTAATCATTTCCTCCATGGACTCTCCACCATCCCAACCCCTTTACCTCCTGGATCCCCACTCATCACTGTTGATGCCACTTCCATATACATCACAAATCCCTCATACCCATGGACTTGCCACTATTTAACACAACCTCTCAGAACATCTATCAGACACCAAACCTACTACTTCATTCTTAAAACATTAGCAACTATACCCTGACAACAATTACTTCTCCTTTGAGAGGAAGATATGAGGTTCATTGAAATGAAACCTGGTCAGTGCGTCTACCTTTACCTTACATGTAAGGTGGCACCACGTAACTGCAGGTATGGTGGTGCCATCAATTGGTAGAGAGACTGTCACGTGCACACCATTTGATGTTGCATAGCGTCAGTGTGGTTTCACACCGAAGAGAAGGTGGTCACACAAGTTATCATCCCCTACTGAAAATGCAGGCAAGTAAGCAGGAACAACAAGGAGTGGTTTGATGTTCGGTGATGGTGGGAGTTGGAAGCCGTTAAATGTATTGACAGATGAAGGCTGTTTATGATGAGTACAGTCTGAGACGTTCAAGTGTTGTGAAGTGGCACAAACAATTCATTGAGGGGTGCAAGTCACTGGAAGATGATGCTCATCCTGGATGGGCTCATCATGTCATCACACCGAAAATAGTTGCAGAAGTGAATGCTTTAGTCTTGGACAACCACAAAATCACTGTGGACAAGATCCATCGGTTACTGGGCTTTAGTGTGGGCACCACCCACTCCATAATGCATCAATACTTGAACTTATGACCCATCAGCTGACTGCTGAACAGTGCAATACTCAAATGGCGCTGTCTTTGAGTCATCTGAAATGTTATCATGAGGAGGAATGCAGCTTTCTGTCACGTATTGTCACAGGTGACAAAACATGGTGTCACCATTTTGAACCGGAAGTGTGTGACTGGGTCCAGGCTTGAATCAGACAGCAGCCTACTAGCTTCTTCAAGGATGGAATTGACCAGGTATTGTCGCAATGGGATAAATGCGCCAACAGTTTTGGTGACTATTTTTGAGTATGTGTACTGTGTATAACTACATTTCTGAGTTAATAAAATTGTTACCGTTACTGTACGCTAGCGACCGGGTTTCATTTGGATGCCCCTTATACATACACAAAGCCTCAGCAGACATGAGCACCCACATGTCATCCTCCTGTGCCAACCCCTTTATGGGTCAGCTAGTGGAAACCTTCCTAGCCTCCCAAAACCCCTTGATGATTCAGGTCCACTGACAATATCTTCATGATCTGGACTCAGTGTCAAGACAACATATTCTCATTCCTTCAAAACCACGCCACCTTTTCTCACATCTGCTTCACTGATTCCCTCACAACACAAAATGTCAACTTTCTTGACATTGACCTCCAATGCTCTGATGGCTCTGTCCCATCTCTGTCCATATTAAACCCACTGACTATTCCGAGAGCTGTCATCCCTTCCACATAAAAAAAATCTCTCCTTTTCAGCTTTGCCACCCATGGATGGCATATCTGCAGTGAGAAGAATCATCTTGCTCGTTACTCTGAAGTCTCAGGAGGGCCTTCACAGATAGGCACTACCCCCAAACCTAGTCTGCAAACAGATGTCCTGTGCCATATCCACACACACTTCTAATCCTCCCACCATCATCAAGAAACAGCTACAAGGGATCACACTCCCTCATCACCCAGTATCACCCTGGACTGGTACAAATAACCTACACAGGATCCTGGTCCATTCATATACCACTCTCACACCCAACCCCTTGCCACATGGATCATATCCCTGTGGAAGACCCAAGTGCAAGACCTGCCCAATCCTCCAACCCAGCATTTCCTACTCCAGACTTGTCACAGGCTTATCCTCCACATCAGAGGCAGGACCATCTGATAAAACAACCAAGTCATATACAAACTCTGCTGCAATCACTACACAACTTTTTATGCCAACCAACTAGCTGTCTGTTAGACTGTGCCACACTGTGACCCAGAACAAAGCTGACCACCCAGTGACATGAAGATTAGCACAACATGCTTGATTTCAATGGCTGCTTTGCAACCTGGGTCATCTGGATCCTGCTCTCCCGCACCAGCTTTTCTGAACTACACAGATGGGAGGTATCCTTGGAACACAGCCTTTACTCCCGTAACCCTCCTTGCCTCAAACTCCATTCACCCAATGTCCCAACACACTCTACCCAACATTTCCCCCTTCCTGTGTCCTCCACTTCCCCATGTAACTTTCATCTTGTGCCACTCCCCACTGGCTATGACTCGACTCACACGCATCACATGCCTAGCCCATGAACCTATCATCCCCCCTCCTCAAGCCGGCCCGTGTGGCCGAGTGGTTCTAGGCACTTCAGTCTGGAACTGCGTGACTGCTATGGTTGCAGGTTTGAATCCTGCCTCAGACATGGATGTGTGTGATGTCCTTAGGTTAGTTAGGTTTAAGTAGTTCTAAGTTCTAGGGGACTGATGATCTCAGATGTTAAGTCCCATAGTGCTCAGAGCCATTTGAACCATTTTGAACCCCCTCCTCACCTTACTTGCCAGCAAACTGGCTCCCTCCCTCGAAGCTGCTAACTACCTCCTCCTCCCCCCCACCCCACCCCTCAAACCCTTCTTCCTGTCTCCCCCCCCCCCCCTCTCTCTCTCTCACCCCCCCTCCAATCCTGCCTGCTCAATACAACCTCACTTCATCCTAGTCCAGCTGTAGAACTGCAATCCTGGCATCATGCATCCAGCTAACACCATGTAGGGGCCTGCAAGTGTATGTGCATGCATGTGAATTTGTGCTCTAGCTCAAGAAAGGACTCATTCTGAGAGCTAGTAAATTTTCTTTCTTTTTGAGTGTACCCATTGTTGGCCCAATGTTTCTGTTTTCTAGTGAGTGGTCTCTTTTACTCCTAATGCATGATACTTGATTCACTCATTGAGTGTTTATAGCATTTTCCCATATTCTTGATAAAGGTGCATGTATGTTATATAATGAACATGAAGTACAACAGCAATAATCATGTAACAAACCAAAACAATATAATTACAACAAAAATAATTAAAATGTATATTGATTCTATATGCAAGCATGTGATGACTCTTTACCATCTTCAATGATACAAAGTCTGAGGGCTCAGGGTGTATGTAGAGCAATAGAAACCTGGAATCTATCAAATGCTGTATTTTCATTCCTATACCATGATATTCAGCCCACTGTCGACATATCTGAAACTGAAAAATAAGAAATACACAACATCAGTAAAGCTATAAAAGATAACATCAAATAACTTGAACGGATAAGATGTATTTCAGTAATTTTATTACCTCTCTCTTCTCAATCAAAGTATCAAGTATAAATTCTGGATTTCTTTCAGATAACCTGCAGACATCATGCCATGTTTTCATATCACTATTTTGGAAGCATCTGAGAACCTGAAAATATGATTAAAAACTGAAAGACTATGCATTTTTTAAAAACCTTAATTTATTTTCTACTTGTAAAATGAAAGGAAGTCTACTACACTTTTTGATAACATATACATCAGAAATTATTCAGTACGATTAGACCTTGGTGACCAGCCAAGCACTAAATAATTAACTTCAGAACTGCAAATTTAACAAGCAATATGACATTCTTTTGAAAAAATTATGTTGAATACTGTTTAAAAAAGGTTCACCATTTGTCAAGAATTTAAAAATAAATTGACGAAAGAGTTCACATGTGGACAGCTGGCTGTTAGTGTCCAGAGGGCACTAACACTCGTGGACAGCCGGCTGTTAGTGTCCAGCGGGCACGAACACTCAGCTGTTCACCTGTGAACTCTTTCATCATGAAGCATGCCAGGAGCAATTGAAGAATCACATAAAAATAAATTGTTTCTAGAAAGATCACTGTGGCAAACTCATAGCAAGAACAGGAATAAGTACTGCTACTGAGCTAATTTTGGTAACTTTTGTTTCTGATGTACTGTGAATTGAACCAACAAGAGTAAAAAAAAAAAAAAAAAAAAAAAAAAAAGAGAGAGACCAATAATTCCATTTATTCCATAAAAATTTTAGTTTTCACCAACATTTATTTCATTCAGTCATATCTCAGATATTTCTAAATTTTTGAATATTTAAAGTGAGTAGTCTGTATGAAACAAAACAAGTCATTTCTCTTTCCCTCTTGTAGGTATATTTTTAATGCCATTCATATTTGTCTACCATAAGCAACTCTTGTTTCATGTAACATTTTACTATCATGGGATTCAGTCTTCAGTTACATTATAGAGATGAAAATCCTATTCTGTTGCTGAAACATTATAAGTATTCCCTAAACATTGCAATTTGTTGACATTTAAATGTGGCTCTTCCATTTCAGTGGATTATGCTGAGTATCAATTAATTATCCTTTGCCAGTCCTAATTCGTGACACTGGCATCTCTGAGCAGATCCATTAACAGTCCATTACAAGTATATTGGGATTTGTCTGTCTGACTTTATATTCCTGTCACTACTAGCACATTTTGTTCAAACTTCTCCTACAAATGCATAACACACGTACATCTTCATTACAATATTGCTTGTTTTTGTGCTTTGAAACAGTTGTCTAAAATTGTCTTTCATTGAATATGGTACTACAAAATACCTGAAAGATAACATGTGACTTCAAAACTCTATGATTTTCCTTTAAATAGGAACTTTCTTGAGACACTGAAAACATTGCAAGTACCGAATACACAATGGGTGGGACAACTGGAAACTGTGTAGATATACTTATTATAGTTAATGATTATGTTATTTGTAGCTTGTCAAATAAATGGATCAAGCAATTCCCTAATAACCAAAATCAAATGGTTCACCTTGCAAAATATTGAATATAGCCACACATTTATACATTACAAAAGAGGGTAGAATTAATGCTTGTGTGACCCAGCATTCATTGCTTTAAGATTCCTTTTCCTCCTTAACACTGGTGACTACAGCTTGAAAGCGAGTGCTGCTGATAAGCAATTCTGTTTCAAGAGGGAACCAGTGGATCATGACAGTGGTAAGTAAACTGAGTTGTCGATAAAATTGGTAGTGATATCTAGAACTAATTAGACTGACTGAATAGTCACAATCATCAGAATAACAACATAGATAATTCCATTGCATGCAGCACTGATGCAACTGGAAATGGATTGGAATGTAATTATTAAGTATAAGGCATAAAAATAATTAAATGCAAATTTAAAAAAAAAAAAAAAACAACACACAAACATGAAAGACTAGTTAATTAATTGTATAAATAGATATAACTAACATGGAGAAACACAAGAACACTCCAAGTTGACAGAGTCTGTGGTTGCATTTTGATGTAGGATACTCCAAGAATATGTTTAAAAATTCCATTTCTATAACACTCTGACATGAAGACAGTTAAATAATTTACAAGTAAAAAGTAGTATAAGGTGCAAACTCAAACATAAATTCACTCTTTCCCACTTACACACACAGCCAGATGGACAATAACTATGATCCCTACATAAAACCAAATTGTAAACTTGGTCCTTTGTTGCTGTTGAAATTCAAACTGCTTAAAAGGTTAATAGTTAAAACAAGAACTTAGGAAGTTACAGCATGCAGCTCAATAAGAGGTACAAGGTGAAGGTAAAACAGGTAAAATCTGTAGTGCAAGCCTGCGACCGGCCTATTGGCTTGAATGCAAGCAAAGTACAACCCTTCTTCACTGTGGCACTAAGAGGATGAGGAGGAGGGTGACAGGTCTGCCCCAAGCTACCTTTTACTTACTGGAGTTCGCCTTTGATAGAAGACAAAGTGGATCTGGGGCCATCCTGGAGGAACTGGAATGAGGAAAAATCCCCATTTCTATGCCAGATTGAACCTGTGACTTCTAGGGCTGGAGTCTTGTGCTGTACCTGCTAGAGCATCAAGGCTACCAATAAAAGGAAAAAGTACTACACACCACTGCAGCAAGGACAGTAAACTAGCTTAAGTAAATGTACCTTAAGTATATGTCCAGGGAAAATAAACTATAGCCAAAAGAATCACCCTGCTTTGACACATCCATGAATATTGCTATGCATGATTTTTGGATCTTAATATGACCTTTTGCAGCAAGCAAGCAACATCCTGATGCAGTATTCATTGAGTGGAACAAATAAAGTGCTGAACCTTTTCTTCTCACCATGACCTGCAAAGCTCTAAAAAGGTAGTTTCTTCAAAACAATTAGCTTAGAAGAATTTTAATTTTTTTTAATTCCCATTTATATTTTTCTTTGCATCAAAGGGATGTCTTTTGGTAAGGTCATATTTACAAATGCAATATCCTCCACATTAGATGATGAAACATTTTACAGAAATATATGTCTGCTGCTACATAATTTCATTGATAATTTAAAATTTTAGCAAACATACATTTAAAATGTATACAGAAGTACAACTTCTCTTGTAATTTGGCAAATGAAAAGTTACTCTAGAGTTTTTCTGCAATAAGAGCAACAGTCACCTGGTACCACTGACTGTGTATCAGATTTTTCCCACACCACAAACCAATAGGGCATGCTGTGCACCAAACCAAAATTATCTTTTTGTCATGTGGTACCAGTGAAAATCAGTCTCATGTTAAGGCAAGGAACAGTTTTGAATATTGATGATCCTCAAACAAAGATGTCACCAGGTGACAGTGACCAGGAGACATTGTCGGGTATGGGGTTTTGTCCTGTGAGCATCAGTAGCCAGCTGGAATCCCCTCACTGTGGATAGTGTTTATTGTTTCACATATTTGGCTCTAGCTTATCTGTAAATTGTACCCCCAAAATATAGCAGTGTTTCCACAAAAGCTTTATAAAATGATCAGACAAAACAAGTCCACACCCAAAGATTTGTGACAAAAGCACTTCAAGATGTATAGTGAATTAAGAGACCTTATCTTCTTATCCTTTAATGTAATCACCAAAAAATCTGCTGCAAATCTAAAATCAATATATTCAGTTAACTCACTCAGCTTCCTAAACATGAGCTACAACTGGGTAGTGGTTGTCAGCACTTTAAGAGTGACAAAAAGCTGAAAAGAATGCCTGCTAATAAGGAGAACTGCACAGGTCCTTACTGTGGACACTATACTACTGACTTCAACAGTGAGGACAGTTTCACTTAAATAACTTTCCTTAGGGTGTGTGTGAGTCTCCTCATCTAAGTTGATAGGCTTCTCTGTGGCACACACAGGATTTCCGCACAGTAGTTTAAATGGTTTATTTTGCTACTTATTCACAAATATTGTTGAAAATATCTAGTTTAAGTTGTTTTCAGTGTTCTGTGTAGGGAGCTCAACATCAAGGTCATCAGTGAGGTAAAGGTACAGTAAAGTTCCACGTTTTACACCTACACAGGACAATGAGGCTCGATCAACCAACGTGTCATCCTTTGGCAATGGCATCACTGGATGGAGTATAGAGGGGCATGTGACCAGGACACCACTCGTCCAGTCACTGTCGGACTTCTTGACCTTGGGACCACTACTAACCAGTGGAGAAGCTTCTCAGTTGGCCTCATGAGACTGAGTGCACTTCGTAACAACTCTCCCACTATGGAAAATTCCCTGGCAGTATCATAAACCAAAGCTGGATCCACTACCTGGCAGTTAGTCACACTGACCACTCAACTACAGAGGCACACAAGGTCATTAGTGCCCTTACTAAACTAACTGGAGATGAATCAGGGTGAAATGTTGAAAATTACATACCAAAAGGTAAACTATAAGACTCATCCACATGCCTCCATTTTTACTCACTCACACTCACACTTTCACATAGAAGAACAAAATACATAAAACTCAATCTTTTTGAAAAATCCATAATTAAAATAATGTAACAGTGCTACAGTCATAGCTAAAATAATGTAACAGTGCTACAACTCTGAACATAATACTTGGATACATACCGCAGGATCTGGCCACTAATGCGTTACACATCAAATATTCTGCCAATGGCATCTGCACGGGCAGATGACTTGCGCACACAGCATGGCATCTGCTGCACCATCTACTGGAGCCCTCCTCTCCAGAAGGACAGTGCAGCAAGTACTCGCTCTCATATTGTGTTCATACTTATTGTCAGCAACTGATTGTATCAGTACCTGGACTGTTTTCTTTCTATGTTTGTGTCTACATTCTCAACAGTTGTTCACTGTTTGCAGAAGAAGAAGAATCTTTGGCTCATTGTGGCCATGCTGCTGTTTGTGTCTTACAGTACAATACAAATGGTGATGAGTTTGGTGTTCACTTCCGTGTGCCCAATCTATTTGGTTCTTCCTTCAGTTCTTCTGACTATGGAGGCAGTGCTCCAATCTCTCCTCAAACAGCGGGGTGTCTTACTGTTGCTATTATGAACTTGTCAGTGACACTGACTATGCAAGCTTCAATGTTGTTGGCATACCTGCCACCCTTTTTCCCATATGATGATGTGGCTGAACCCTGGGAGGTTTACAAAAAGTGGCTTCAGCAACAGTTCCTTGCTTTTAATGTCACTGTTGCAAACATGTGTAAGATTTTGTTCCTTCCTTGAATTTCTCCTCGGATCTACAAGTTGTGCCAGTTAGCCCTGCTCCACGTACCTGTGTTGCTTTCATTCAATTACATGTGTAAGTCCTCGAAGTAGTTGTGAAATTATCACTGTAAACCCATGCATATCATTGTAGGATGTGTAGAGTTCTATTGCTGTCATAAAATGCACCACCAGACCTACCAGGCTTGGGCAGCTGAACTCCACAGCCTCAGTCACAAATGTCAGTTTGTTATGGATGCTCGTCATGATCCCCATGCTGATTCTATTGTCTGTGATGCCAGTATTCAGTTGTGTCCTGGCAAGGAGGTGTGTCAATGTCGCATACTATTTCACAGAACATGTCGGGGCTGCATGCTCTAAGCGCTGGGCGACTTGCGACAATTGTACAAAAAAAGGACATTGAGCATCTGTGTGTCATCCCCATCTCTCCCTAAGTGCTGGGCGACTTGCAACAGCTGTAGGAAAACATTACATATAGCATCTGGGTGTTGGTCCCAGCCCCCTCCTGTGGACATGGACATGGATGTTAATCATGTGTTTCCAGTGCTTACAGATCATAAAAAACAGCTTAGTGAAGTGCCAGTTATGGAAAAGGTGCTCAGACTACAAGTGGATGTGAGAGCAGCTGTGACTTTACCGAACTCACAAACTTGTGTGGATTTGGGATCTCTGGCATTGTCTCCAGTTAGTAATGTTTGGTTAAGTTACAACAAGCTGCATATTCCAGTTTTAGGGCAATTTACAGCTTCCACTATGTATGAATCTGTGGTTTTTTCCTTGACTTTTCTGGTTGTGAATAATGCTGCTGTTACAAATCTGTTCAAGTTGGATGCTTCCAATGCATTTGGCTTTTCCAGTTCGGATATGGTGCACATTGTTTTTGACCAGGTGCCTTACCAGCAGTTAGATTTTCTATGTTCTGGGTTTTTGTTTCTTTTCTAATGTGGGTTAGGTTGTGCCATTAACTTTTTGGCCCCCATTACCCTGAAACCTATGGTGTGGCTGTGCTTTTTCCATGTGTGCCTTATTCCAATGGCTTTCATTGATCAAGTGAAATCAAAATTGGACAGGCTAACATCACTGGGGTAATACAGTCTATTACATTTACCTTCTGCATGATTGTTAAAAAACTGACTGGTCAACTTCACCTCTGCAGTGACTTTAAAGCTTAAGTCAATGCCCAGTCTATCCCTGTCACAAACCCTTTGTCCTGTCTGGATGAGTTATTGGCTAAACTCACCAAGGAGGCAGCTTTTCTCCAAAACTGATTTATCCGGAGCCTATTTAAAGTTTGCATTGGATGAGGATTCTAACCAGCTCCTTGTGACTAACATGCCCTTTGGGTTGTACCAGTACCAGCGCTTCCAGTTTGGGTGGCCAGCATCCCGGCAGCTGTTGAGCATCTTTTTAGACCAACTGATGATGTCTGTTCTGGAGTGCATCAAATATCTTGATGACACCCATGGGTGGGTGCATCCATGGAAGGCCATTTGTGTAACTTATGCACCTTTCTCACTATCTTTCTTACTGTAGAGTTGAAATGCATCATGCTCAAGTCACACTTTTTTCAGCCGTCTAGAGTGTATTTGGGGTTTGTGGTCACAGCTCTGCTGAGCCCTACACATTTCAAAGAACTCGAAGCATTTTTAAATACAACTGCTTATTATCATTAATTTATTCCATGTGTGGCCATGTTGGCCATCTCCTCCACAAGTTTCTCCACAAGAATGTTACTTTTCAGTTGACGCCAGCCTGTGAGCACACATTCATGCTTTTGAAATATAAATTACATTCTGCTCCTTGTTTGGCTACCATCTGGTTTTTGGTTACAGATGCCTCTCAGTATGGTATGGACTCACACATCAATATGAGAATGGTTCCAAAGGTCCAATACCTTACACATCAAAAACAGTTAGCTTGGCTCAGCAGCACTACTCCCAAGTTGAAAAGAAAGTACTCACTATCATCTATGCCCTCAAAAAATTTCATGTGTTCTTGTGTGGGTCTAAGTTCCACCTCATTACTAGCCACAAGCCTTTGGTTTCATTGTTTAATCCTTTCGCTTCTTTGCCTGACAAAGCAGCACATTGCTTCCAGTTTTGGGCCTTGTTTCTGTCCTACTACAACTATGAAATACATTTTTGGGCTACCAGCAACATGTCAACACCGCATTGATGTACTACCATGGTCCCTGATAGGGCCAGATCCTACTCTTGATCAGGATGAACTCCTTTGTTTTTACTTAGACGTTGAGGGGCAACATACAGGCTCCCAGATCGCAGCTGTTGTTGCTGTCAATCTATTTTTGTGTCAAGCTGTTCACCTCATTCAGCACGGTTGGCTCAGCAGACTTCCGATCCCTTGTATAACTTCTTTGTCCTCCATCATCAACTTTTAGTATTTTATGGTGTTGTTCTCTTAGCTATGGATGGGCTGTTGCCTAGTGTTGTGATCCAGGCCACCCTATGGATGAATGTGCTTCAGCTGCTACATCAGGGAGATTGGTGCGGTCTTGTGAACTAAGTTATTAGCCCACTGACACATGTTTTGGCCTGTCATTGTAGGTGACACTATACATCTTGTCGTGGCCTGCTCTTATTGTGGTACCCAACAGGCAGCACCATGGGCAACAGTTTCTCTGTGGGCCTCATTACACTGTCCATGGGCATGCATCCAAATTAATTTCACAGGACCCTTCCTAAATTCTCCATGGTTGTTGGTTACCAATGCTTTCTCTTGATTTTCATATGTTATCTGTTGTCTTTCGACATGAGCCATGGCTATGATTCAATTGCTTTCCGAAATTTTATCTACTGAAGGATTGCCTTATAAGCTTGTGATGAATAATGGTCCACAGTTTTGGTCTCAGGCGTTCCACGACTTTTGTGCCTCTCAAGGCATTTCCCACACAACTGCTCCTCTTTCCACCCCTAATCTAATGACGAGGCATAATGTCTTGTGCAGGTACAGGCTGTGTTATTCTTTGTACACTCTATTCCACGCATTTTATTAAGATCACAATGGACAATTAAGAAATGTAGCTACCAAGCAAATTTTACTTACAGTTAACACAAATTCAATACAGCACTCTTGTATGAAACTATATCTCTGCAGTTACTGTTGTCAGTGGGGTACCTTTTATGTGTTATAGCCAGGATTGGAGCATCCTGTTCATGCAAGAAGTTACAATAATAGAAGGAGCCCCACAAATTACTGTCTGTTATGTAAGGTCGCAGGGTGGCCACTAACAAAAACACGGCGGGACCGAACGGCAATGGTCGGTGAACAAACAAGATGGACGAATGGGAATGGAAGGACAAGCACAACAACAGACAACTGAGCAAGACACCAAGATCAGCAACTAAGTATTAAGCAATGGGGTCACAAGAGATAACCTCATGAAATCAAAACAACATCCACTCATAAATGAGAAGTAAGCACACGCAACATAAACACGGTCTCTGTAAGTGAGATATCAACTGACTCAATGCAAATACAACACTGCCTCACTGAGTGAGAGGCTGCCGCCTAAAATACATGACAGGGTATGTCGCTATTGGCCGCTGGGACCATGTGCTCCACAGTGGTGCCCCCATGTTAGACTCGGGGCCAGGAGTGTGTGCACCCATGGCTTACAGCACGACTGGTGCAGAGACCTCTTCATCAAGTTCCATGCCATCTGGTGCAGATTCGAAACGCGCGGCGCCCGGTACCAGATAAGGTCATGGTTAGCTTAGTCAGTAGAAAAATTTATTTGACAACAAACTAAAACATATACATATATCATATAAGAACGAAAGAAAATTGCTGTTACAATTAATAATACGTCCAGTCACCTACAGCATCAATAATTGTTTGGAATCTCTGAAGCATACGTGAAACAAAGTTTTCCACATTGAATTTGTGTTGATGGATGTTTCAAAATGAAGATCTTTTTTTCCTTGCAACTTCGTTTTGATATAAGACCATACATTTTCAATAGGATTAGTGTCAGGTGATGGTGAGAGCCAATCCAATACCTGCACACCTTTTTTCTTTTTCCAGTCACTGCAAAGCCTATTGCAGTGCTTCGTATCATTGTCCTCCTACAGTATGCAGTCTTCATTTTTGTTGATGAACCAGCGTTTGGCAGTCAGCATAGAATATCTTTGATAATTTTGTAATGCCTTCCATAAATTTGAATTGTTGGTAAATACATCCAAATCTCAGTCAAGTATTCAAAGTAAACTAATGCTCTATGGGCATTGCATGAAAGACAAAGGTTCCCTCTAGTGGGCTGTGAAAAAGCTTAGGTGATATGCCTCATCATGTGTGTGTAATGCTGATCATGCTCTTACTTAACAGACAAGTTAGCTTCTTTCATCAGAACATGAGAGGATCAAGTAACAATGGTAGAAGATCTCCTTGCCTGTTTGGAATATTTAGAAACTTCTGAAAAGATAGAAACCTTGTGCCTTTCAGAACACCTAATAACCATAGGGTTAGAGACGTCAAGTACAAAGGGTTACACTCTAGCAACTTACTCATGTAGAACTAATGTGGAAAAAAAGAGACAAATAGAACACAAGTTCAAAAACATTGAAAAAAGTAGATTTTATAATTATCAGTGCACTGAAGTATGTGCTTGTGAATTAATACTCAAGAAGTCCACTCTGAATGATTGTAAGCTTATATAGATCTTCACTGGCAGATTTTCAACTGTTTGTAAGGGAGATGTGTTTCTTACTAAGCTAACAAACTGGCAACGTGCAATAGCCTGATGACAGTCTCTACGAATATTCTCAACAAAGATATAGAGGCTGCTAAACATACACCTTCTCTGAATAATGTTTTCAGAAAAATCAATTACAACTTATAAAGTCTGACAGAATACATTTATAACTCACTTATGCAAGATAATGTGCCCACAGAACCAGCCTACTAACAGAGCACAGGTAGCCTACAGCACAACATAGCAAGCCCAATTTGATATTAGAGTTGATGAAATGGAAGATGAAATACTATACAGGGTGTCCCATTTATCTTGACCACTCTAAATAACTGTTTGTGTAGATGCAAATTACAAAATGTTTCAAGCAAATGTTCTTGAGTCATCAGGGGGACATCAATCAGTATGGTTAACTTCATTGTAGCTTTGTTTTTTTACAAAGATATGAACAGTGATATGACTTTTTTAAATGGCACCCTGTATTTTTTATTTGGTAATTCATTACCTCTCCTAAAGACCTATTCAAAAATGTATCACAGTGTACCATTCACTGAAACACAACATTATTAATTACATAACACAACATTGACTTCCTGAGCCTGGGATCACAAACTCCTCCACTTGCTGGAGCTGTCAGAAAAGAAATGAAAACCAAGTAAAAACATAATACAAAATTGACTCTCTTGTACCATTGCCCAGGAGTAGAACATTCAAAGGTGCTCAAAGTGGTGACCCTGGACACCAATACACTGGTGCGCTCATTGAATGAAAGAATTATTTACTGCTTCCAGTGTTGCCTGCTGAAGAGAATTACAAGCAAGAACGATACATTCCTGCACGTCCTCTGGAGTTGTTGGAATATCGCGATAGACAACGTCTTTAATGCATCACCAAAGAAAGAAGTCCAGAGGATTTAAATCAGGAGACATAGCCGGCTAAGTAACTGTTCCTCCTTGACCAATCCATCTGGCAGGATACCAATGGTTCAGAACACAACGTGCATACAAGGCATTATGTGCTGGACATCCATCGTGTTGATAGCACATAAGCATCCTGTTTCTTAGACGCACTTCTTCCAGAAGAGGAGGAAGAATTCATCTGAGGAAGTTGGCATACGCTGTGTCATTTAGACTACCATTGATGAAATAAGGGCCAATAATTGTAGTACCAAGCATCCCACGCCTGACGTTAACTCTCCATTGATGCTGATGTTCCACCTGTCTAAGCCATCATGGATTGTCGCTGGACCAATAATGCATTCTCCTTGTATTTACCTGTCCTTTGTTTAAGAAGGAACATTCATCGGTAAATAGAATACTGGAGAAGAAGTTTGGGTTGGCGAGGATTTGCTGCTGTGCCCACTGACAGAACTGTACGCAATTCTGGAAATCATTCCCATGCAATTCTTGATGTAAGTGTACATGGTAGGGATGGAACCAGTGATGTGTAAGAATACGATGTACACTTCTTTTAGGATTGCCAATCTTGTGTCAAGCTGTCGTGTGTTCACATGTGGATTCATAGCAATGGAAGCGAGAACAGTAACTTCGGCAGCTTCGTCTGTGGGAGTGCTATGACAATTCCATTCTCGTGGGTTGAAACTTCCCGTTTCCTGAAGTGTCGCAACAAAACAAGAAAACATCCATTGGGAAGATGGGTTCTTGTCAGTATACTGCTCTCTGTACAGTTCCGCTGCCTGCATAGCATTTCGTCTACATTCAACAACAACAACAATAAAAGAAACGTTATGTCGATGCAGTTTGTAGGAAGGCCAGCTTTTACTGTATGGCTACTCTACACAGCAGTATTTAAAAGGACTAAACTACTGCACTAAATGTAGCCATACATGAGAAAACAGTATTGCAATTACTGTTCTGCTAACTTACATTCTCCATAGATGAATAGCATTTCTACCTTCTCTTTGTTGGTGTACATTCTACTCATACAACTCTTCAACTCATGACGATTGACGGAATGACGGGTGTGCATTCTACTTATGTTTACATTGTCCTCTGTCAACGTCAGCACGTGAATGTGTTCCATTACCCCGAGTACCTGCACTAAGCACTGGGAGCGTTATGTCGATGCAGTTTGTAGGAAGGACAGCTTTTACTGTATGCCTACTCTACACAACAGTATTTAAAAGGACTAAACTAATGACACTGGGTAACAATGATTTTTTTTCCTTGAAGCTAAAAAGTTTTTCTGGTGTGTTTTTGGTTTTTGATTTCAGGTAAAGTACATAAAATGCATGGTCACATGCAGTTTTGGTACAAACTGAGGGTTTCTGAGAGGTACGCAAAATGAAGCTATGTAATAATCACAATAATGCCAGTGTTGCTTTGGGATGTTTTGCAGTATTACTGGCTACAAAACGTTGTTTTATTTCATGCACCAGAACCCAAAAAATTGGCCAAGTAGAGTGCCTAAAGTTCATGGAAAAAACATACTGTTCAACTACTTTACCTCAACCTCACATAACACCTGAAATTCTGAAACAACTGACAGAAATTCTACCAAAAGATGGCTACACTTTCAAATGACATCTTGGGTATTAATAAACTGCTTCAGCTGTATTTAGTCCTTTAGTTTTAGATCACTATGAGTTTCATGGCACTAGGAGCCACACTTTCAGGTGAACATACAACTAAAATATTAGAGCTAAAAAGCTTGGAACTTGGTACTCAACTTTCATTGCCTGTCAAAATAAAACATGGATAACAGGCAAGTATATCACTGAACAGAATAGCTGGGTGCATGGATTCCAACCCAATATGTTGGATGAGGGCACTTCTCTACTCTATATGCAATCACACAACAGGGGATATGATTGTGTGTTCTAACTTACTCTTTGTTTCTAATGTCAGTGTTATCAATCAAGCTCCACTTTTGTTCCAGTTCATCTGTCTGAACATGCCTTTGCACATTACATGGCCTTTTCCTTAATGTGGCGTATTGTGTATCTGTGTCATGATTCAAAGCAGTGGTTTCTATAAGGAACTTTTTCAAGAGAGCCTCCTTTTATTTTCATAATCAAAAACACATCCTGACAGACATGTATATGTTGGTTTAAGTGCTTATACTAAGCAACAACTCACATGAACTGCTACGAGTTAAAAAATTGGTACAAGCATTTTGCTTTCACGAATTGCTAGGTAAATAAATGTATACTTGGGAAAAGTCCCATGTACCTAACAAATCCTACAAATGAGGTGCAGCAGGTACCCAGAGGTTACTCATTATACACTAACTACCTGAACAATCAGCCACAAAGTTGGTTCTCAAGCATACATTTTTATATTTGGGTTTTTAAGACTCCATCTCCTGCAACACACAATGTTTTTTTTTAATTCTTTGCCCAAACATGTTTCACCATGCAAGTGTGACTTTTGGTGTGTTTCATTTTATATCGGCAATATACAGTGTGTATCAAAAACAATAATTCGATTTGGCAAGTCTATATTTCTGACGCTAATAAACATATACAATGAATTTTGTTTTTTAATGAACGGGAAACTCAAAAAGTTTTTTTCATACCTTTTCAGAGGTGTTCCAATATGCCCCCCCTTGAAATGCACATCATATGTCTAAGTGGTATTCAAATTGTTCCCACACTGCAGCGAGCGTGTCTTGACTTACAGCTTCCACAGCTGCTATTATGCAATGTCTCAGTTCATTCACTGTTGTTGGTAACAGAGGCACATAAACAGAGTCTATTATAAACCCCCACAAGAAATAATCACATACAGTCAGGTCTGGTGACCTTAGAGGCCAGTAATATAAGGTTGAATCATTTGATCCAGTGTGACCAATCCACCATTCAGTAATCCTTTGATTTAAAAATTCCTGCACTTCCAGATGCCAGTGTGGCAGTGTTGGTAAATGATGTCATTTGAATCAGTATCCAGCTGTGGGAAAAGAAAGTTCTCAGGCATATCAAGGTATGTGCTTTCTACACTCCTTGAAATGGAAAAAAGAACACATTGACACCGGTGTGTCAGACCCACCATACTTGCTCCGGACACTGCGAGAGGGCTGTACAAGCAATGATCACACGCACGGCACAGCGGACACACCAGGAACCGCGGTGTTGGCAGTCGAATGGCGCTAGCTGCGCAGCATTTGTGCACCGCCGCCGTCAGTGTCAGCCAGTTTGCCGTGGCATACGGAGCTCCATCGCAGTCTTTAACACTGGTAGCATGCCGCGACAGCGTGGACGTGAACCGTATGTGCAGTTGACGGACTTTGAGCGAGGGCGTATAGTGGGTTGCGGGAGGCCGGGTGGACGTACCGCCGAATTGCTCAACACGTGGGGCGTGAGGTCTCCACAGTACATCGATGTTGTCGCCAGTGGTCGGCGGAAGGTGCACGTGCCCGTTGACCTGGGACCGGACCGCAGCGACGAACTGATGCACGCCAAGACCGTAGGATCCTACGCAGTGCCGTAGGGGACCACACCGCCACTTCCCAGCAAATTAGGGACACTGTTGCTCCTGGGGTATCGGCGAGGACCATTCGCAACCGTCTCCATGAAGCTGGGCTACGGTCCCGCACACCGTTAGGCCGTCTTCCGCTCACGCCCCAACATCGTGCAGCCTGCCTCCAGTGGTGTCGCGACAGGCGTGAATGGAGGGACGAATGGAGACGTGTCGTCTTCAGCGATGAGAGTCGCTTCTGCCTTGGTGCCAATGATGGTCGTATGCGTGTTTGGTGCCGTGCAGGTGAGCGCCACAATCAGGACTGCATACGACCGAGGCACACAGGGCCAACACCCGGCATCATGGTGTGGGGAGCGATCTCCTACACTGGCCGTACACCACTGGTGATCGTCAAGGGGACACTGAATAGTGCACGGTACATCCAGACCGTCATCGAACCCATCGTTCTACCATTCCTAGACCGGCAAGGGAACTTGCTGTTCCAACAGGACAATGCACGTCCGCATGTATCCCGTGCCACCCAACGTGCTCTAGAAGGTGTAAGTCAACTACCCTGGCCAGCAAGATCTCCGGATCTGTCCCCCATTGGGCATGTTTGGGACTGGATGAAGCGTTGTCTCACGCGGTCTGCACGTCCAGCACGAACGCTGGTCCAACTGAGGCGCCAGGTGGAAATGGCATGGCAAGCCGTTCCACAGGACTACATCCAGCATCTCTACGATCGTCTCCGTGGGAGAATAGCAGCCTGCATTGCTGCGAAAGGTGGATATACACTGTACTAGTGCCGACATTGTGCATGCTCTGTTGCCTGTGTCTATGTGCCTGTGGTTCTGTCAGTGTGATCATGTGATGTATCTGACCCCAGGAATGTGTCAATAAAGTTTCCCCTTCCTGGGACAATGAATTCACGATGTTCTTATTTCAATTTCCAGGAGTGTATAACACTGTTCTCAGCAAATAAAAATGGACCGTTCTCCTTTTCCTGTGAAACTTCACAAAACACATTAAATTTTGGAGAGTCCCTCTCATGTTGTACAACTTCATGTGGTTTTTCTGCAATCCGTTTTCTCAAGTTATGACAGTTCACCTTTCCATTTAAATGGAATATTGCATCCATCACTAAACACTAAGTGTGGAAGAAAACTGTCATCCTCCATCTTACCAAGGATGAAATTACAGAATTCACATGTTGTTGTTTGTCACCTTTACAAAGAACTTGTAGTAGCTGAATTTTGGATGTTTCATGTGTAAGCATTGACACAGCATACGCCAGATGGACATTGGGGGCATGTTGAACTGTCAAGCTGCACGGCAAATAGATTTCTGCAGGACTCCTTGTCAAACTATGGCAGATGCATTTGATGTCTGTGTCAGACACTCGGGAATGGCCTGGTGACTTTCCTTTACACAAACAACCTGTTTTTCAGAATTGTTCATGCCATCATCTAATGCTCTGTGCT
Source organism: Schistocerca serialis cubense (assembly GCF_023864345.2). Classification (NCBI taxonomy): domain Eukaryota; kingdom Metazoa; phylum Arthropoda; class Insecta; order Orthoptera; family Acrididae; genus Schistocerca; species Schistocerca serialis. The sequence continues at coordinate 576,089,652 of NC_064640.1, read as the reverse complement.
GTAGGAGGATCCATACCATACCTAGTATGAAAGTCATGCTGAACAGTTATTACTGACCCGCACTGTACAAAATATAGAACATAAAATGCTTTCTGTTGTCCTGACACCATTTTTACTAGAACTGAAGTGAGTGCACACTGCTGCTACCTAGCAGGAACCATGTAAAACTCAAGAATTTGTTCTTTCCAACAATAAGTTGTTCACACACATATCTCAAATAACATAACAGTTATGATTTTTTAAAATCAGATGATTCTTTTTGATACACCCTGTATTACAAAAACTTTGATTGGTTCTTTACTTTAGGCCTGGAAACAGTAACATGTGAATTTTTATTTTTTTGTGATTGTGCACCTGAAACTGCATTAATTTTGAATTCAAAACTAGAGCCGCACCGCACAATAACAACATGTAGAAAAAGTGCATGGTGATAGCAGCATAACACCTCTCAATGGTGTGGTGACATAAGTTTTCCTAAATCTCGTTTTTGTATATAAGAACTTCTGATACAATGTGAGAGTAAATTGCAAAAATGTGTGAAAAGTAGTGCATTTAACTAAAATCTACAAAGAAGCACACCAATTATATACAATATGACAGAAAATGTAAACATACAACTACTACAATTACTCTTGGGAAAAACATACAAAAACAATTACTTTTCAAACAAAGAAACCTATTCTTCTGACTACTTATCATATGATGTGCTGGCAAGCCATATCATACTTAAAAGCACACCAAACCATACAATCTCATCTTCAAAATTAATGTAGTTTCAGGTCAGTTATCATAACAAAATAAAAATGCACATAGTTCCAGGCCTACTACAGTAAATAAAACTAAACTTTTGTATATTAAAAGGGTGATCACTGAAAATGATGTATAGATATCAAAACATGTCTGAATAAAGATTTGAAAAGGGATAATCATTGTATGAGGGGAATTCAATAAGTAATGCAACACTTTTTTCTGAAGGGAGGTTGATTTTATTCAGGATTCCAATACACCATATTATTCCCCACTCTTTCAGCTACTATAAATCCCTATTTTTAAACATAATCTCCATTCAGTGTGATGGCCTTATGCCACATTATGGAGAAGGTCTGAATGCCTGTGTGGTACTACTCTATTGGGCAATGTTGGAGCCAATGCCTTGTTGCATCAATAACCTCCCCATCATCCACATACTGCTTCGCACAGAGTGCATCAGACAGGTTTGTGTGACCTTGTTATGGTGATAACAGATGACTCACCATGCTTTTGTTCATTGCCAGGTCTCTGAAGACATTCTGCGAGTGCCTATGAATATCTGCGATGCTCTGGTTTTCCACTAAAAGAAACTCAATGACAGCTCTCTGCTTGGAATGCACTGCCATTACAGATGTCATTTTTAAGACTACATATAGTGCCACCACCTATCAGAACTTCATGAAACTGTAGGGGCTGAAGTGGGAATATTCTGTGATGTCCCAGGACAAATTTCACATTTTTTCAACTGAAATTGTCTGAGATAAAAAACAAAAAATTTTTTGTATTACTCATTAAACACCCCTCATATTTTTTGGAAGGCACAATTTCAATAATTGAAGTTAAATTTACAAACAGGGACGTGTTTCAAAGAGGAGCATCCAATCCTAGTAAGATTTGATACTTTAAGTTTGTGTTTCTGTTGCCACCCCCGTAGTTTAGCCATAACTACTGAAAGGTAGTCATTGAAGCATGCTTGCTGTTAGCCAACCCCCCCCCCCCCCCCCCCCTTCCTTCCCAAAAACTACCTGCTTAGGAACCTCACCTCATTGGCATGATTGTCAAAATGTACAGATGACATGTAGTTCATCAAAAGGTATGGACACATTGAACATAATACCCTCTTCCCAGTTAACAGCCAACAGAAATGAAAGGAAAGAAGCTTGCATGTTAATGGCAGACAAGAATAAAGAACATTTCTAGTGGAATAATATTTATAGTATGGAGTTTATTAAATCTGTTGTTTTCACAACTCATGTATTATTATGACCATTGCACCACAATGATTTCTGAGCTTCAGCCCTATTTGAAATTACCAAGGCTGATATCATGTCTGTACTCACCATCACAGTCATATCTGCAAGGAAATGTTAGATAAATTTATCTAAACTACTAATGATGGAAAGAAAATGTGGGTACCTTGTCATGTACTTCTATCTCCTGCAACCTAACAGTAACATGAGATTTTAACTGTGGATCAAGAATTCTGGCAGAATCTCCAAGCACTGTTTTCAGTATTTCAATACAACAGTTCCCAGGCCACTGAAAAACGTTTTTAAGTACACATTTTGCTTGTCTTGATATGTCTCCAATGTATTTAGCAAACAGCCATGGCTCTGGATAATCTGAAAATAGAATCTGCCTTAAGCTTTTAAAACCAAAAACACACTATTTACTGATCACAGCATATCAATAATGTATGCAGGGTGTCACATGTTCACATTAAAACTACTTCATGTGGACAATGAGATAAGTAATTTTATGCAGAGTACTTGAGGTCACTGATATAAAGAAACACATTAAAATTTGCCCAAAAATATGTTGGGATGCACTTGTTTTGTCCCGATTCTCAGTCAATGAAAAGTGGCTTTATTAATTTGTTTAATGGTCCAACTAGGTCAGGCACTTGCTTGGTGTTATTTTATCCACAGCATTGTTTTATATCAAACTCAGTGCAAAGTTTTACATGACAAAAATTACTTACACTTTTAACACACAATATTAAGACGACACCACCACAAGCTAAGGCAACATTTTCCTTTGAAAAGTCTAATAATCGTGAAGCAACTCTAAACAGCTTCTGATTTTTTTTTTTATGAAAAATAATACTTTTCTCAAAGTTCAAATAAATAAATATCTATTAGATATAAAAATTTTAACTGTTACATAAGTTGTTTAAAATCACCACCACTCACTTGGATGCATACACTGCATCACATAATAATTATTGTACATGTACTTTTTAAATTACCATGGCAATTTGCATGAGTATTTTCATTTCAGATTCGATGAGTGAAAATAATTTTTTCAATAAAGCACCCAAAGACACAATCTCACGGGTTTAAATCCACAGAACTTGGAGACCAGAGAATTGGTCATCAGTAGCTTATATACTAAAAGGTAATTTTACTCTTGAACAGTATAGTGAACCCACATGTGCAGTTAAAAGTGGAGTGTGCATTTGCTGCAGTCAACTTTTACTTCTTCTTCACTTGAAGTTGCATCAATACTAAACACTACTGACAAAGGAAAATTAGGTTCCTTTGTTATTTACTGAGGTCCCATTCACAGAATTGGATATCTGCCAAACAGTCATTCAGGTTTTGCACTTACATTCTGTCATATGGGTAAAGCATACATTGTTCATATATTTACCTAACCAATGTTTGTAAACCATCCAGTTGTCCTCCAAATCAATGTTTACTTATCTCAGGGTTCCTTTCAATGCGCACTATTATCTTACAGTGTAATGTGTCCCATACATTATTAGGATTCCGCATGTGCTAATAGACTGGTGTCTGACATGTATTAACTGAAAATAATACTACCCAACTGATGGTTTCAAACAAATACCTCAGAAACATGTTGTTTACTTGTACATACAATTATAACATTTTTACTACAATAACTTCTTTACACAGCATATTGTTATAATGGTGTAGGTTAGAATAGTCTCCACCCTGCTACTACAGAAGACAATCTCTTTCTAATTTGTCCAGTGGTTACAGATGGTATGAATTGCAATGTCATCCACGTTTCAGGAGGGATTGTTAGCTATAAATGAGTATGATTTTTATACGCAGACCAGGAATCTAGCAAAAGCAAGTTAATTTGAGCAGCCACTGGCCAAAAGTAGTGCTCATACCACAGCTGTAGTTCTCTTATGCCCATATTCCCATATTTTCTTGCTGTGATGTAAATATTTCCTCCTGGTCTTGCAAGATCACACACATGAGAAAAAATCAAAGGGGGCAGAGCACCTCCAACTTCTCACAGCACAATAAATAACTTTCTAGCCAATTTACCTTCCAGATTAACAGTTGGTATGATTGCATACAAATGCATCAAGGCATTGTACCTCTAATTTCCAGGATTCCTTTCATATGCATTTCCTCTTCAAATCCTGATTGGTCAGAGTTGAAATAAATTCCTTACTGATTGATGGGATAAGTTTTTTAATCTCATCTACAAGTTTTTGAGCCAATTCCACAGTTTGCTCTGCATTGTCAAGTTGATGCTTTGTTTGACATATCGTTATCTTATATCTTCCAATTCTGTAGCACTGTTTGAAGTTACGCAACCTTCCCTTGAAATCACTGTAACCTATCACACATGCAATTTGATGTGCATAATGTAGTAGGTCACTATCATTCACATCCTGTAAATTCTATCAAGAATGCTTGGAATGCAAAAACACTAGTTTTTGTAACAAGTGCTCCTTGCCCTCCCTTGAATAGCCATAGCTTTCCCTTATGCATTACATGGTCATACTGCTATGGACTTATTCAGTACCTGTTCAGAACAATTTTTTTTACAATTCTGTGGATGATCTTCCATGTATGTAACTATGTTTAGAAAGAAAACACTCCTTAGACAACAACTGCCCTTTACTACGTTTCACTGGAAATGGTATTTGTGGCTCCCTGTCTAACAAGGATGATGAATTACATGGCTCAACAGCTGTTTCAATATTACTTTCACTTGTTATGCATGCATTGTCATCACTGTACTCCTCATGAACACTGTCAACCCAGTCCAGCATATATGACACCACACATTTCACTGAGTCATCTTGCAGAAATGCTAATATTTCATCTGTTACTTCTTTCTCACCCTGCAAAATTCCTTGGGTTCCTTTCTGACAAAATGACAACTGTTGTTGTACATGTAATGCAATGTTTGCTTAGTTTATCAATGTCATTGCTCTGCTTTGTATCAACAGCACTAGCACTGTAGCATTGTTGTTACTCACCAATTAAGCAGTTCAACTACACTCCATAGCCTCATGCTGTGCTTACCTATGGATACTTCCAGTCTCATCCCCCCATTGCCATTAGCAGCCAACATTGTGGTTGCATGGTACACAATATGTGGGGCATAGAATGCCATTAACATCATTGGCCTTTTGAGACCTCACACTCAAGAGGTTCCCTGTTAGTATGAAATTAATGTATATGATAAATCTAAGAAAAAAGTAAAAAAAATTAAAAATGGAACAGGAATGATTAAGTAAATGAAAGATAAAAAGCTAGTATACCTACTACCCCTAAACAATCACACCTTCCCAGAGTAATGTTTTTTGCAGTTCCTCCTCCCCGTTATGCTATACCCTGCAGGTTGTTCTCATCTATAGTATGTGGAGAGCAGTGTTCGATTTGTGCTTTTACCAGTGGGGGGGATGTCTTAGGGGGTTAGTATAATTATATATGTTACTAGCTTGGACTGTGGCTTTACCCATGGTTAAACAGTTATTTATAAATATCAGAAAAGCCATCCCTTGTTATATCTTTAAAAGTACATTATAGGTAAAGATTATTTACAGAATCATCTACATACAGATATATGAGGGGAATTCAAAAAGTAAAGGCACATTTGTGAAAAGCTGTACTTATTCTGATGATAGAAAACTGAAACAAGCGTTATTTTTCTACATAACCTCCCTGGACTTCAATGCAGTTTTCCCGACGTTTTACGAGTTTTTTTACTTCATCAGAAAATACATTTATCGGTTGCATCTGTAACCAATTTTGCACCACAGCACACACTTTGAAACCTTCTTCCCTGTAGTGCTTCCGTTAAGGGCCCAAACATGTGAAAATCGCTTGGAGCCAGGTCTGGACTGTATGGTGGATGTTCCAGCACCTCGAATCTCAACTCCTTTATTGCGTCACCTGTCCATTTGGCAGAATTTGGGCGAGCGTTATCTTGCTGCAGGATGGCACCTCTTCGCAGTTTTCCATGACGTTTGAATCTGATTGCAGGTTTTAGTTTCGTACGCAACACATCACATCCACCATACAATGCAGACCTGGTTCTAAAGCCTCGTTTACGCTGGGGCGACGTCTTGCAACATTGTGGCATGCTACGGAAATGTGGCATGCGTCGTCTTGTCGTTTAGTTCTAAATGATTTGAAGTGCTTACCTACTACACAACACTTTTTCAAAATTAATAAGCATACATATTAATAGTAAGACTGTATTAAAAACTTTCAGTGTTCGGCTCCACAAATTTAAATTATATGGGAAGTTTTACTCCAGTGCGTGGGAAACAAACATCCCAGGTTGGGATGCATAAACTAAAACCAGAGGAAGGGATGGTCTGATGCAGACGGGAGGAGGGGGGGGGGGGGGGGGAGGGGGGGGGAATCCCCCCTGCAAATCGCACAATGGTGGAGAGTGGAAAAGTGGACTCCAGGTGACAGACATCCATGAGCAGATGGGATAAAGTCTTTCAACTTATCATACATTAGTCCAGTAAATAACGGAAACTTACGGGAAAAAAATTGTGTAGTCGCAAATTTTTGTACAGTGGTAATGGGCACAATTTAGGTCGAATGAATGACGATGCAGCTACAGTAGTTTGGTTCGAGTCGTAAGCTTAGCAGTTAAGCTTTACCAGGTAGCCATTGCTATGCATCAGGCGCTCCATCTGTATTTATACGGGTACCCTTCCTTTTTCACGCGCTTCGTCTGGTTTGAATCGATTGCTTATTTTGCTTTGATCTGATAAGTGCCGTTTTCTTTGTTATAGGTGTTTACGCCACTCTAAGCTGAAAATGCATTACTGTACTGCGTCATGCATTGTTTGTCGCATTCTGATAGTTCGTGTTTACAGCCTGTCGCTGCTCGCGGCATGGCTTGCTTTTGTGCGCGCTACTGCCGCTTACAATAATAAAAAAGAGAGGAATTGTCTCATAACCGAAACAACGGCAAGAGACTGCTATTTGTTGTTACTTACACTGCTGCTTTCTTTGATAATGATCAACAAGAACCAAATAATAGACTGCGTATGATAGAACATAGTTCTGAACGAGAGTTAGAAGAAAATTTTTCTCCGTTTGAAAATCTTTGTGGCCGCTTCTTTAGTACATCAAATTCTGCACAGAAATTAGTCACCTTAGATTTAAAAATCTAGTCAGTTCCCGTACTTCATTTCTGACTGTCTCACTATTAGGCATAAGAATAATACGAATATAAGCATGAAACGATACGTATATTCTTCCGCGTTTGCTGTTGTCTCACTCTAGTTTCGTAGTTTATTAGGCAGACAGGATTTAAATGAGATAGCAGCAAACATGAAAGAATACATGGCAAAATGTTTATATTCATATTATTCTTATAGTGAAGAGAATACCGCATGTGATTCACATTTCATCAGGTTCCTATTAGCAACCATCTCTTCTCACAGGTAGGAAAAATTCAGAACGTAGAGTTGGCCATATTGACAAACATCCCAAACAGTCTTGCCAGTCGGATTTTCGTATTACATTGAAATTCTGCTACATTCGAAGATGAACAATACGGAATTTGTATTTACTTCGTTGAATAATGTATGAAAATGCAGTGGTCGAAACTCGGGGCGGAGAAAGCTCGTCTTCAACTTTTTTTTTTTTTTTAAGATTTATTTACTGACGCAGAGGTTTTGGCGCCAGTATTTATCTTTGTGCCTACAAAGCATGCCTGTGTAGCACTACATATATTCGACGGCAGAAGTTAGCTGTGGCGGCACCTACCAACATTTTTCAGAACTTCCGCTTGCTTTGCACTCGATTCTAAGCCGCAGGCGGTTTTTGGATTACAAAAACCAGAAAAAAAGTGCGGCTTAGATTCAAGTAAATACAGTAAATGTCACTTATTTACATTTTTCTTGAATAATTTTTAAAAAAGCAACTACTGTTGAACTACATTAAATTTCCTACAAAAAAGGACCTCTCCATTTTTCTGTAGTATTAACAGTTTCTGCATTGCAGGTGATAGAAAAATCATACATTGTTAAAAATTGTTTTAATGGTATAAAATTAATGTTTACTGTTAAATGAAGTGGGTTAAGAACAAATATCAAATGTGTGTACCACTTCTAAGTGCATTAGAACCATATTAAATCTGGGGGAGGGTGGGGGGGGGGGTGTAAGAGGGTGAAGGGGAAGGGGGTGGAGGGTACAAATGTGTGTGAAGGTAGGTCTCCAGATTGTGATCACGCACTTCCCTCCTTCGTAGGTCTGCAAACAGAAGAGCACGAAGGCAATTTCCCACTCCATCTATCTCACTACATCACAAGAAGCAATTACAAAGTTATATCAACACTCCACAGTGTTCCTTATGAATCAATGGCATGCAGGGCATGTTTATTTTCCACAAATGCATTAACACTACATGGGATATGGATATGAGTTACTAATAATACTAATACATGAAACACATGTGGACACACTGTAAATAAATCTTTGAACTCTGATCTATACTGCTAGAAGGTAAACTGATTCTTCTAACCCTGTATGACAGCTGTAGACTTCTTTCAGGAAAGATAACGTTCCCTATTGCAAGCTGCACTCACTTTTTATTTTCCAGATAGACTATCACTCCCCAGCATTTTCTGTCCAGTTCTCTTATGTGACTAGATAAGATTGCTGAGTTCATGTTTATATAGTAGAGTTATTTTCACTGTACTAAATGAGTACTTGCAGTTGTTAAGTGAGGTATTATGTAAAAGGTTCAAATGACTCTGAGCACTATGGGACTTAACATCTGAGGTCATCAGTCCCCTAGAACTTAGAATTACTTAAACCTAACTACCCTAAGGACATCACACACATCCATGCCCGAGGCAGGATTCGAACCTGCGACCGTAGTGGTCACGCGGTTCCAGACTGAAGCGCCTAGAACCGCTCGGCCACACCGGCCGGCTCGGTATTATGTAGAAAAGTTCAACAGCTGGAGCTGTCAACTGTGTGTCACGCTGAAGAGTCTGTCCCAAGTGCAACATGCTGTCAACAAGTATTTGACGATGGTGATTTCATTGTCCCCACTGTCAATGGCAGGAATATTTTTCACAGAATTAGAGGCATCAAATTCATTACCCCAGCCTCAGCTATCCCAACATCTGAGGAGGCTTGTATTGTCTCCCTCTCCAGCAGAAGTAGGTCACCTAGGAGTTATGGATCTTCAGATATTTCAACGTAAATCAAGCAATGTGTTACGACATATTACTCTTCTGGACTAGAACATGATCAATTCCATTCTGTCAGACATATTTACACCTAGGAATATATACAGTGGATTGTTGGTAAGTGGCTCAATTAAAGTAATGCATATCTGTATGCCCGGAAATCCCAAAAAGCAGGTTCAGCCACCTAATTGGGAAGGTTTTCCTTATCCTCTGGACCCACAGGCACCTTTCCTTTGTGAGGCATGAGAGCTATGTATAAATGTATCTGTTAAGCGTAGATGACTGTAATGGTGATTTCTCTAAATGGCTCGAGGCAAATGCTGGGATGGTTCCTTTAAAAGGACGCGACCAATTTCCTCCCTCATCCTCAAAAAGCAACCCAAGATTGTGCTCTGTCTCTAATGACCTCATTGTTGATGGGATGTTAAACCCTAATCTTCCTTCCTGTTTCTCTCACTCTTCCCCAATTATTGCTTTCAGGTAGAATTTTCTCAGTTACCTTGATTAAATATCGGTGCTGCAAACTTACTGAATTGATTGCTAAGTGAAATGCCACTAGTTTAAAAATCAATTAATTTATTTGGCGCACTTTAGGAGATATCTATCATTGGATAGTCTGGAAACCAAAATACAAGTGACACAAAATATAGAAAGGTATACAGAGCAACACAGCAAGAGTATGAGCATTACAAAGTTTCATCATAATGAGAGCTGACATAAACACCATAATCACCTAGGTATTCAGATGCATAAAGACATGTTACAGCTGATATGGCACACTAATTTCAAAACTACATCATGCTTTCTAGGCAGACAATTTATGCCATCAGAGGACAGTGAAGCATACATGGTGGTGCCACATAGCGGCAAAAACAGAATGATCAATTTTAATTTATTTACATAAAAAATGTTGAATATAAAACATAACTTTCAAAAAGTGTATGTCAATTCTCATTATGATGAAACTTTGTAATGCTTGTACTCGTGTCACGTTGCTCTGTATACCTTTGTATAAATTCTGTTGTTTGTATTTTGGTTTCCAGACTATCTGATGATGGGTACCTCCGGAAATCCATCATATAAAGTCATTGGTTTTTTAACTAGTGTCATTTCATCTAGTGACCAATTCAGCAATTTTTCATCACTCATATTAATTTACAATATGGTTGCATTCTTCCTGCGTGGCTTTTTGTCACAAGTACAATTTATTTTCAGTTGCTTCTTAGGTAAAATGGAAATGATCATACGGCATAAGGGGCCGAGAGTTCCCAGGCGGGATGCTTCTTAGGTTTTGTAGATTGTTGTACCATACTGCCCTTGAATCTCTAAGACTTAATCATTTGAGTGGCATTGCCATCCTCTGCATTTCCTGGATCACTGCAGTGGCTTTTTTGACACATCACATCAATGTCAAGTCAACCACTGTTACGGGACATAGTTCTAAAGGTAGACCTACAAGATCCAATAGTTAAGTTGGATAATACCTTTATTAATAATTTGTCTACAATATGTTAACTGTATCTGTCACACAAAGTATTTAAAGTTATAGTCACTGATTGTTACACCTTTTCCCACTGCCAATGACACTATCTTGCTGCAGGCATTCTGATTGACTAGACGACTAGAGTTAATCAATATCTGAGAATATGCTAGCTCTGTGTTTAACAGTAAATATAAATTTTATACCATTAAAACAATTGTAAGCCTAATTCCTGTATTATGTCTCACAGCTCTATCCACCTTTTCTATAATTTTTGAAATTTTCTGAGTGGCTGCGATGTATCTCATTCCATTTTGTCTGAGCAATCTTTTATTCATTTACTGGTATCTAGCATGTAACACTGTGGTACTGGTAATCTAAAACTGAAAAGGATTCGTGTATGCATTGTAACAACCTCACTGCAGACAACACTGAGATTCAATATTTTGCCATGTCTATCATACATTTCTCCAGTGTATACCACAGGTCTCTTATTCCCATTGCCAAATTTCTTACTTTTAACTGGATTCTGTCAATGAACGATGGAGCATCATTCAGTCTGATTGTGTTTTCAAATTCGTTATGTCTTTGCAATGGAAAGAGAATTTCTTCTTTTTATGTTTTATTCGACTTCCATTTTTTCTGTCTACATCCACTGTATTTGCTTTTGTTGTTATTTCCATACCCCTTCCTACACAGTTCATTGTCTTCTACTATGCTTATTAATTCATGTAGACATAATGGCAAGATTACACACTTATTTATTCTAAGGTTCATATTGTTTTTCTCTTGTTTACCTGTGATCTGTTCTCTTCTTCCAGAACTGAGAATCCTTCTTCATCAGAGTTGATGGCAGAGCAAGACGATTGTTATTTGGAAATGTAAAACACAAAAAATAGCAGATATCTAAATGCTATCTCTTGTTTACCTGTGATCTGTTCTCATCTTCCAGAACTGAGAATCCTTCTTCATCAGAGTTGATGGCAGAGTAAGACAATTTTTATTTGGAAATGTAAAACACAAAAAATAGCAGATATCTAAATGCTATAATGGGTGGTTCCTCTGACAAAGAAAGTGTCATGACCACCCAAAGGAAAACCTGCAGCCAGGTGACTACCACAAGGTTTGGTGTTCTCGTAAAGATAAGTCAATTTCGATTATAACAACATTTAGTTTCGAACTGATTACATCGTACATAGGTGTATTTGTGTGCTTTTTAAGCATACCATTAAAGGTTTCATTTCTCTTTATGTAATATAGCAGAAAATGCAAAAAGATCGTACAGTGATGTTATAGTCGTATTTTCCATTTACGTTTTGCCGCAGAAAATCTATAGAATTTCATTTAATTGTTCTTCGCTCTCTCCAGCAATTTAACTGTATTGTACCTCCTCATTATCTAACTCACATTTTCGGAAAGTAGCGTAAAGTTTAAGTTGTTGCGTCAGAAACTTGACACTGTTGTTTTTGTTTACATACAGTTGTGTATAGGCCAAGTTTGTGGAATCTTATTTTCGTGTTTATCTGTAATATAACTGACTTATTCTTAATAAACTATTATGTTTATCATGAGTGAAAAGTGCTTGATGAGCTGTAGAATTGTTAGGTTGGGGCTTTGGTGAGATGGGTGCTGTAGTTCCTTCCATGTGAGTGACTGTAGTGACCTGGGAATATAAGGAAGTAAATGAAATTCATCAGTGGTTTTGTAGGTTATGTAGTAGAGATAGGATGATACTACAACAGGAGGGGAAAACTGCCGCCTTTCAGGCTGAGTTAGACATGGCCAGGGGAGATCTTGACAGGTTAAGGAGGGAGAAGGGTAAAGAGAGGTGGGAAGTGGCAACTGGCAACAGGAGGAACAGGCCTAGAACTTTGTCTGACAGCTTTGTGATGAGTTTGGAAAATAGATTTGACATGGTGCTTCAGTTAGAAGCTGGTAAAAAATATGTAAATGTCATGTGACTGGGGCCTCCCATCAGGTAGGCTGTTCGCTGGGTGCAAGTCTTTCGATTTGACGCCACTTCGGCAACTTGCACATAGATGGGGATGAAATGATCATGATTAAGACAACACAACACCCAGTTCCTGAGTGGAGAAAATCTCCGACCCAGCCAGGAATCAAACCCGGGTCCTTAGGATTGACATTCTGTTGCACTGACCACTCAGCTACCGGAAGTGGACAGTTAGAAGCAGCTGGACCTCAAGCAGTTGCAGGTGTAGACAGGGCACAATAAACTTTCAGCAGTAAATTGAAAAGTAAGAATATATTGGTCAACTTTTGCAAGATGAACTAGGATCAGAATACCACGTCACCAATTTTTTTAAACCTAGTGCTGGTCTGGAGCAGGTGACAGAGGCATTAGGATTACTTTGCAAAGATTTCACTAAGGAAGACACCGTGGTTACAGTGGGTGGGCCAGGTAACAGTACTGACAGAGATCCTGGGTACAGTATACAGTGTGACCTGGCAAAGATTACATCAGCATTGAAGCATAATAATGTTGAGTTTGTATCTGTTCTTAAGCACCATGACTGACCTCATTTGAACTCTTCTGTCAGGAAAGTTAATTTGGACTTGGACTGACTGCTTATGTCGGGTGCAGGGTCACACATTGGTGTGGTTCCTGTTGATTTTCTCAATAGGTGGGATTATACTAGGCATAGCCTTCACTTCAACAGGAAAGAAAAGTGTAAACTGACTAGGAAAATAGCAGGAAAGTTAAAGGGGAGAGGCACTGTCATGAGTGATAAAATACCAGTGGTTATGGGGTTCAGAAAAGACCCTTTTTTAGGGTAGAGAGGACAGGAAGAAACCAAGTTTTAAGAGAATTTAGGATTGAGACAAATCTTCAGTATGAGAAAGAAACCAAAAAACATAATTCTAGCTTATTACATCAGCATAAACAGCTGTTGGTTAAGAATTTTCACCAATCAGCAGAAATTCCAACTACACTCAATTTTAACTCAGTCAATGTGGAATGTCAGCTATCTTTATGGCATCAAAATATTTGAGTACTGAGAAATAAAATTAATGAATTAATTATCTGCATAGTTGAATTAGAGTCCCCAAACAAAGGTGACATAATGTGCCTCTGGGAACATCATGTGACCACTGATATGTAACTTTTAAGTGTTACAGGATTTAGGTTAGCATCTCAGTTTTGAGGAGCAGAAATGGAGAACGGAGGAGTTGCCACATTCATTAGGAACTGCCATAAATTTAAGAAAATAGACATTCATAAATTCTACCTAGAACAGGACATGGAAGCATGTGCAACAGAAGGAGAATTTCATAAAAAATCCTTCATAATATTAAGTGAATACTGAGCACCTGCAGGTAACTTTAATCTGTTCATAAACCACCTTGAAGCTGTACTGGCCCATTTAACAACCAAAAACAGAGAAATAGTGGTTGCTGGTGACTTCAATGTAGATTTCCTTAAAGACTCTCCCAATAAGAACTTATTTGAGTTAGTAACACTATCATTCAACTCAGTTTCCACTCTAAAGTTCCCAACTAGGGCAGCCAACTGCTCACAAACAGTCATTGATAATATCTTTATAGAAAAGTCCAATGAACAAAATTATATTACAAAACCAATAGTCAATGGCCTCTCAGACCATGACACGCAGTTTCTTCTGTTAAATGTTAATACTGAACAGGACATAAAATCTGTTAAATCTTAACTCAAGAGGGTAATCACAATAAGCCAAAAATTGATTATTTTAGGACACTCCTCAGAGAAACTCACTTAAGTGATGTGTACAGTGCTCATGGCATGAATGAAAAATATGACACTTTTGCTAATAAAGTGATTACCTTATTTGAACACTGTGTTCCCCCAAAACTACCCAAAGTTAGTGCAAAGTCTACAAAGAAGCCATGGATTACTCAAGGAATAGAGGTATCTTGTAAAACAAAGGGAAAACTGCATCTGTCAATCCAAAACAGTTCTGATGTTGATGCTATAGCACATTACAAGAAATACTGCATAATATTAAAGACTGTAATACGGACATCAAAACAAATATATTAAATGGAAAAGATAGTCATATTAGATAACAAACTAAAGACAATATGGGATACAGGGAAGGAGGAGGCCGGTAGAACCAGACATGAAGAGGGACAAATAGCATTTAGAGTAAATGATACATTGGTGACAGACATGTATAGTGTTGTAGAAATTTTTGACAAACATTTTATAACTGTTACTGAAAGATGGGGTTGTCAGGTTCTGTAGATGCTGCCATGGGATACCTCAGACCAGACATTTCAAGTAACTTCCATAATATGAATCTGACCCTCACTACCCCAGCAGAAGTAATGTCCATCATAAAATCTTTAAAATCAAAAACATCTAGTGGGTATGATGAAATATCAACAGAGTTAATTAAAGAATGTGATTCTGAGTTAAGGAACATATTAAGCTATCTGTGTAGCCAGTCATTTATCAGTGGAATATTTCCTGAATGGTTGAAATATGCTGAAGTTAAGCCACTGTTTGAGAAGGGAGATAAAGAAATAGCATCAAATTTCCATCCAATCTCACTTTTGCCAGCATTCTAAAAAAATTTAGAAAAGGTAATGTACAATCAGCTCTATAACCATATTATCACAAATAACATACTTTCAAAGTTGGAGTTCAGATTTCTAAAGGGTTCTGATACTGAGAAGGCTATCTACACCTACAGTGAAAATGTACTTAATTCATTAGACAAAAAATTGCAGGCGACTGGTGTACTTTGTGATCTGCCAAAGGCATTTGACTGTGTAAATCACAATATCCTTTTAAGTAAATTAGAATATTATGGTGTAACAGGAAATGCTGCAAAATGGTTCAAATATTATATCTCTGGCAAGAAACAAAGAGTGTTATTAGGAAAGAGACATGTATTAAGCTGTCAGGCATCACCCAACTGGGAACTAATTACATGTGGGGTCCCATAAGGTTCCATCTTAGGGCCCTCACTTTTTCTTGTGTATACCAATGATCTTTCCTCAGTAACATTACCAGATGCCAAGTTTGTTTTGTTTGCCGATGATACAAACATTGCAATAAATAGCAAATCAAGTGTAGTCTTAGACAGATCGGCTAATAAAATATTTGTGGACACTAATCACTGGTTCCTAGCCAATTCTTTGTCACTTAACTTTGAAAAAATGCACTACATGCAGTTCAGAACTAATAAGGGGTCTCCCACAAGTGTATGCCTAACGTATGATGACAAGCAGATAGAAGACATGGACATTGTTAAATTCTTGGGATTACAGCTTGATAATAAATTCAACTGGGAGGAGCACAGCACAGAGCTGCTGAAGTGTCTAAACAAATCTCTATTTGCAATGCAAATTCTGTCAGACATGGGGGATATAAAAATGAAAAATCTGGCATACTGTGCTTACTTTCACTCCATAATGTCACATAGGATTATTTTTTGGGGTATTTCATCAAGCCAAGCTAAAGTTTTCTGGGCACAAAAATGTGCAATAAGAGTTATATGTGGTGTGAACTCAAGAACATCCTGTAGAGGCCTGTTTAGGGAACTAGGGATACTAACTACTGCTTCCCAATATATTTATTCCTTAATGAAATTTGTCATTAAAAATATATAACTTTTTCAAACCAACAGCTCAGTTCATGGAATCAATATGAGAAATAAGAATAATCTTCACAAGGATTTAAAGTCACTTACTCTTGTACAAAAAGGTGTGTATTATTCAGAAAGACACATTTTCAATAACTTTCCAGCAGCCATAAAAAGCATAACAACCAATGAAATTCAGTTTAAGAGAAGCCTAAAGGATTTATTGGTGGCCAGCTCCTCCTGCTACACAGATGAATTTCTCAGTAGAACCAACTGATTGGTGTGTGTGTGAGTGTGTGTGTGTGTGTGTGTGTGTGTGTGTGTGTGTGTGTGTGTGTGTGTAATCTAACTTCTCCACCATTTCAGTGCAATAATGTGTTCATTGTAAATAAGTATTGTAGTAGTTCTATTATACGTTTATTAGTATTTTAAACATAGCTGCACAACAGCAACGGTTCAACGTAATAAAATTATAAACAGCCAACCAGTTGCAATGGATAAAGAATTCTTTGCCTAGGTTTCAACAAATTTAAATTTGTCTTCTTCAGAAGGTGGCAATTTTACATTAGTATGGACTGATGTATCATCGTCGTTTTTACAAATATCTGCATAGATCCATTTGTCAAAATTAAAATATAGCCCTAAAAATAGGGTTTGTCACATAAATATAAATTAGTACATGGATGTTGCAGAGCTCACAACCGACTGAAGAGTGAGAGTGAGAAAGAGGGAGGGTGGGAGGGTGAGAGGGAGAGAGGGGGGGAGAGAGAGAGAGAGAGAGAGAGAGAGAGAGAGAGAGAGAGAGAGAGAGAGAGAGAGAGAGAGGGAGAGAGGGAGAGAGGGGGAGAGAGAGAGAGAGAGAGAGAGAGAGAGAGAGAGAGAGAGAGAGAGAGAGAGAGAGAGAGAGAGTCCTGCAAATTGATAACGACGGAAGAAGGGATCAATGGACTTCATAGCAAAGTTGAAAGAGCTTCACCAAAATGACTTATGGAAATCGTGGCAAACCTAAAACATGCTGGTAAGTTTAGGATTTGCCCCATCACTGCTCCCAAATATATATACTGTGTGCAACATCACAAATGGTCAGAAAATGGTCTAAATATATTTAGAGTATCGTGAAATAAAGTGATATCAGGAAAAACCATGATGGAAATTTCTGACTGGACATGTATTTAAAATATGTTTAAAAAATATGTGAAACTAAATAACTAGTAGAGTAACATCCAGTGGCTAAATACAAATATATGTTAATAGTCAATTATAAATCAACTTACCTGATGAAAGTAATTTTGAAGAGAGTTCAAATAAAACCATATCTCTAAATAATTGAAGCTTTGGATCATTGTGCATAAGAGAATCTGGCAAACAAAACAGGACAGTAGCACACTGAGTCCAGTTTCTACCTCTCTGTAGATAATGAAAATATTCCCACAACACTTCTGGCTTAATCACAGATGACAGAGCAGTTAAAACAGGACTGCTATTAAACAGTGGCTGCAGCACTCCTATCCATTCACTTTGGAATAAGTTCTTCAGGCTCTTTGTTCTAGCACTAATGCTTTGATGTGAAGAGGTTTCAAACACAAGTTCTTTCTCTTCTTCAACTTCTTTATGTAATTTATCCACAATTACTGCCAGTAACCAGCAATGACGTTCCAAAAACTGTAACACTGTGTCAGTAACAGCTTGTTTTCTACAACTATTTTCCTCAGATTGAGAACTGGAGTCCAGCACCTCCTCTGCATTTGTAGTACTGAGGTATTCAAATCTGATACCAAAAATATAATCAGGTTGACTGCAGCTCACACAATCTAAGTAACAATGGAGAAACAAAAAATTATACTTCTATTTTCATTAGCAATAAATATGGTGGTGGTGGTGGTGGTGGTGGTGGTGGTGGTGGTGGTGATGAAGATGATCATGATGATAATAAATAATAATAATAATAATAATAATAATAATAATAATAATAATAATAACAATAACAACAATAATAATTCTAAACCAATTACAAATAAAGGAAAAAGTCCACTTCCAAGAATTACAAATGGTAGCAGATAAGAAATACATATGAAATCACAATGCAAAAACTTCTCTATCTTGAGGTCACACCTTCCAGACAAAATGAAAAGGAAGGAAGAGAGAGGTGTTCAAGGTGGTGAGACCAATATGGAGAAGTGATGTACATACCTTGAGCCAGGACATATGTATTTGATGTTGTCCCCAATAAATATTTTTATGTATTTTTACTCTGTTTGAATTTTTATTGCATAAAAGTGAAAATATACTAGAATTTCATATAACTATATTTCCCATAGTACTCGAACAATGGAAAATCAAGGATGGAATAATGACAATGCTATGAAAAGGACAGAAGTTGAGTCGCAGACACGCACAACAAAAAGACTGCTACACGTTTGAGCTTTTGGTCAAAAAGCCCTTTCCTAAAGTAGAAATCACACACACATTCACTCAAGTACAACTCTCACACACACATGTGTGTGTGTGTGTGTGTGTGTGTGTGTGTGTGTGTGTGTGTGTGTGTGTGTGTGTTTTCTACTTTAGAAGAAGGCCTTTTACCAGCATTGTGGTAGATCAACAGACACTAATTATTTTAGAGAATTTATGATTATTTCAAATTGAAGGCAGATAAAAAATATGTATGGAAGGAGACCTGTACAGAATTACAAAAGCTGCCCAGGATTTCCTAACGAGGGGGAGACAACAAACAGGAAGGGGGTGACAAATTATTATTACATTGCACTGTAAGTCACTTGTCTTGCAAAAAATTAAAATGGTAATAGTGTAGGGGACAGTCAACAACAAGACCTAAGAAGCCAGAAAAAACTGAGATAAGACACAGGGGCCCATTAAGCATGACTGATCTAAGAGAAATGATAGGAATATCAGCACACATTTAAATTGTGTTAACATTGGGAACAGTCACATATTTTCAAGGGAGATCCTAGTAACATTTGGAGAAAAATTCCAAATAATTCTCATGATGAAGGAAACACCAAGATCCTTAGAACTGTGGTGACAAGTGTGAACTGCAGCAGAATATTCTCCATTACTAGCATAAATTAACTATCTACACTGCTACCCATTTAAGTTAAAACAAGATGAAGACAATACACAACAAATATCAAATTGGTATACAGTGTACAAAATAAAGGTACACGCAAATAAAAAATATGTAACTGCCAAACCATGTAGGATTAACGTCATCCACATTATGCATATGAGGAAATACTATGCAGTGAGTTACCCGTTCAGAAACTGAGTTTGAATTATGGTTGCATGTGATAATATCATATTATTTCTCAAGTAAGAAGGAGAAATGCCTACCAGCACACATCTAAATTCCACACTGGCAGGATCATTGTCGTTAAACACTGTGGCACCTCTTTCTGCGGCACTGCTACTTGTGTTACTAACCATCCCTTGACTGTGATCCAAATATGGATTGATGGGTTCAGGAGAGTCGTACTCAATGCCATTCAGGATCTCAACAGACCTATGCAACTAGCATCTGAGAAGACAGACATATAGTTTGCTCAACCATACAGGTTCATATAGTCATGTCACATACCTTGAGTTAAGAAATGGTCTTGTTTGCAGCAGGAGAAGTATGCACATGGACAGTGCAATGACAGCTAGAGCATTAAGGACTGTCAGCATGATGACCGTTATTCCAGAGGGAGGCACAATGATAACACTGGACTGGCAACATGGCACCTTTTCCAATGGGTCTTGGTTTTGTATACTTCATCATGATGGTTGTATATATGTGTGGAGGCTCCAAGGTAAATGGGCATTGTTGTTATGCAGTAGCGAAGGATCATGCTGACATTCATTACCAAGAGATCTTACTGAACAGCCTAGAAATTTCTGGTTCTTTGTAAAATCACAGAGTGGGTCAGATTCAGTTACTTGTTGACAAGTATGGTCTGACAGTAAAAGAAAATCTAAGAAAATCTGAAGTTTTAAATTTCCTGTTCAAAAAATCATTCAACAAGGAGCAGCATATAGACATAACATCATTCGACCACATCACAAGCTCCCATATGGAGAACACAAAATAAGCATCCCTTGGGTTGAAAAGCAGCTTAAATAGTTGAAAATAAATAAGTCACCAGTTCCAGATGAAATTCCATTTCAGTTTTACAGATAGTATTCTTTGGCATTGGCCCCATACTTAGCTTGCATTTATCAGAAATCTGGAAAAAAGTGCAGGTGATTATCGTACTTCATAAGGGTAAAAGAATGGACCTGCATAGTTACACAGCAATATCTTTAAAATCAAAATGCTGCAGGATTCTTGGCATATTCTAAGCTCAAATACGAGGGTCATCCACAAAGTGCGTTCCGTTTCTATTTCTATTCATGGCAGTCCTACGATCGAAGTTCTGAGCATGCGCAGCAGTTACTCTGACTCTAGGAGAAGACATGTAAGTCATTTTCAGATCGCTGCTGCCGATGTGTGCTTCTTTATAACGTCAGCCGTAATTGAAAATGCCACCTCGTGTCAAATCAGATCTGTGATTTGTTTTCTAAATGCAAAGAAAGTTAAACCAAAGGAAATTCATTGGCAAATCTGCGAGGTTTATGGACAAAATGCTATGAGAGATTCAAGGGTTAGAAGATGGGTCAGACTGTTCAATGAAGGACGTGATCAAGTGCACGATGAAGAACAAAGTGGACACCCGTCTGTGGTTACTGATGAACTGGTTCACACACTTGAAGAGAAGATTAAGCACAACTGTAAGTTTACATTTAGTGCCCTTGCTATGGAAGTCCCGCAAATCTCACAATCACTAATTCATGAAATTGTTACTGAAAAACTGAAATTTCGAAAACTTTGCTCAAGCTGGTTACCCAAAATTGTTACTCAACAACAGAATAAACAACAGATGGGCAGTGAACTACAATGAAGAAGGAGATGGTTTTCTTTCTCAGATAGTCACGGGGGATGAAACTTGGGTATTGTACGACACCCCTGAAACAAAACGGCAATCAATGGAAAGGAGGCACACTTCATCCCCAACAAAGGTTAAGCCTAAGCAAATCTTGACACCTCAAAAAGTCATGTGCACCATTTCTTGGGACAGAAAAGGCATTTTGCTGATTGATTTCTTATCAAAAGGCCAAACAATCAATGCACATGGTTACTGCGAGACCATTAAGAAATTGTGCCGCACAATACAGAACAAGTGCTGAGGATTACTGTCAAAAGGTGTTGTTTTTTTCCACGATAATGCCCGACCTCAAACGGCGAATGTGACGAAACAACTCTTACAGGAATTTCACTGGGATGCATTTGATCATCCTCCGTACAACCCGAACCTCACTCCTAGCGACTTTCATCTCTTCTTACATCTAAAATCTGTCCTTGGTGGTCAACACTTCAACGATGATGATGAGCTGAAAGATCATGTTACCACATGGTTAAATACACAGGCAGAAACTATGTATGAAGAAGGAATACAAAAACTTGTGCCACGCTATGACAAGTGCGTACAAAATTTCAGAAGCTATGTAGAAAAGTCATTTAACAGTTGTAGATTTTTGTAAAGTAAATATTTTTTTCTGTATCTGTACATGTTTGTTTTATATAACCAAACAGAACTTACTTTATGGACATACCTCATATAATAAATTTCCTAGAGAGGGAAAAGTTTCTATCCACAAATCAACACAGATTTAGAAAGCATCATGGATGCAAAACTCAAGCTTTCCCATTTCACACACAGTATCCTGTGAAGCATGGATGAGCGGCAACAGACAGATCCCATGTTCTCAGATTCCTGGAAAGTGTCTGACATGGTGCCCCACTGCAGGCTGTTAATGGATGGCTGAGCATATGGAATAGGCTCCCAAACATGTGGGTGTCCTCATGTTGTTTTAAGTAATAGAACTTAGTACACTGTCCTGGAGGGCAGTATTTGTTGTGTTGGCAGAAGAGCCAACACCGTGTTACTAGAGGAGGCCCAAATACATGCGTTTTAGCTCGTGCAGGCTGGCGTGAAGAGGGGGAAGAACTATACTGACATGAGGTCTGGAACATGACAAGGAATGAGAATTCAGAAAGCAGACCTAATTAGTTTCATATTTAACTTTAATCCATTAATGATGAACGTCGCTCCTGATGGTACATGATTCACAACATTGTCTGTTCAGAATTCATTCTAATTACTGAATATGGCGCCTTGCTAGGTCGTAGCAAATGACGTAGCTGAAGGCTATGCTAAACTGTCATCTCGGCAAATGAGAGCGTATGTAGTCAGTGAACCATCGCTAGCAAAGTAGGCTGTACAACTGGGCGAGTGCTAGGGAGTCTCTCTAGACTAGACCGGCCGTGTGGCGGCGCTCGGTCTGCAATCACTGATAGTGGCGGCACGAGGGTCCGACGTATACTAACGGACCGTGGCCAATTTAAAGGCTACCACCTAGCAAGTGTGGTGTCTGGCGGTGACACCACAGTATTTATCAGAGATAAGGATAGCATCAGGAGTGCACCATGGAAGTGTGACAGGACCACTATTATTTTCTATATATAGAAATGATCTGCTGAACAGGGTGGGCAGCAATCTGCAATTATTTGCTGACAATGCTGCAGTGTGCAAGAAGGTGTCAAAGTATAGTGACTGTAGGAGGATACAAGATGACTTAGACAAAATTTCTAGTTGATGTGATGAATGACATCTAACTCTAAATGTAAAAAAATGTAAGGAAATGCAGATGAGTAGGTAAAACAAACCTGTATGTTCAGATACAGCATTAGTAGTGTCCTGCTTGACAAAGTCATGTCGATTAAATATCTAAGTGTAACAATGAGAAGAGACATGAAATGGAAAGAGCACATAAGGGTGTTAGTAGGGAAGACAAATGATCAACTTCGGTTTACTGAGAGAATTTTGGGAATGTGTGTTTCATTTGTAAAGGAGACCACATATAGGATGGTAGTGCAACCTATTCTTGAGTACTGCACGAGTGTTTAGGATCCGCACCAGGTCTGCAATCTGCAACTTTTTGCTGATAATGCCGTGGTATAAGGGTGTCATTTTTAAGTGACTGTAGGAGGATACAAGATGGTTTGGATAGAATTTCTCTTTGTGTGATGAATGGCAGATTGCTCTAAATGTGGGAAAATCTAAGTTAATGAAGATGAGCAGGAAAAACAAACCTGTAATGTTCAAATTCAGTATTAGTGATGCATTGCTTGACACAGTCACACCTATTAAATACCTAGACATAATACTGCAAGGTGACATAAAACTGAACAAGTGCATAAGGCTGGTTGTAGGGATGGCAAATTGTCACCTTCAGTTTACTGGGGGAATTCTACAAAAGCCTTTCTCGTCTATAAAGGAGACCATGTACAGAACACTTATGCAACCAATTTTTGAATTTAGGGTCCCCACCAAGTCTGGCTAAAGGAGAATATTGAAACAGTTCGTAAATGTGCTGCTACATTTGTTACCAATAATTTCGGTCAATATGCAAATGTTATGGAAATGCTTCATAAACTCAAACAGGAATCCCTGGGGAGAAGAAGGGTAGCACATTTCCTGATTAACAGTACATGATGTGACTGTTATGATCCTTAATGGCCAAGCAAACAATATGCGTGTTCTCTCAGTTCCTGGGTGAATGGGGACATTGAGATGGCATGGTACTGGGTATAGCTTCCCTGACCCCAATAATTCCATACTCACATGACAGTAGTGGGATCCCAATAACGGCAACAGTATTATGGAATGATAAATTGGAGTCCCAATAGGACACAATCCTGCTGCAGTTGAATGCTGACATGTACTGATAGAATTTCTCCTTCTTACATGAGGTGTAACACAATCTTCTCACAAACAAGCAACATTCAAATGTGATGTCTGAATGAGAAACCTGGTGTTTAATCTTTCCTACCTACTTTCTACAGTTGCACTGAAATGCTAATCATTTGCATATTGATGCATGTAGTACACATCATGCTGATTTGACATTTGTTGCAAGCCACTTCACGGTGTTGCAATTATAAAGGTCAGCAGTGTATTTAATATTTTTTATTTGCCATAATTCACCATTATTTTTTCTATTTGTCTGTTTCTTTGAGGCAGTTGATAGATACTTATATTGGCTGCAATGGGATCCTGGTACAAAAAAGGGTATGAGATGACAAAGGGGCCCCATGTCAATGATTCCTAATAAACAAATAAGACTAGCCTAAAAGAGAACTCTCCCCTAAATGTTGTACAAAGTAGTGTAGATTTCATACTCAGTTTCCTTGCTTAGCTAATAAAATGTGCACAACAGTAAGCAGTTGCATGTGTACATTGAAGTAAGTCTATATAGCCACACGAACTGAAGAATTGACTAAATGCTAAAGCCAGTCCAAAACATGCTCAAGTTGCATCAGGGAATGATGGTTTTCCTATATATTACAACAAAGTAATAATAATGCCAGAACAGGGTTGGGGAAGCTGAACTGAGCAAAATATTACAGTTAACCACAGGTTTGACATGCACTGTTGTGATGCTACAGCTATAAAACAAGAGCTAATTGGAGAAGAGCATGTGGAAATGTACGCATTTAAGTTAAAATGCCCCAGTTAATATCTATTGTGGTAGAAAGTGCAATAACTAACTAAAGTATCTGGAGATAATAGTTTCTGCTGAGCAGTGAAAGTTATGCAAATTTTAATTTCCTATCTGTGGCTGGGTAAGTTAGGAATGAGTTTTCTATTATGCTGATTGGGTAAAGCTTTAATAATCAGATATGCTAAAAGAATCACAATGTCATCAGCTTGTTAAGACAATATGTTGTACTGCAGAAAAGCACTGCAGTAAGAAAGACAGCATCAGGTGCTGAAGGGAGCAGTGTTACTAATAATGAAACCTAAGGCTACATGTTTTGCTTTTGGATACAGTATGGTGAGATGAATGAACTTTTATTGAAACAAGTAAACTAAATTAGTAAAGATGAACTAGGAAAACAGAAATTAGATTTTAGATTCATTTTATTTCTCTCAAATCACTTTCCTTTTTACAGCAAATGCTTGACATTTGTGCCTACAGCACTGCTACAAAGGTTGAAGAAAAGTTTCGTGTACCCTTCCAAAAATGTGTGACATGTTGCAAATGACTGCTGTGGCCTCAAAAATTCTTGCAACCATCTCTTGACAGGTGTTGCCTGGTGTTTGGCAGACGTGATCTTTCATAAAAACTCACACAAATAAGTTCAGTGGTGTTGAATCAGGTGATACTGGAGGTACCTCCCGAGGACCACCATGCCCAACACACCTCCGCCCAAACACTTTATTCAAATTTTACCCAGCTGCCAGATTGGGATGCAGTGAAGCACCAGGAAGTTGGAACAACATCCTTCAGCATATGTGGAGAGTAATGTATTGTAACAGTACATGCAATTCCACTTGCAAAAATTCTGTCTATTTAACTGAGGAAGTGCAATGAAAGGGTCACTCAAGTTGTCACCAACAATACCTGCCCAGACATTCACCAAAACCTTTTATGGTGACCACATTCTTGAATGTAATGGGGATTTTCATATGGCCATCAGTGATGGTTGTGGGCATTAATGGCTGCTTCCCTAGCAAAAATTGTCATCTATAAACTGGATGAAGCAGAGAAAATTCATATTGTTAGGATGCTGGCACTGCTTTAATGTACAGTCAGAAGAATTTGCTTGCTTTGGATAATGATACGTTTCAAGTTTGGATCTTCTGTGCATGCTAAGGGTGTAAAATAATTTCCTTTGGGCTTTCCAAAGAAGCAGATGAGTATGACATTGAATGTGTGAGCTGTTTCTCTGACACTTGTTGAAGGGGTAGTTTCAAAAGGTAGGAGTACCTCTTCACAAAATTCCAGAGTACTCACTATTTTTCACCACACTGTATCAGTCTTTCTGTGTGAGAGCATGCTTGTTTCTCTCAAATGGCAGTCCACAGAGTAAAGCTGTTGACAACTGCTAGACTTTTGTTAGGAAAATATTTGATGTGCAATCTTCTCCCATCCACAGATCTGCAGCCTGATGCTCTATAAGCAATGTGAAAGTCAGCTAGTTTGTCATTTGTGTACCTGTCCATTCTGGTGCACTACAGGAAACAGCAACAGGTGTAGTGGATCTCAGCAATCACAGCATGACACAGCACCACATTAGTTTGACAAAACTGCACTGCTAACTGCACACAAACATCTTTGCTTACTGGAGAAACTGTCACATGTTCATTGATGATTGGCTGTTGTTTTATGGCTGCCA
Organism: Schistocerca serialis cubense; assembly: GCF_023864345.2. Taxonomy (NCBI): domain Eukaryota; kingdom Metazoa; phylum Arthropoda; class Insecta; order Orthoptera; family Acrididae; genus Schistocerca; species Schistocerca serialis. Next base: position 576,063,118 of record NC_064640.1, on the reverse strand, counting down.
TTCCACAATGGTGCATTTTTGACTTATGATTACTTGGAAAAATTTGTGCAATTTGACATCCTCCACCTTGGTCTGACCTTACTGTTGTTATGGTATTCAGTGCAATGAGTGGTTTGAAACAGCTCTCTGTGCTAATCTATCTTGTCAAAGTCTCTTCATGTCTGCTTAATTACTGCAACCTACACACCCTGGATCTGCTTACTGTCGATAATTCTCAGTTTCCCTCTAAAATTTTTACCCCTACTACTCTTTTCTGCATTATGGTCTATTTCTTGAAGTCACCAGATGTGTCCTATCAACAAATAATATCTTTTAGTCAGTTTGTGTCATAATTTTTTACCCGATTTGATTTAGTATCTTTTTATTAGTTACCTAATCTATTTATCTAATTCTTAGAATTCTTCTCTAGTATCACATTTCAAAAGCTTCTATTCTTTTCTTAGCATCCACATTTCACTTCATCACCTTCAGAGAATATTTCTTTAAATTCAAGTTTATATTCGATGTCAACAAATTCCTGTTTTTCTAAAATGCTTTTCATCCTCTCAACAATCTGCAAGTCATACATTTTCTATTTCAATCACCATCAGTTATTTTGCTGCCCATACAGCAATACTCATCTACTACATCTAATGTCTCTTTATTTAATCTAACATCCCTCAGCATCATCTGATTTTATTTGACTACATTGCATCATCCTAGTTTTACTTATATGAAGATGGCATTTGTTCTTTCGGACATGTCCGAAAGAACAGGTGCCATTGGTGACCATGCAGCTCTCTAGAATGAAATTACAATTAAATCAATATCATTAGCTGCTGACAGCCGTTGATATACATCAACGGGGACAGTTGCAAATGTGTGCCCCAACTGGGACTCGAACCCGGGACCGCCTGCTTACATGGCAGACGCTCTATCCATCTGAGCCACCGAGGGCACAGAGGATAGTGCGACTGCAAGGACTTATCACTGGCACGCTCCCCGTGAGACCCACATTCTCAGCTTATTGTCCACACACTACATGCGTAGTGCCCCCATCACTCACGGCAGACAATCCACCGAGTCCCATAAGAGTTCAGTCAATTTGTGTGCATCCACACTGAAGAAGGTCATCAGCCGGTTAGCCTTAACAATATGTAAGCAGGGGATCCTGGGTTCGAGTCCCGGTCGAGGCACACATTTTAAACTGTCCCCGTTGATGTATATCAGTGCCCGTTCGGACATGTCCGAAAGAACAGATGCGATCTTCATATTGTTAAGGCTAACCAGCTGCTGAGCTTCTTCAGTGCACATGCACACAAATTGCCTTAACTCTTACAAGACTTAGTGGAGTGTCTTCAGCGAGTAATGGGTGTAATGGCAGGGGCACTACGAATGTAGTGTGTGGACTATAAGTCGAGAATCTGGGTCTCACAGGGAGCGTGCCGGCGATAAGTTCCTGCAGTAGCACTATCCTCTGTGCCCTCAGTGACTCAGATGGATAGAGCGTCTGCCATGAAAGCAGGAGACCCCAGGTTCGAGTCCTGGTTGGGGCACACATTTTCAACTGTCCCCGTTGATGTATACCAATGCCTGTCAGCAGCTAATGGTAATGATTCAATTGTAATTTTAGTTTTACTTAGTTGATGTTAATTTGTTAACCTCTTTTCATGACATTACCCATTCCACTCAACTTCTCTTCAAAGTCCTTTGCCACCTCTGACAGGGTTACAATGACACTGGCAAACCTCAAAGTTTTAATTTCTATCCCCTGAACATTCATTTTATTTCTAAATTTTTCCATGGTTTCCTTCACTGTTTCCTCAATGTATAGACTGAATAAAAAAGTTTTAATTTCTATCCTCTGAACATTCATTTTATTTCCAAATTTCTCCATGGTTTCCTTCACTATTTCCTCAAGGTATAGCCTGAATAACATTGTGGATATGCTGCAACCACATCTCCCTCCCTTCTCAACTACTGATTCTCCTTCATGTCCTTTAGCCCTTCTAATTGTAGACTGTTTTCTATACAAGTTGTTGATAACTTATCTCCCTGTATTTTTTTCCTATAACCTTCAGCATTTCTAGGCTTCTATTCCAGTCAACACTGCACAAGTTTCCTCTAAATCTTTAAATGCTATAAATATAGGTTCCTCTATCTTCAATCTATCTACTAAGCTATGACGTAATTTCAGTTTTGCCTTGCATGTTCCTACATTCTTCCAGAACCCAAATTGATCTTCTCCCAAGTCAGTCTCTCTCAGTTTTTTCCATTCTTTTGCACATAACGTGTGACAGTGTTCTACAACCATGATTTATTAAACTGATGGTACAGTAGTTTTCAGTGTGTGTGTCTCCTGAGGATCTCAATAATTCTGAGAGAATACACTGTTCTATCATCCATTGTTTTCCTCTGTCACATAGACTGACAGGCTAAAGCCTGTTATATACCACTCATATTCAGTCAAAGAAACAACCCTGTGACAATTTTGAACAAAAAAATGTATGACAATATTTGAGAAGTGCAAAATAAGCTTCTTGGGTGGTGGTGGTGGTGGTGGTGGTGGTGGTGGAGGTGGCTCTTCCTTATCCTTTTCATCAGTATGTCAAGCCAACAGTGCCATGAAGCAAAGTCAGAGGAGAACAGAATTTTTAGTGCCCAAACTCCAACTTTACCATGACTCACTAACATAACATCCCACACACAGAAATAAAGGTAGAATTATTTTGCACTTCTCAAATATTGTCATACATTTTTTTGTTCAAAATTGTCACAGGGTTGTTTCTTTGACTGAATATGAGTGGTATATAACTTGTCCTCTCACATCAGGAGGAACTTGCATTAGCACAACTCTTAAGCAGATGATATTTACTTATTGTCTGCAGCTTGTGGTCTTACAGTAGCGTTCTCGCTTCCCGTGCATGGCATCCTGAGTTCAATTCCTGGTGGGATCAGGGATTTTCCCTGCCTCGAGATGACTGGGTTTTGTGTCAACTTCATCATCATCATTCATCCCCATTACGGTTGGAGGAAGGCAATGGCAAACCACCTCCGCTAGGACCTTGCCTAGTACGGCGGTGCGGGTTTCCCGCATCGTCACCTATGCTCCTCGGAGTATGGGGCTTCATCATCATCATTTACTTATTATAATAGATAACATCACAAATAGCCCCAGAACTCATATATACTGAATATAGCTTTACAGCTTGCTGTCAACCACCTATAAAATTTTAAAAAATCAATGATTCCTAGAATATGTGCAGATCCAAAACCTACAGACTTAAAAATGATCAGAACAATTTACCTGCTTAGTACGGAAGACAGTAAACCATGTGTGACCAACTACAGGTCCAAATCTGCATCAGTATGGCTCCAGAAAGACAGTACCTACTGGCAATGTGATGAAACATGGAATCTCAGTAGTAGGAAAAAGCACTGTACAATGTGAAACAGCAGTTTTATTTGACAGCATAAGTGCCTTTAATAACCTGTGATGTCCAGAGATGCTGGCATGCCTCATATAATTCCAGGTACATCAAATATTGTACCAAAACTTTACATACATTCAGAGTGGAAGTTCGGCATGTAGGAAATCTCAGAATGGTTTAAAAAATGGATACCTGTAAAGTTCTGTCTGACACTGATCTTATGGGATACAGTTGCTGAACCCCTTCTACATATAATGGAGAGAGACAAACATGCTGGTATGATTGTGGCCTATTCAGATGACATGTTAGTATTGGTTATGGCCATGTTAGATACGCAAGCATAGTTAAGGAGTGTGGTTAATAGTATGTTCGAGCAGATTAATTGATGGTGTGAACAGAACAAACTAATGATTGCCAGCAACAAAATGTTATATTTAATGGAGACAGATACACAAAGAAATCTATCACCAGATACCTATGCCCACATTAACAAATGACTAACTCTTAATGGAAACATTTGAATAGTCACAGACATTACTGGGAAAGTGCTATAAAGGCTGCCTACAGTAAACACTGTTGAGTACAATGTACCACTAGATATAATAAGAACATACATCTGTGTGCCAGCACAAGTAGACTAACTGTCATGACTAACAGAATCATTATCTGATGTTCTTGAGCTGCACTCAACAAATATTACTCCCCACCCCTATACAAAGCTACACCTTATTGGAAAATGAGAGGAAGAAAAGACAAAGCAAATGGAAGTAACTGGAGTAAACACTAAAAACAAGTGCCAAATTAATAAACAGGAGGTCAATGATAAGGGATGTTCTGTGTTCTTTCTCCAAAACATCAAGAAATGGTTGGAAATGAGACACCACCATTCAAACTGAGTCACTGTTCATTTCTTATCCACCCACAGCCCTTATGTCATGCATCTAAACCACATTAACCTCAATCAGAGAGATACTTGCAAGGAGCATGGCTCTCCAAAATGGAAAATCTTGCACTGCAAGACATAAAAGCAGGTAATATGATTCAATGAACACACACTGACTTATCAAGTCATGAAAATACTAAATGGGTTGAGCTGATACATTGATACAGTTTATAGACATCTACACATGATGTGAACAGGAAAAAAAAAGCATGAAAGTCTAGCATGCATAGTCAACAATACTATTGAAACTGGTAATAATAGTGACAGTGGTGTAAATGTTGATGAGGTAACAACATAATTGTAACAGAATCATAATAAATATCAAACATACAGAAAACTCACAGTGAAGCACAACAGATTTACATGTAAAGTAATTTAATTACATATAAGGTGATTCAAAAATACAAGTTGTAAAACTGCTGATTAGGTAATGACAGCAATCCATGAAAAATTTATGACAACCTTTATTTTATACAGTTTAAAAACGTGACCAGTTGTAGAACTGTTGGTTAGTTAATGGTAAACTACAGCATAACTTACATCTACATCTACAAAGATACTCCGCAAGTCATCGGACAGTGCATGGCACAGGGTACCCTGTACCACTACTTGTCACTTCCTTTCCTGTTCAACTCACAAATAGAACAAGGGAAAAATGTCTGTCTGTATGCCTCCAAATGAGCCCTAATTTCTTGTATCTTATCTGTGTGGTCCTTAACAATGTATGCTGGTGGCAGTAGAATCATTTGGTAGTCAGCTTCAAATGCCGGTTCTCTAAATTTTCTCAACACTGTTTCTTGAAAAGAGCATCACCTTCCTTCCAGGGATTCCCATTTGAGTTCTCCATAACACTTAAATGTTGTTCGAACCTACCAGTAACAAATCTAGCAGCCTGCCTCTGAATTGCTTCAATGTCTTCCTTCAATCCAACCTGGTACAGATCCCAAACACTTGAGCAGTGCTCAAGAACATGTGGAATGAGCACCCTATATGCAGTCTCCTTTACAGATGAACCACTCTTTCCTAAAATTCTTCCAATAAACTGAAGTCGGCCATTTTCCTTCCCTACCATAGGTCTCACATGCTCGTTCCACCTCACATTGCTTTGCAACATTAGGCCCAGATATTTAAAGAACTTGATTGTGTCAAGCAGGACACTAGTAACACTGTAACTAATCATTACAGGTTTGATCTTCCTACTCATGTGCATCAACTTACATTTTTCCACATTTAGGGGCTAGCTGCCATTAATCACACTAACTGGAAATTTTGTCTATGTCATCTTGTATCTTCCTACAGTCACTTAACTTCGACACCTTACCATACACCACAGTATCATCAGGAAACAACCACAGATCGAAACTTCCTGGCAGATTAAAACTGTGTGCCGCACCGAGACTCGAACTCGGGACCTTTGCCTCTCGCGGGCAAGTGCTCACCAACTGAGCTACCCAAGCACGACTCACGCCCCGTCCTCACAGCTTTACTTCTGCCAGTACCTCGCCTCCTACCTTCCAAACTTTACAGAACTTCTCCTGGTTCGCAGGAGAGCTTCTGTAAAGTTTGGAAGGTAGGAGGCAAGGTACTGGCAGAAGTAAAGCTGTGAGGACGAGGCGTGAGTCGTGCTTGGGTGGCTCAGTTGGTGTGCACTTGCCCACGAAAGGCAAAGGTCCCGAGTTCGAGTCTCGGTCCGGCACACAGTTTTAAGCTGCCAGGAAGTCTCATATCAACGCACACTCTGCTGCAGAGTGAAAATCTCATTCTGGAAACATCCCCAAGGCTGTGGCTAAGCCATGTCTCTGCAATATCCTTTCTTTCAGGAGTGCTAGTTCTGCAAGGTTTGCAGGAGAGCTTCTGTAAAGTTTGGAAGGTAGGAGGTGAGGTACTGGCAGAAAGAAAGCTGTGAGGATGGGGCATGAGTCGTGCTTGGGTAGCTCAGTTGATAGAGCACTTGCCCGCGAAAGGCAAAGGTCCCGAGTTCGAGTCTCGGTCCAGCACACAGTTTTAATCTGCCAGGAAGTCTCATATCAGTGCACACTCCGCTGCAGAGTGAAAATTTCATTCTGGAACCGCATATTGCTGCCCACCCTGTCAGCCAAATATTTATGCATATACAGTGCAAAAGTGGTACTATCACACTTCCATGGGTCACCTCTGATGATACCCTTGTCTCTGATGAATTACTGGCCATCAAGGAAAACATACTGGGGTTCTATTATTTAAGAAGTCTTTGAGCCACTCACATATCTGTGAAGTTGTTCCAAGTGCTTGTAGCTTTTTTAATAGCCTGCAATGGGATGCCACGTCAAATGCTATCCAGAAATCCAGAAATATGGAATCTGCCTCTTGCCCTTCATCCATAGTTCTCAGTACATCATGTGAGAGAAGAGCAAGCTGGGTTTTGCACAAGCAATGCTATCTAAAACCATGATCATTCATGCAAATAGGCTTCTCAGTCTCAAGAAAGTTCATTATATTCAAACAGAATATGTTCAAGGATTCTGCAGAAAACAGAATTTAGGGATATTGGTCTGTAATTTTGTGAATCCATTCTTTTACCTTTCTTATATACTGGAGTCACCTATATGTTTTCCCAGTTGCTTGGATTTTTGTGCTGGGCAAGAGATTCACAATAAATGCAATCTAGATAGGGGACCAATGTCTTAACTTACTCCTTGTAAAATTGAACTGGGATTCCACTTCCAGACCTGGCGATTTATTTGTTTTCAAACCATTCAGTTGTTTCTCTATGCCAGATATGCTTATTACTACGTCATCCATACGGAAGTCTGTCCACTGGTCAAATGATGGTATGTTTGTAAGATTCTCCTGTGTGAACGATTTCTTGAATGTGATTAAAACTTCAGCTATCATTTTGCTACTTTCAACTGCCACACCAGACTGGTCAACAAGGTATTGAATGAAGCCTTAGAGCCACTCAGCGGTTTTACATATGACCACAGTTTTCTTGAGATCTCGGCCAGGTCTTTTGCTAAGGTGTGACTGTGTTGTTGTTCTACGCTTCACGCCTAGATCTTTTCACACATGCATGAACCTCTACTAACCTTTGCTTCTAATCACTTGTGCACTTCCTTTTGAACCGAGAGTGCCACAGCCTCTGTTTCCACAGCATGTGCCAAATTTTGTTATTAAACCATGGTGGGTCTTTTTCATCCTTTATCCACTTACTAGGCACAAAATGATTTACAGTCTGCTTAAATCTTGCCGATAATTCCTCTACATCCTTCTTATTGGAACCAAGTGATGCCAATTCACTGTCTAAGTAAGATGTTAATAACTGCTTAGCTGTTCTATCTAGCAGAAACTCTCTCCTAGCCTTCTTGACTGACTTATTAACTTTCATAACCATAGTTGCTATTACGACATCATGATCGCTAATCCTAATTTGTAGACTGGCATTGTTGATAAGGTTCAACATATTTGTAGCTACAAGGTCTAAGATATTTCCATCTCATGTGGGCTGCTGAACTAGCTGCTCAAGACAATTGGAGGAGGAGATTAGTGTTTAACGTCCCGTCGACAACGAGATCATTAGAGACGGAGCGCAAGCTCGGGTGAGGGGAGGATGGGGAAGGAAATCAGCTGTGCCCTTTCAAAGGAACCATCCCGGCATTTGCCTGAAGCGATTTAGGGAAATCACGGAAAACCTAAATCAGGATGGCCGGAGACGGGTATGAACCATCGTCCTCCCGAATGCGAGTCCAGTGTGCTAACCACTGCACCGCCTCGCTTGGTTCAAGACAATTTTCAGAAAAAGTGTTCAAAAGTATTTTGCATGACTGTCTGTCGGTATCCCCCACAGTGAATCCATAGACATCCCAGTCTATACTCAGAGCTTAAAGTCGCTTCCATGTAGTATTGCATGATGTGAGTATTTATGCACTATCGACTTTAAACTTTCTTTCAACGACTCTAGAACTGCAGAGCAGAATTTGGTGGCTGGTAAAAACATCCAACGTGATCAGATGACTTTACCATCACACTCAACTTTGACCTCAATAGAGACAACATTTTTGTCAACTGCAAGGAACACTCCCCCTCCTATGGCCTCTCATCTGTTTTTTCAACATACATTCCACAATTTGCTAAATACGTCAGAGCTTTCCACTTCAGGTTTCAGCCAGCTCTCAGTCCCAAGAATAATTTGAGCATGAGAAAATTCCTGGAGGGCATAAATTCAGAAACTTTATTATGAATACTTCGACAGTTTACTGATAAAATTGTGACAGTTGAAATGTCTTTATTCTGAATGTCGTCTGACTTTCCTTGCTGCATATTGACTGGCGAATGTTCATCAGAGCACCTCAAACTATTGATTAGCCTAAAAAACCCTCATGTGCACTCCACAAGCTCTCTGCTACCTGAGTAGCTGCTTCCTTTAAGTAGTGCACCACTGGCCTATCAAGGGGATTTCTACAAATCCCCACACAGTATTTCAGGTCTAGAAATCTGCAGCCAAGATCATCACAGAGTTGATGAAGCCTTTGGTTGAAACCATAAACTCAGCTACAAACCAAAGGACCCCAATCCAACTCCGGGAACGATGCTGCAAATTGTGAGCTCTGCACCCTGCACACAAGGCCAGCAGTCTTCACCACCTCTGCCAGCTGCCTGTACGAACTGAGGATTGCCTCAGAACACGTGTGACATGAGGGCCCTGGCAGACATACTGAGTGCACATTGGCTTTCTTTCCAGCCCTGGATGCTATCTGCCTAAGGGGCTCCATAACACGCCTAACATTGGAGTTCCCAATACCTGGTAAACCCCTGCCCCTATGTGCCTGCTCAGACCCTGCAGAGTGGTCACCTGTCCATGCACAAGGTGAATGGGAGAGGCCAGATGACCAGTCACCACATTGGAACTCTGCCTCGAGCAATGCGAACATGTTAGCACCCGCCACCCATCCTGCCGTGAGGGTAGATCCACCACGTTGGCTGCACTAGGAGGTGTCTCAGAAGCACAGCCCGTGGGCAAAACAAGCAGCACCTGAGTGTCCCATGCAACATGCCAGATTCTCTGCCACTGCTATACCCTGAGGCAGCAGCCTGAAAATAATTGACCGTAACCAAAAGCACATTCAGCTGTTTGTGAACTGCGGCCAGCTCCCCCTGCGTCCACACACAGCATGCACACATCCTAGCCATCCCAGCAAGACTAACTGAAGAAGTGAACTATAAAAGCAGACAATCCTAGATACGCAACTTGCTACTCTCCTGATGTGTCACCAATGGACGCTGATGCATTAATGAGTTTTGTAGGTGGCTGTTCAGTGAGTAACTTTTCCACTACAGACTGAATGAATTTATACTTACAAATATACGAGATTAAACTTCTTAAACAGAGAAGCATGCACAAAATTTAATAAATATACTATGTGGAAAACAGAGAAAAAGATAAACACTTAACTTGCTGCTCTGAAGACGCATATCAGCTAAGAGCTGGAGCCTCATGCTAAGCAATACTAAAATTGTAAATTAGATAAAATCATAGCATACAACAGGTTAAACAGTGACTGCCTATTATTGACAAATAGTCACAATAATAGTGCAAAATAGAATAATCCAGTATAAATACTACCTGAGATACATCTAGGTCCTCCTTTTATTTGGTTCAGGGAAAAAAGATACTGGCATTCCAGAGATGCAACTAAATACACAGTAAAACACACACTTGGAATTTATAATGTAAGATAGAAAGCCATACGTGGTTGCTAGGCTTGGGGTTATTCCAAGACTTCCAGATCCAAGAAGCAATGACGATAGGATTAAATCTGCTGTTCAAGATAGTATTTTCTTTATTTCCTTCTAAAAACAAAATTTAGTCATACTTTCCACACCTCTTCATACACCAAATTCCAAATTGTTTGCTACATTTTCTATTTTGTTCACCAATTTGTTTTGTTCTATTTTGATCATCTGCCTGATATTAACATTCTTTGTTATAATAGACAAAATTGATGCTATGTTGGTTTGAGTTAACTTCTCATGAATGGTAAAAACACAGGGTCTATATGGTTAGCCTCCCATAACTTCTATCTCACATATATACCACATGATCTCACCTTCCTGCATGGGGCAACATTCATATTCTGTTCCCCAGTTAGCCTGCCTCACCATCTCTTCCCCTTCCCTCCTCCTACTTTCCCTTGCCTGCATCAGCCACCAGAAACCCTCACTGAAATGAGACTTGTAGTGCCAGAATAATAGTGTGACATCATAGATATAGGTTTTTTTACAGTTTTGTTAGTTTTAATGAAGATCATCAACCAAAACATTAGGTAGAAGTTGAATTCTGATTAATGTGTTTGTCTACTGCTAGACACCTCAACTATACAATGAATGGGTATCTCTACTCTTTCCATTGTTTACACAATTACAATTTGATTTCAGAAGATGTTTTACTGTATGGACAAAATGGAATTTATAATTCACAAAAGAAGAGAAAGGAAAGAATCTGGTTACCAATAACTGAAGTTTATGTTTGATTAATCTGTAAAACACTCACCTATTTCTGAATACAGTCGGTGCATATGCTATAAATTACAGTAGTCTAATAGTAAAGCATGTAAGCTCAGTATGTTCTGAGCAAAATGTACCTTGGTACAGAGCTGCGTCTTTTGATGAAAGAGTTTCAGCAAAGGAACGTAACTGTATTTGAAAATCTCCTAATACATTATCACTCAAGAATTCCAGTAGCAGCTGCAGCTTCTCTTTGGAGTTACAACCAAACTCAAGGTCACTTTCAGAAAAGTAATTGGCAGAAACGTTACCTGAAATTTTATGAAAATTTAAAAAACTCCAGTTAGAATAACATTGAAGCAAACAAAACCAAACTATGTTAACCATCAGCATATAACTTTTTTATAAGTATTCCTTGTATTTCATTTGGACACTGTTCTACTGCACTGAATACATAGTAAAGTAGTTTCTCCAATTTGCAGAGATGCACTCAGTTTTTTAATATTACTTCCTGTCATCCTTCAGTATTGGGTAGATCACTGTAATCACACTCTTGTGCACAACTGTAGTATCAGAGCATCTTTTATCAGCTGTTTCCTAATTGCAAATCAGGATAATAAATAAGCATCAATCTTAGCAGCCAAACAACTGTACACTCAGGCTGATTACCATGTTTGTATCAACATCCTTCACACAGCTAGGATTTAACCGTGTATATCTCAATACTCAGCATAAGAAATGTAAGAAAGCCAGCAAAATTTCAGCACTTGTGATGTACTACTTTTCATACAGTGTAAGTAAAAATCAACAATATTGTGAAAAGGATAGAGTGCTGCTCACCATGTAGAAGAGACATTGAGTCACACACAGGCACAACAAAAAGACTGCTATACGTTTAAGCTTTCAGCCTAAAGGTCTTTTTCCGAAATAGAAAAATCACACACACATTCACACGAGCACAACTCACACACACATGACCACTGTATCTGGCTGCTGAGGCCAGACTGCAGACTGCAACTGTACTGGACTGGAGCAGCAATCTGGTGTGTGTGGTGGGGATGAGGAGGCGGCATGGGGTGGGGAGAAGAAGGGATGGCAGGGTAAGGGTGGAGAAAGGTGTTGTGTTGCTTGTGGGAGCATGCAGGGATGTGGCGGAGACAGGTTAGGACTGTTAGGTGCAGCTGGGTGATTTTGGGGAGGGGGTGAAGGTGAAGGTGGGGGTGTGGGAAGGGAGCAAAATAGGAGAGAAAGACTAGTGGTTGCATTGGTGGAATAGATGGCTGTGTAGTGCTGGGGTGGGAGCATGGAAGGGGGTGGGTAGGTGGAGGACAGGGACTAGAGAAGAATAAGGCCAGAGGGTGAGGGGGTGGAGGGGATGGGAATTTAGGATATACAGCAGGGAGAATCCCCACCTGCACAATTAAGATAAGCTGGTGTTGAGAGAAGGATGTACATGGTGTAGACTGTGAAGCAGTCATTGAAGCGAAGCACATTATGTTGGGCAGCATGTTCAGCAGCTATACAGTCCAGCTGTCTTTTGACCACATTTTGTTGGTGGCCATCCATGTGGACAGACAGCTTGTTGGTTGTCATGCTCACATAAAAAGCAGCACGTTTGGGCATGAAGGGATGATTGACCGATGCAATACTTGCATCTGAGCAAACGGTGCAATTTTCGAACACCTCTTGTAAATGTGATCTGTTGTAAATGTAGAAGTTACAAAATAATTGCCCTCATTGTAATCAAGCAAAAGCTATTCTCATTTTGTGTTTCTTTCCTTTTGTTACTTCTTTTTTTGTTGTATACAGACGCTATTTAGTTGAGAAAATGTGTAACTTACTGGTAACAATGCAATTCAGAATCTTATACTCATTTGCTTGTGATGCAATACGGTAGATTTTTGTTGTCCTGTACTTTGAAATACACCAACAGAAGGCTGTGAGATTGATAAACAAAACAATAAATCGTACCTCAGTGTAAACACATAATTGTCTAATGCAATGCAAAAAAACACTACCTGCCAGTCACAAGACTCGAACCCTGAGCCCCATGCACTAAAGTGACACTCATAGGCCTGAAGCCTCACTGATGTGAATACTTGACTTGGGATGTTATGTGCAGGTGTGACAGACAAATAGGCTCAACCACTGCACGTGTGGCAAGATATGTCATTTGGTGACATCCCATGTTCAACATATGTCATCCATTTTCTGGGGTATTTCCCAACATTTATAGCCCCATACATTTTGTATGAAATTACTTGACTCAGCATCATCTATGCTGGTTCAGGGGTTTTTTACACATTAATAAGAATCAACCCATATACATGAAGGGCATTCAATAAGTAATGCAACAATTTTTTTTTTCTGAAGGCAGGTTGGTTTTATTCAGGATACCAATACATCATACTATTCAGCAGTATTTTGTCTACAAGACCTAGACAGCAGTGTCATATCTCAAGGAGGAATATGAAACATTTAGCTCCGGACAGGAGAATGTAGAGAACCTGTAGCTCAAGTTTGGAAAAATAGTTGATCAATCAGTGGATAGCTATGAGGCCTAGATGTCTAAAGAAGTCACCTGGAGTGGCCTGACACAGCTGCAGCATTTCCACTTCCAAAAATGAATTACTACACAATAATCCACCTTATCAGTGATCTATATCATTTCATTTTGGCTACTCTAGTGGCATGCTACAGTACTGAAAAACAGGGTTTCAATCTGTACCAGGGCCTGGAAACAAACAAAAAATTAACAGCAATATAAATTAGGATAGATTGCCACTCACCACATAGAGGAGGCACTGAGTGGCAGACACTCATATTTAAAAGACTTTTAAACTTGCCTGTCTGCTCCTCAATGCCTTCTCTATGTAGTGAGCAGCAATCTATCCTGATTCATATTGTTGTTATTCCATCTTGGATTTTCCATTGTTTGAAAAATATAACAACATGACTCTATTTTTTTGGGTGATGATTAAAACATTGTGATTGCCCCTCATATGTATCTAACAGAATAGTGTCTGATGGCTGGGACTCTCATAGTATGCAGTCTCCATAAATGGAAACTTCTGAAGAAACTGTGAATAACACATAATGAATGTAAAACAAAGCATAGGAGACAGATAGAGAGATGATAAAGTAAACTTGTTTGGCCACTGAAATGGCAATGCATGAAGTCTTCAACAAATACTGTAATAGCACCTTATCGAAAGACCGTCACAAAACCCAAAGAAAATCTGGTATGTTAAGGTTGTCAGTTGCAGTGAAGTTTGTGTCCAGACACTTATGGAAGACATAGGAATTGAAATTAAGTGTAGCCAACAAAAAGTAGAAATGCTTACCTCTGTTTCCAAATGTTCCTTTACAAAGAGAAATCTGAGAGCACTGCACCAGTTTAATTCCTGCACTACTGAAATATGGTAGAGTTACATATGACGACTGTTCAAAAAATTCCAAAACATTGTCCACAAAATTTTTCAGCACATACCTTTTACATATTGTGCATGGTCTCCTTCGAAATACTCCCCTCCACAATTGATACACCACTTCCAATGCTGTTTCCACTTCCGGGTGCAGTCTTGGTACAGCTTTTGCTGGATCACGCAAAGTGCCGTCTGTGAATTTTCTTTTTCTCATCTATTGTTGCAAATCTTCATCCTTTCAATGGGGTTTTTAGCTTTTGAAATTAAAAACCTGCAGAGGCCAGGTCTGGAGAGTACAGATGATGAGGCAGCACAGTGATTTCGTTTTTTGTGGCATGGTCATGCACCAACAGGGATGAATGTGCAGGTGCGTTATCGTGACGCAAGAGCCATGAATTGTCTCACCACATTTCAGGCTGTTTCTTTCTCACATTTTCTCACGGGCATTGCAACACATTCCGATAGTAACACTGATTAACTGTTTGTCCATATGGCATGAATTCATGATGAACTAATCCTTCACAGTCAAAGAAAACTATCAGCATGGCTTTGACATGTGACCTTAGCTGAAGAGTTTTTTTTTTTTTTTTTTCTTGGATAACCTTCCCTGACCATTGTGTAGATTGAACCTTGCTTTCAGCATCATAACCATAGACCCACATCTCAACATCAGTTATGATTCTTTAAAGGAACATCTTGTTCTCATTTTCATGATCCAAAAGTTCTTCAAATGTTGTGAGATGAAGGTCTTTCTGGTTGGTTGGTTCATTTGTTGGTTGGCTGATTTGGGGGAAGGGACCTAACAGCAAGGTCATCGGTCCCACCAGATTAGGGAAGGATGGGGGAGGAAGTCGGCAGTGCCTTTCCAAAGGAATCATCCAGGATTTGCCTGAAGCGATTTAGGGAAATCATGGGAAACCTAAATCAGGATAGCCGGATGCGGATATGAACCATTGTTTTCCTGAATGCGAGTCCAGGGTGCTAACGACTTTGCCACCACACTCAATGAAGGTCTTTCTGGTTTTGGCTCATAAAACATGGGAAGAACTTGCCAGAAACTTGACGCATTCCAAGATGCTGTGTCAAGATTTCATGACATGATCCAACTGAAATGTTACATTCTTCTGTAATCTCTCGAACAGTCAGACTTTGATTGGCATGCTCAATTTTGTTGACTTTCCTGACATGAGTGTCATCAGTAAACATCGAAGGGCATACTGAATGAGGGTCAAATGATTGAGGGGGGGTTATGTGACTAAGCAGTGAGGTCATTAGTCCCATGGTTCCAAAGTTACTTGCGTAAGAGAGAGTCTGCTAAAAGTGGATGGCTCCAGTCGGAGGGGTCAAACTATAAAGTGAGGAAGTGAAAACACACAGCGGAAAGCATAAAAGGGTGGGCCAAATATAAAAACTGGAAAAACAGAGTCACAAAAGAACAATCTTTGCATAGTGGAATGATCATGGGTCCCAGACATAGAAAACACGAAGAAAGGTCCCAACCCCTACCACCCTGCCCCTACTCCAGGAGTAAAGCAAAACCTATTATCTGAAAATAAAATTACTAAAGCAAAACCTATTATCTGAAAATAAAATCACTTTCACTTAGAAAACTAAGAATCATTTCAACCATCCATGAATTGTCTGCTAATATTAAAAATATTAAAGACAAGTAATCTAAAAGGCTATACTTAGTATGAAGGGCCAAAATAAGTGGACATTCCACCCATATATGGGACACCGTCAGTCTGGCTCCACAGTCAACATTGTGAGGATGGCTCGTTGGGCACAAGAAAACACCTTTAACTTCATTCTAGCCATTTTTAAACCATGTGAACCATTTGTAACAGCATTATTTGGTGTGCCTTTGTAAAAGTTTTTTTGAATTTCATGCAAAATTTAATGGAGAAGTGTTGCTCCTCTAACTCTGCCATCTCGAAATTCGCAAACTGTGTGACAAAATGTTCTACTCAATACAGCACTGAGCAATAACTAACAGACGTACAACAACAAAACTTCCGGCAGTTACACATTAAACGAAGGCATATGCAGGAATTCCAGCTGCATTTCGCTCCAAAACACCACTGGCATGAAATTACAAATGTTCCAGAATTTTTTGAACAGATCTTGTAGATATTAGTCCAGGACAGAAAGAAGATCAGCACTGGTAATATAATCATCTGTGTTTTATACTGCAGATCTAGATTACAGCTAAGAATTCAGCTATCATCAGTGCATTATAGGTGGAAAGGGTTGTTTTGTCCCCTGGCTGCTACTTGCAGCACAGCCACCAACCATACAGCCATAAACTGTGAGTTGCCTGCCACAGCTCCAACCTGATAATGAAACTTCCTCTGAAGATTGGACAAAAGCAATCTGCTTCAACATACACATGCCAGGTCGTTTTCAACCAAACCTTCAGCACCTGCAATGGTACCATGAGGTGCCAGCCTTGCTGCTAGAGGCATAAGCATTGTCACAAATGACGCTGCCATTGCAGCACTACCTTGCTTCTGCGAGTCACATGCCTCCACTGGATGAGTATATAGGACTTCATCTCAACTGTTTTTGAGCTCCCACCCCACTGGACCTCATCGCAACTGTCCTCAAGTTCACTGCCTCACTGGACTTCATCCTCACCATCTTCAATCTCACCTCCTCACTGGATTCTATCTGCAATCCATCCTCGAGAGGCTACTGCTCTCCACCAACCACAGACTTCAGTCATGTAAGAACATTCCAGTACAATCATCAGTGATTGTGGGTAGCATTAATAAAACCAATGAACTGCAGGGACACATTCCTGACTGGAAATGGAGGAAAAAAGGTCCCACGAACACGTGTCCGGAAATGCCATGGTAGATGGCAATGATGAACTAACGTTCCTCTGACCATGTGCTGTGTGTTCCTCATGTGTCACAGGCTATGTGATTGATGCACCATACTGTAAGCAGCAGAATGGATCATTGGTAAAGAGGACTGATGGCAGAAATCCCATAACTTTGATGGTCTGGGGTGATAGGGGTAGTGGCAGTTGTCAAGAAGCATGCCCACAATCAGACTCGTTGGCGGATCACTTGCCCGGAACTTGTATTAGGATTCGTCTCAATGTCCTGTACAATGTGGTACTCCAAATCTGGTGCACACACAGTCCACTGCTTACCTGCATGTTCATCTGTCTGAAAGGATCTATGATCACACCAACACCCAAAAAGGGCTTGAAATGTTGTATGATGTGGTTGGTAGAGCCGTGCTGCCTCTCAACCATTCCCATTTGCTTCGCCACACAAAAACATCATCTCGGCTTGTTCCCAAGATGAATACCAGACCATACTGCTGCTTACAGTATACTGCGTCAATCACACAGCCTGCAACACACAAGGAACACACGACATGTGCTCAGAAGAACTCTCATTCATCAGTGCCATCTACTGTGCCAATGACGGTTTTCTGGAAACATATTCATAGGGCCTTTTTTCCTCCATTTCCCGTCAGGAACCTGTCCCTGCAGTTTGTTGGATTTATTAATACTCTCCCTTTATAGTTTGTGATTTTTACACCAACTCTTTCATTGGAAAAAATCCTTGCAGATGAGACCAGGTCCCCTCTACACTTGTATACACCCAATCTCCAGTCCATTACCCATAAACATAGTGGAACAATCACGAAGTTTAATCTAAGCAACAGAACATTGTGGGCATACTAGGCTCCATACCCCATGTGATGGATTGTGCAGGGAAGAATGGACAATGTGTAAAGTGTAAATATTGGTGTGGACAAAAGTGCACTGCAGAGGTAGGAAAAAAAAAAACTGTAGACACATGAATACCATGTTGTTTAAGTAGTTCATTGGTTCTGCAGCAGCCTGGAATTTGGAAGAAAAAATTCTCAAAGTGGGGAGGGGGGGGGGGTGCTTACATTGTGGATTGAGCTTCAGGCAGGCCTTTGCAGCCAGCCAAGTGATATGTAGATCAGACACCTCCATAATTCTGTATCTTAGCAGTGCAACAGTGCTGGCACAGCACACTGCTTTGTGGTGCTCCGCCCTCAGTGGTTCACTCTGTTGCTGCATGATGTAGCTCAGTGTCATGATTATGTGACAGGAGCCTACCACTTATAAAGCAGCTGGCTGTAGGGAGTATAAATGCTCATAGCTCAGCCTGAGGTAAAATTCCTTTGGTGTTACGCATTCGACTGGTACAGTCTCCACATTAGTTACAGGTTGAATGTACATCTACAACCTCTTTACATGTCAGACCTATATGACGAACAAAGCTCAATTTATATCATTGACAGTCGGTTTGAATCTTTTCAGGATCTATTTTACAGTGAAGCATCTTGGCATTTGCAAAGCAGACATCCATGATATTAACTTAATTTACTAAGTCGAAATCGGACGAAGATTGATGTTTAAAGGCATTATTCAGACTTCGTATAAGGAGTTTTTACTAGCAGTTTGCAACTACATTAATTAAAACGGAAAATAAAAGGTTGTAGTCAGCGGCTTCCATCGAGATTGGAACTGCTATGTCATACAGTACGAGCACCACAACGCACAAGGGAATCTCTTTTTTTCTCAATTTTGGTTTTTTTCTTTTACTTTTTTTGACGATTACCCCTATTTTTTCTCTTATTTTAAAGCCCCTTAGGAAAATGGCCACTTTTCATCCT